>NC_142003.1:350000-700000 GCF_049901715.1 Pseudonaja textilis
CCGGTCCACCAGCCGCACAACCAATCTCGCCGCCATCTTGCCCGTGGGCGGGAAGCCATCCGCCCGTGGGACGTCCCACCGAAAGGACGGGCAGCCGCGGCTTCTCGGGCGCTCCTGAGCATGCGTGCGACGCGACGCTCTCTGGTCATGTGCCCGTTGTTGCAATGTACTGTTACGCTAAACGTGGCAATGCTCAACCTTGTAAAAGTGATGGATGGACAATGGAATGTAGCCGTGTGATAAGGTGCTGGCTGTGTGGAAAAATACTGGCTGGAGAAACGAAAGTTATATGGAG
Source organism: Pseudonaja textilis (assembly GCF_049901715.1). NCBI lineage: Eukaryota > Metazoa > Chordata > Lepidosauria > Squamata > Elapidae > Pseudonaja > Pseudonaja textilis. Next base: position 350,296 of record NC_142003.1, read on the forward strand.
AAACGAGAGTAATATGGGAGAAACGAAAGTTATGGAGATAAGAGTAACTGGGCGGGGCTAAGAAGTAGGAGCAATAAGATACCAGCTATGGCATAGGTTTGCATTAGCATAATTATGTAGAAAGCTTCTTTGTCTCTGCTATGACGTATGCATGTAGCCTATAAAAGGAATACCCACCATTATTAAAGTGCCTTTTCATCCCGAGTAAACACTGGTGCCGTGTGTTTATTTATTTACCGTGAGAGGCCCAGGGCTCTGACTTCAGACCCTGTCGTCGCCAGGAGGCAGGCAGTGAAAAGCCACAGCCCGTGACGCGTCTGCGCGCCGGGTCGCCGCGTTTATTTCCGGAAGTGCTGGGGCGGCGGGTGACGGGGCGCCAGGCGGGATGGAGATCACCCGGGGCAGTGAGTGGCGGGCCGGGGCGCGGGGCGCGGGGCGCGGGCGGCTTCCCGGTTGACCTTCGCTTTGTCCGCAGATTTCAAGAGCGCGCTGGGCACCGTCTACGAGGCCGTGGAAGACGCCGATTTCCTGGCCATCGACGGGGAGTTTTCAGGTACCGAGCCGCCCCCACCCCGAGCGGCCGGGCTCCCCCTCCCAGGCCACGAGCCCCCTCGCCCCGGCCGAGGCCTCAGGACTCGCTCTGCTTGCAGGCATCAGCGACGGGCCGTCCGTGAGCGCGCTGACCAACGGCTTCGACACGCCCGAGGAGCGGTACCAGAAGCTACGGAAGGTGAGTTGCTCCCGGCGGGAACGCTGTAAAACCCCTGGGCGCCCCCCCGGCCCCCGCCCCCCGTTTCTCTGAATCAATAACTGGTTGCTTAGAGTTTCTGCTCATTTCCACCCAGCATTCCATGGATTTCCTGCTCTTCCAGTTTGGTCTATGCACTTTTAAGTACGATCACACAGAATCTAAGTACGTCCTTTTCTGGTTTTTTAAAATTAAGTGTGTAGCATGATAACTTGTAAATTGATTTTCAACTGTGTTTTTTTTTAGGTATAACATGAAATCATTTAACTTCTATATTTTCCCCAAACCTTTGAACAGAACATCACCAGATGTCAAGTTTGTCTGTCAGGTACTTCCCTTTCTGATTCAAAACTAACAGAGAATCCAAAGGAAAATCTTCCACTACCAATCTTGCACAAATGCAGTGCTGCAAGCTGCATAATGTTTCATTTATCATTAAGAAGCTAGATTATAAATTATTAAAAAGATGTTTTTGTTAAAGTCAGAATGATCTTGTCAGTTTGAGAAAAGTTTCATAAACATGAAGTGGCTTCAGAGAGAAGTATTTTTTTTCTTTGCACTCTCCATACTTCAGTGTCACCCACAGATGTGGTTTCTAGCCTGATGTTGGAGAAAAGGTAAATTGCCCGGAAGTTCCTTGTGCCTTACTCAAGGCCAGCAGTTTGAATTTTATCTGGGAGATTGTAACTGGTTTGTCAAATGAATAAAATATATATAACCCACCATGAATTGGCATTTTTAGTGGTAAAAAATAATTTTATTAGATTGAAGTCATTTGTAGAATCATTTATAAATCTGTTTTCCTGTTTTTCTTCCAGAGCTCAAGTATAGATTTTTTAGCAAACCAGGGATTTGATTTTAATAAAGTTTTTCGAAATGGTAAGCTTTTTGTAAATATTTTAAAAGTAACTTTGCATTTCCATAGCTGTAGCTTTAACTTTTTTCTTTCCAGTATTGTGTGATCTGATCTCGAAGAAAGAAAATCATGATTCTGTAATTATTTGTGATTAAAGTTTAATCTCCATCACTGAGAATTCTCTCCTACCAAGAGAGTTAAAACTTCTATTCCAATGCATCTGGAGGATACTAGGATAGGAAAGGATGACTAGATGCCCAGATGTTTAAATTGGAACAGTTTTAAAACAGAACTTCACCCGAGTCTCTTCCACCCACTCATCCCCACCTTCCCCTGTTTTTAAGGTATCCCTTACTTAAATCAAGAAGAAGAAAGACAATTACGGGAGCAATATGACGAGAAGCGCTGTCAAGCCAATGGACTTGGGGGCTTGGATGCTGCTAAGCCTCCATCGGCTGTTCCTAAGGATCAGAAGGAGTTCATCAAGAAAGTTGTGTAAGTGAATATTTAGTCTGTGCTTGGAGAGAGGGACTCAGAACACCACTGGTAATTGTTGCATTTAGGTTTTCAATTATTTCCTGGGTCAGACAAAGTTTTGCCAGGAAAAGGAGTCACCTCCTGCTGCTGTCTGCCAGACTGGAAATAGATTTGATTTGCAGCTTGTCTCATGCAATGGAGAGGCTGATGGAGGCTGACCACCTCAGCACACTTCTCTGGAGCACTTTCAGCCAGAGAGGCCCTGCTTTGGGCTTTGGGCTCCCTCACGATCAGGGTATGGAGGTTTTAACAAGGGACAGGGCTTTCGCAGGTGTGGTGCCAACCAGGGGCTCTTCAGGAGGAGATGGTTACAAGGCCCATCCATCTGCATTGGCTTGCTTAGTGTCCATTGATGCTACATTTATGGGAATTCAGTGACGTTGGTCCTCATTGTTTTACCCATTGCCCCATTTACTTTGAATTTCGGAAAGTACTGACTTAAATAGTTATTTGCGATAATGTGCACAGTGTGGATCCAGCAAACGGTAAAACCTGCCAGCTCTCCCATGTTGGAGAACACAGGCCATTGTGCACTAGCAGGGGGACGATGGTTCTGCCTTGTCTGGGCTGTTTGCAGACGGTCCTCCCCATTGTGGGAAGAGGCCAACCCGAAAGAAGGCGCCTTCTGCTTCTCTCCCCTTTCCAGAGAAAGGATAGAAGATCTCCTGCAAAATGAAGGAAACGCCGCCGTGCAGCTGGAACCGTGCACTGGGTTTGTTCCTCTGGGTCTTGGGCAGAGCTTTGCGTAGAGGAGGCCGATTGGGCAGCCAAGAGGAGGGGAAATGGCAACCTTACTATCTTTCTCCTCTTCTCTTGTAGATTTCAGAGGAAACTAATCTATCAGACGCTGAGCTGGAAGTGAGTAGTGCTGGTTACTACAAGAAGAAGTAGCTGAAGCAGCCTTCTCCGCCTCTGGGGAGCCACAGCTGGGAGTGCTGCCCTCCTTGGAGGGCAAGCTCCCCGACTCCTGGGCAGTGTTGAGGCAGGGCTCCTGTTTTCCTTTCGGGCCTCTTTTTTCTTTTATGCACCAAGCATGGAGTTTACACTGATACTTGTGTTTCTGGTGTTATTGCCAAATGCGGCACTTTATTATTTTCTTTTCTGCAAACCTAAGGAGGTTTATTATTAATCCTTATTTTTAATTTCACCATAGATATCCAAAAGGCATCCATGTTGAAACCGTGGAAACAGAACAGGTGACTAGTTCTGCATTTTCCATTTCACACCTTGGTAGGACTGTGGGGTTTTCCAGGCATCACTAGGAGAGTTCTGGTGGGCAGATGGCAGCTGCTCCTTTGCTGGTCTGATCTGGGGCCAAGCCCTTACAAAAGCGAAACCTCCGGTGGGATGGCTCATGGATTTGCCTCCCGCTTCTGAACCTTGCAGCTGAGGAGCAATATGTTAAAAGTTGCTCTTCCTGGGCTGCTGCCCTCCAGATACGTTGGGGTGGGAACTTGCAGGATTCCCAGGCGGGGAAAACCACGTGAGAAAGTCAGATTGATTCTCCCTCCTCCTCCACCCAGGAATGTGATGCATGAAGCTGTGTAGGAGTGCTCGGTCATTGTGCTCTTGCTTGCTTGTGCCTGCATTAACCTTTGTGGCTCTTAGAAGGAGCGATACATGATCATCAGCAAAATGGATGAAGAGGAGCGCAAGAGAAGAGAGCAGGAGAAGCGAGCGAGAGAGCAGGCAGGTGCCTCTGATGCCGGGCAGGGACTGGCTGGCTGGGCTGGGGGCAGCCTCTCCGCTCCAGTCAGGGAGGCTGATTTGCAGGAATGCTGGGCTGAACTGGGCAAAGGACCTCACCCTGGGCTTCTCCCTTGTAGGAGGAGCTGAGGGATGCAGTGGGGTTTTCCAGAGTCATTCACGCCCTTGCAAATTCGGTACGTTGAAGTCATTAGGGAAAGTAGGCAGGCCATCGGCAGCTGAAGTTAGCCAGTCAGGCGTTCCCACACCCAGCGTAGTGTGGTGGTGAGGGAGAACATGCTCTGCCTCTCCCTGAGCATTGGGCTGGGTTGCTTCTCCCCAGGGCAAGCTGGTGGTCGGACACAACATGTTGCTGGACGTCATGCACACCATCCATCAGTTCTACTGCTCCCTCCCCGAGGTTGGTGGTTCCTTCCTTGCACTCAAACCTGCTTTCCCTCAATGCGTCCTTTGCAGGAAAGTCACCTCTTCCCTACTCGGTCCAGCAGAGACTCACCTGTCTGGGGCACACATAGACCGGTCATCCTGGGTGGAAGGTGGGGACCAGCACCTGTCCTGCGTCCAGTGAGAAAGATGCTCTGCCTCTAGTTGGTCCGGGAAGTCAACAGCTCCTCTCAGTAGTTGATAGCCAAAGTGGGACTGCTTCCCTTTGACGTTCCCTCTGCTTTTGCCTGGAAGCTTGCTAGGTTTCTTAACTTCCAAAACCTTCCAATTGGAGTTCTCTTAAGCTGGCAACCGCCTGTTGTATTTTGAAAACCCCGTATGCTTTGGAGGGCATCTTCAGTGTAACATCCATGTAATATTTTCTTTAGCATTGCAATATTTCCTTTTCTCAAATAAATTAGTATTGCATTGGTGCAGTTTACATTATCTCTTTTGGTCTCAACAATCTGATTCCGTTTAAATTTCAGGATTTCAGGGAGTTCAAAGAACTAGCAACATGCGTCTTTCCAAGGTAAGCCAGTTCGGTTCAGTTGTCTGTTCTCTCAGTGGCCCTCCAACTGTCCAAGGAGCCCCCCCCATTTCCCCTGGCAGAGGGTCCTCAGAGACCGTCCCTCTGCCTTCAAGGCTAAGAAGCATGGATGCCCACAAGCAGCTGAGATCTCCATTTGAACTTAGGAAGCCCCTGCTGATTCTTCATTGCAGCCATCTTATTTCAAGCCTGCCATCCCTTGTATGTTTTCCAGAATGTATAACTCTAAAATCTGTTTTACAGACTATTGGACACTAAATTGATGGCAAGCACTCAGCCATTCAAGGTAGGACATTTGCATTTCTTGATAGCGCCTGTGAAAGTAGTATTGTCATTAGCAAAGTTAATGAAGTGAAAAAGACGGATAAACAAGACTGTTTTGCAACGAAGATAACATGCCATTTATGCACCCAGTGAACTACCTTTTCCTGGCCACAGAATCCTATCCTCAGGAGGCATTGCTGCTTGCAAGAAGGCAAAACCGCTAAGCACAAACAAAAGCTAACCTTCCTTAAAATGCCTGGTTGTTGCTGTTGTTGTTGTTGTTGTTTGTGGCGGGGGAGACAAGAGTGCCTTGGAAGAAATCCCGAGTGTCACTTTCTGCCTTTAGCAGGAGCTCTTGGTGCCTCTGACATGGTCAGTCTTACCTGCTGCTCAGTTGGAGCAGTGCCCCCAGGGGCCTTTAACTGTTTTTGCTAATTAGAGTGAAGGCAAGAACAATGCTGCTGAACATGCCTTGGAAGTGATTTACATAGAGCTCACAAGTGGGAGTATATTTTGGTTAATTCCAAATGTTTTAAGACGTTGGTGAAACATTAGAAGAGGTTTCACCTTCTTCTCATGTTCTTGCTGTCAGTTGGTATTGATAATAGTGGCCCAATAGTGGCAAAATTAAAAGCTTCTGAGATGGTGCTGGTTTTAAGACTCTCAAACTCTGTTTTGACTTCTAAAAAGACTTTGCAACCACTGTGGCCTTTCCAGGGCGGCCAAGGTTTTGGGAAAGAGGGAGAACGCACTTGTACTGTGCTGACATCAGCCTGCAATCAGAGATGCCTCGTGTTCTCTCCTCAGGAAATCATTAAGAATACATCCCTGGCAGAGTTGGAAAAGCGCTTGAAGGAGACGCCCTTCAGCCCTCCAAGAGTTGGTAAGGAAACAGAGCAGCCGAAGAAATACGGCTTTGAGTAGGCGTGGCAAAAGAGCATTTAAAGGTGTGCTTTCACTTTGGTAGGGGGAAACTTATTGGATTCTCTCCAGCTGGCATTTCTGTGTACTGTTGATGGGCAATTTAGATCGGGGCTTCAGAAACACACAAAACGAGGGGCAATATTGAACTGTAGCGGGATGAAAAAGGCTGCAATTTATGCTACTGTTTCATCAGAGGCAGAATAAAGGCATTCTTGAGTCTGCTGGGATGGGGCCAGTAAAACAGTCCCTGGGAGGAAACTGGGTACCCCAAGCAGTCTCTGCACCCCTGCCTGGACTAAAGTGTCCCTCCTTCTGTCCAGGTGACTTTGAGTAAAAGCATCTTTTCCTTCCTCAGAAAGCGCCGAGGGGTTTCCCAGCTACAACACGGCATCAGAGCAGCTTCATGAAGCTGGTTATGATGCGTACATCACGGGCCTCTGCTTCATCTCCATGGCAAACTTCCTAGGTACTCTGGCCTTCTCCCATTGCACCAGAGCCTCCGCTCAGCTCATCGTAGTGATTTTTGTCCTATCTTTGCTCATTAGGTTCCTTTCTCAGCCCTCCCACCAATCATGTCTCTGCCCGTTCAAAGCTGATCGAGCCTTTTTTCAACAAGTAAGTAACAACCTCCTTGAAAACCACAATGCTGTTTTCTGAAATTCTGCTGTGGCTTTTTCAGTGAAGTTTATGTCGTAGTTTAAAGCTGGCATGTGGAGCAGTGCCAACGTGTTTGCTAGAGAGGTTTTCTTGCCCTGCCGTATAGTGCAAACTGCTGCCCTAGGCTGAGACCACGAGGGCCCAGCTTTTGGGAGGCTAGTGGCCCCTGGCTCTTGCCATGTAGTTCAGAGGTGCTCTTTTGCTAGCTTTTCATGGAGCTAGATAAGCAGAGGCAAAGAAATCTTTTTATTTTATTCTGCTTTTATTTATAAGAGCCCAGTATAATATCCAAGTGACTCTCTAACTTTTGCTTCAGATTATTTCTGATGAGGGTGATGGACATTCCATATCTCAATTTGCAGGGACCAGATTGTAAGTGTTTTTCCCCCATCTCAAAATGGAGGGATGGTTCACACCTTTTTGATTTTGCAGCAGCCTATGAGAAACATTTTCTCTCTTAATGGGGACTGAGCTGCAGAAAAGGGAAGAATCGACTGAAGGTTGGCAAGGAAAAGGTTGGGTAGGAAATGCGTGTGAGCCGATCCAAGTCTGCCTTCCCCAGAGGGAGGTTTGTGTATGGAAGCCCAGTGGGGAAAGTGTCACATTGATCTTCGCTGTTTGGCTCCTGGTGCGTCGGGGGGAGCGTGCAGCAGCTCTTACCAAAAATATAAATCACTTCCTAATATCCGGTTCTTCTGGTTTTGTAGTGCAGCCAAAACGTGATCACGTCCTTTATGTTACCTTTCCCAAAGACTGGAAGACAAGTGACCTTTACCAGCTTTTTAGTGCTTTCGGTAAGTAGACCCGTCTTTGGCAGAGGGGCGTCTGTGGGTGGAGGGGAGGTTGGCCAAAGGGAAGGCCAAAGGCAAAGGGTCCTGGCTTCGGTGGGCAGAGAGCGGGTGGGAGTGGGGTTTGCGAGGCCCCTTTGGCAGCACAGCTCAGCAAAGCCTCCGCCCCACCCTCCACGCGTCCCTGTGCTGCTCTTCCCTTCGGCCCTCCCTGCTCCAGGGCGAGAGCTGCCCCTGTCCGGGTGATGTCATCTTCACTATGCTTGGACAGATCTGATCAGAACAGAGTTTACATTCCCCTTCCAATTTTAGGAAACATTCATGTCTGTTGGATCGACGATACATCAGCATTTGTATCCCTGAGTCAGCCTGAACAAGTACAGATTGGTGAGTACCATCAAACCTTGAGAAGAACTGAGGTTCATGGCTGCTTATCTTTACTAAGCCTCTGCTAATAGTCTGACTGTGTAAAGCGGCTCCTTATATCTTTAGCCCTTTCTCCACTACTGCTCTTGTGGGGGGCTAACTTCCCTCTTCCTGGGGGCCTGCTGGGTGGGAGCGGCCCCATGCCAGCAGAGGAAAGGCATGGAAAAGAGGGACCAAGGAACACCGTCCCCTCAGCCCTTTGCAGGCCAAGCTCTGCTCTCCGTCCTGCCAGATCAGCAGCAGGAGAGCTGAGCACCTGGAGCAGGTGCGCTGCCTGGGCGTGATGGGCAGGCGTGCCCCCGCAGCGTCTGTCCAGGCGCCCATCCAGCTACCTTCCAGGAGGACCTGACCTCCTGTCCAGAGCAGGATCTGAAGGGTTCAGCCTGGAATGGCGGTTACGTGGCAGGGCTGCCTCGGACCAACAAGCGCTGAGTTCGTCTTGGTTGCTGCAGCAGGCACAGCCCTTGGCAGACGGACTGCAGGTGCCTTCCACTCCTTGGGGCATCGGCCCTTCCCTTTTCCTCCTCCTGCAACATCACTTTCAAAAAATCCTTGAGGTGATGGTTCACTTTGACAAAGCCTCACCTTTTCTAACCGCTGAAGTATCGTTTTGCTTCAAGGTTTCCTTGTCCCCAGAAGCTCGTTTGCCCAAAGGACACCCTGGCAGGGCAGCCGTGAGCTGGGCTTTCTTTGCCAAGAGCAAATGGAGGCAGGGTTGGCGGGGGAGGGGTTGTCATCCAAGGTGGTGCAAGTGAGCCGTCTACCTGGCTGGGCTCTTCCCAGGTGAGCGGGATCAAAGGCTGCTCTGCCTTTTGGTTTTGGGAAAGGCAAAGGCCTGTGGAGCATCTCCGAGAGAAAACAGAAGCCACCCAGAAATGAAACAGACAAGCGCCTCCCGGGGGAGCTGCAGAGTCGCTGGGTGGCCTTGGGAGGCAGCGGGTGCCCCGTCAGCTGAGGGGGACTAGTTCTGCCGACTCACCCGGAGACCGCCTGGCAGAGGGAAGATTAGAGGACTGCAAGCGAGCGCTGAGGCCGGGGAGCCCTCGCCAGGGTCCTGGGTGCAGGGATCCGATCCCTAAGCGTGCACCTCTCCTGATCCTGAGGGTCCTGGCACGGAAGAGGAAAGGAAGAATGGATGACTTGATGAGCTTTGGGTGCTACTTTCTAACAAGCCATGCTCAGTCTTGTAGCTCCCAGGTGGGGAAAGAGACCCGTTGCTTGGGACGACTTTCTTTCTTGCATCTATCTGGAAGGCTGAGGACAATTTAAAAAAAACGAGCGAGGTCTCTGGCCAACACAGAGCTCGTCGTCCCCCGTTCCCCCCCCCCCAACCCCACCACACGCACAATTTGTACCAGTCCTCCCTTGAGTTTTCTGGTTATTTTCCTAGGAACAGGATATTGGTTTCCTTCACCAGCATCCCGGTTATGCTCTCCCGAATGTAGCCAGAGTGTCGTCCCCCCCAAAAAGAGCTCCCTGCTCCCTCCTTGGAAGAGGAAGGGGAGGGGCCATCCCTCCCTTCAGCTCTTTGGGCCAGGAAGATTGGAAGCCGTCCTGGAGAGGATTCCCCTCGGAGTGATTTCGTACTGAACTGTTTCCACAGCTGTTAACACCAGCAAGTATGCTGAAAGTTACCGGATTCAGACTTACGCAGAATATCATGAAAAGAAGGAGGAGGAGAGGAGGCAGGCGAAGAGGAAATGGGCAGAAGACAGTTGGAAGGAGATGGAAGTGAAACGCTTAAAGACGCAGGCCAGCCCCTTCGCGCTCCAGAGCCGCTGCTACAGCATTTGCAGGTGAGGCACGTTGGGGCACCGGCTGGTTCTGCACCAGGCGGGCTTCATGGGCAGGAGAGCAACTCCCGCAGCCAGAAACGGGCCCAGCCAGTTCAGCAGAAGAGAGTTAGCCCCGGCTGGGGAAGCAGGAAGCCCAGGCGCCTCCTGGGACTCAGGTGTTCAACCCGGGGAAAGAAGTTTGAGCCAGAAGGGCGGGGCCAGCCTCCCCTCTTCCTTTCCGAGTTTGAGAGGCCGGAGGAGTCTGGCTGTCTGGGTGCCAGGGGGCAGTGCGGTTGCCCCATGCGGGAACCAAGTCAGCCCTGTCCTGCTAACAGCCTAGGAGTTTGAACGTACAGGTGAAGAAGCAAGCGTGCTGCTCTGCCAGGATGACATTTCAAGGGCCAAACAGAAATTAGAAGCATTCATATATTGAACTGGCACAAGAAAGATGGCGGCAGTTGGGGCTTAGCCAGAGAGTAAGTGCTGATGGCAGGCCTACCGCTTCCAGGGAGACAGAAACATCTGCTTGGATGACCGGGGCCGGTGCAGATGACCAGTCCGGCTTGAAGAAGACCCAGTTTGGGCAGCTGTTCTGTGACACAAACCAGGATTGTGCAGGAGAACAGAACAGCTGGAGATGGCCTTAGGAAGGACGGCAGGGCAGGATTGTACTCCTCCTCCTTGCTTCAGGATGCTCCCTGGGAGCCCCCACAGACTAAAATGTCTCCCTTCTGGGCTTCTCCCATTACCCCAGTTTTTCAACGCCCAGCTCTGTGGGGAAGAGAAGCATGAGCCCCATCCAAGAGGAGAGCATCACAGATGACGTGGAGGAGGCCACGGTGCAAGAGGTAGACCTGCCCCCCCCAGGCTCCTTCCAGGAGCCCCCCGAAGAAGAGGAGAAGCAAGCCAAGAAGCTCAGGACGGGCGAAAGGGAAGAAACATTGGGTGGTAGGTGGTTTCTGCAGGGTGCTTGATCTGACAGCCGTGGGCGGCCTCAGTTCGTTTGCTGACCAGCAGGCCTAGAGGGAGGGAAAACTGTCAGTTTGTGGTTTTCTACATAATCTCAGAACTTTGAATGACCGATAAAAGAACGGGCAAAGGAGATCACTGCACCCCAGTTGTCGTCTTTATTTTGCCCAGCATTGGGGTACTCAAAGCACACCAAACGGAGCTGCTGAGGCTGCTCAGATGATTCAGCCCCATCCTCCCACCCAGCCACTCTCCACACTCCTTAACAATCAACCCAGGAGGAGGAGGAGTCTCCTTGGGGGAGCTGGGGAGGGGGGGGGGGAGGGGGCCGGCACAAGACGATTGCTGGCCCGGGATTCATCCCAGCCAGCATGGACAGAGGCTTTGGCGTGAGAGGGTTGGGTCCTGTGTTTGCTCAGTTGTGTGGTTGTGCTGTGCTTCTTGTAGGGGGGCTCAAGGCCACTCCCACCAGGCTTTTTGATGTGCCGGACACGTGGTAGCTGCCAGGAGCACCAGTGAAAGGGCTTCCGTTCCAAGGAACCAGCGGCAGCACAGTCCTCCCAAGCCACCCTGAATGAAGAGAGGTGGCTGGTGCACAAAGGAGAGGCAGGGCGCTTCTTGGAAATCTGTTTTGTTGATCTCTACTGAACAATCACAGTCCCTGTTTTTATGTGTATGCATGTGTGTACATGTCCGTTCCCTTGATTATGTGAAGGCCTTTTGCTGTCATGTGTATTAGATCGAAAGGGCAAAGCCTGGGCTGGACCACCCACTCCTGTCGCCTGGCTGAGAAGCTTCCCAGAGTCTGTGTGCAGCTTGCTCTGCTCGCCCCCTTGATGTCCCCTGCAGCCATTCAGGCACATCAGTGGCCAGCCGGGCACTTCCCACCACGTCCTTCCCTGCCGTCTTTTGCAGTAGTAGAAGTGCATTTCCCCCCCCCCTTTCCCTTTGGGAAAGAAAAGAGTCGTGAAGCTTCATATTAAGTTTGAGAACCGCATACTGTACCTGGAGGGGGGGGGGGAGGGAGCCCCTCGGGCACCTTTTCCTTTGATTCGTGACTAGCATTCTATATTTAAACAGATAAAGATCAACCAGAGGCTTCACCAGCTTGTATTAGTTTGAAAAATCAATCTGCTTTGGTAGATTTCATAAACTTGGTTTGATATTTAACATTTTTGTATCGTGGAATGAAAAATGTTATTTCCTGACAGTGAAAAAATAAAGAATCTTTTTCTGAGGAATCGAACTCCGTTGATGTGTCTAAGGCCCTTCTCTCCTGCAGCCACATAAATCCTCCCCCTGGAGTGGCTTGTGGGCTTCTCTTTGCCTGAAAAGCAGCTGGCCCGGCTGCAGCAAAGGCCGCCCCACCCCACCAGCGGGGCTCCTCTTCCCCCCCCCCAAGGCTAATCATTGAAGGGAGGGGGCCAGGCATCCACTCTGGCTCCAGAGGGAGGACCTACAGTTGCTGGGGGTGCTGCAGCAGCCGGCTCGGCGGAGGGAGGCCGTTCTCCTTGGGGAAAGATAGTATCCCCAGCTCCTCCCTGCAGTTCCCACTTTCTGTTGCTGCTGGCAGAAGGAAAACGGGGAGCCAGCAAGCAAACGGGCTGTTCCTTTTCGCTGCTTCAGCGGCCTCACCTCTTCTCTAGCAGCCAGCTGTGGAAAGCTGTGGGCACCACTCGGTGTCACTGTCCGGAGCAATGTCCAGTAGGAGGGGAACCTGGGCAGGGCCAGTTCTTTGCCCTGTACCACCAGGGGTCAAGGGGACTGTCCCTTCTGCTGGGAGGCTCTTTTTCCCAGGGATAATCCCTTCCTCTTCAGCCTAGATAAGCTGAGTTGGACAGACAGGAATGGGTGTTAGTTGTGGGGTTACTCTGGCAGGCTCCCTGATGGCCAGAGTGGCCTGAGGGGTGCAGGGAGCCCACGAATGCTGCGCTTAGTCCCCATGCCCCGTCCTCAACCTTCACGCCTCTGACAAAGGATGGGAAGACTGGCTTTTTGGCAGCCCCGTTTAGCAGTGAATTGGGGGAGGAGGGAAGAGTCAGGAAGTCGTCCAAGGCCAAGTCTGAAGTCTGCCTGGTCCCTGGGAGGAAGTGTCCCTGGGTCAGCAGCTGCCCTGAAACAACGCAGTCCGCACACTCACTCCTTGGCCCAGCTTTGAGATACGGCAAGAGCAATAAGGATTTTCAGGGGCATTATGGTAGCATGGAAAAACACAGCTGCCCCCAAAAGTCCCTCATTTTCCCTGCGCAAAGAGCAACCGGGGGTTGGGGGCCCGCCTGCTCCCCCTCCCTCAGCTGACCTTCCAGCAGTTCCTGGTCAGACGATGCACGGGTGAGTTCTCCAGCCCCCAGGACACAACCAGGCATGCCTCGCTCGGAAGCCCCTCCAGATCTCCAGAAGCTGCTCCCCCCACCCCCAGGGGCTCGGTCCCTGTCCCTGCTGCCACTCACAAAGGCCTGTTTGATGGTCTCGCCAGCCCCCGCCCCCCCGCCAATTTCCCTAGGACAGCCTCCACTGGCTGGGACTCTGAGCTCTTTGAGCCCCCCACCCCATAGAAGGCGGATGCCGACGGAGGGCTGGGCTGCCCACCCCCCTTCCTTCAGCCGCTTCCTGGACTGCCCAGCAAATGTCGGGCATTTCCTCCAGCGCCCCCCAGCCTCGCGGTTGCCCTGGGCCGGAGCCCAGGCGCTCGCCCTCCCCTCGGCGCCCGAGAGCAGAAGGCGAGGCCGGAAGCGGGACTTTGTGGGCCAGTTGGGTACCAAGCAAGCTCATCTCGCCCCCAAAACCCCGACTCTGGATTCGCAGCCTCCCGGGGACGGGATTCCTCCTCCAACCGCAAAACCGGCCCCCGCGGCCTCCCGCAAGGCAAGCCCCCGCCCCGAGGGACAGCGGGGTCGCTCCCGCCCAAGGCAGCCCGGCCGGAGCGCCCTTTCTTTGCCCAGCCGGGCGCGTTCCGGCTGTCAGCCGCGGTTCTTCCCAGCTGGGAGCCCGCCGGCTCCTCCCGCCTGCGGCCGTTTCTCCGGACCCCCAGCCGGGTAACCCTGCCGTTAGGCGGGGACGGGGGCAGGCGCGATCTCCCGCTCATTTCGCTCTTTTTCGGCCCGGGAAAACAAGGGGGGAAAACGGGGCGTCCGCGAAATTGAGCGCGCTCAGCGAAACGTCCCGAGCAGCAGAGCTCACTGCGGGGTGGGGGCGGGGGGGAGAAGACAACGAAGCTCCCCGGGCGTTTGGACTGCAACTCCCAGAATTCCCAGGCTGGGAGGGGGCGGGGCCGCGCCAGGGCTGCGAAGCCTCGCTGAAGAGCCTCCCCCGGCTTTCCGCCCGCGGAACCCCTCGCCACAAGAGCAGCCCGGGACCCTGTGACGGCGAGCCCAGCCCAGGCGCACGGCTCCCTCGGGCGGGCACTTGCGGGAGGGGGGCTCCGGCGGGCAGCGGAGTTGAACCCGCGCGGACCACCCGTCCGGGCGCGCCGGGGCACTTACCGCTGCTCCGCTCGGACGGCGCTCCTCGCCCGCGGGGCAAAGTCTGCCTGGCAGGGGTGTAGCCGCGGAGAGGCTGGCCGGGAGGCTTCGCTGCGCCGAGAACAGTTTCCCCGCCCCGGGCAGGACAGCCCTTGAGGACTAGCCGCTTGGAAAGGAAGGCCTGTTCCTCCGCCCGCGGGGCAGCCGCTGGACGCAGCCGCAGGGATCCACAGACCGGAGGGCGGGGTGTGTGACTGCGGGGTGATAAGGGAGATAAGGCGGCCGCCCGTCCACTTTCCCGCGTGGGAAATGTCGACCGAGCTCCCGATGTCTCGAAGCGCGGACGGCTGCCCACTAGAAAATGGAAGGGGGTGCCCCTGACATGCGTGGGTAGAAGGGAAGGCTCCGCGGTCCTTAGCGCTGCACAAGAAATAAGTTCCCTTCCTTCCAGCGTAGCGAGGAAAGCTCCGTGTACACCTGCACGTGGGAACTGCCGCCGCCACCGCCCTAAAAATGAGCCCCTCTCATTCCTCCTGTCGCCCCCTTGCCGGGGTAGCCAAGGGGCAGCTGGAACTCGCGAGGCACGGACGGGGTTCGAACCCGTGATCTTCGGTTTACGAGACCGACGCCTTACCACTTGGCCACCGCGCCTGCGTTGAACGGGGTGCTTCGCTCCCATCTAGGCTGGCGGCGCTCCCGAGAACCGTGCGCGGATGCTCCCGCCCTGCTGCGCGAGACGCTCCGCCCTGAAGTGGGCTCCAAAGTGAGGGCAGGTCGAACTTCGCGGTGCCGCGCTGCGCAAACGCACGAAATGGGGCGGTTGGTTCTCCGTGCGCATGCGTTCCCGCCCCTTTGCCCCGGAGTCGGCCACGGAGGCCTGCCTTTGCCTGTCGCTCGTGGCTGGCCGGGAAGCGGCGGAGCCCGCGCGAGTCCCGAGGCCCAATTCCGGCCGAGGACCCCAGACCGCCGCGCGCCCGGAAGACACCCCCGGACTCGGCTGTCAAGCAAACGGTTTAATGGGCCCCGGCGCGGCCTCCCCGGGGCGGCCCTGCCCAGCGCCCCGCCGTCGCTTGTCCGGGCGCCGCGGGCCTCCTCTGCGGGGCTCCCCGGGCCGGCGCTCAAGGCGGGCCACCTGCGGCACCCGGCCGCCGCTCATGTCCAGGATGCGCTGCGGCAGCGCCCAGCACACCGTCTTGACGGCGGCCCCGCGGCGCTCCGGGGCCGGGCAGGCGTAGCAGAAGGGTCGGGCCGGCGGCGGCCCCCGTCGCTTCCCCGCGCCCGTCTCCACGCGGAGGCTCAGCCCGGCCCTCTGCCGCGGCCGCAGCGCCGCCTCCAGCCGCTTCTGCAAGCGCAGGTGGAGCTTCTCCCGGGCCAGGTCCAGCTGGAGGAAGAGGCTGGCCCGCGTGGGGGGGCGCGTCCCGCCGGCTCCCCGCCGCCCGCAGGCCCACCGAGAGGGCGAGGGCCTCGCCGCGGGGCGCTCCTTCCCGGCCCTTCCGGCCGGCCCGGCCTTCCTTGAGCGCCACCGCTTCTTTTCCGTCCGCCTGGCCGCTGCACTGGGCTCCGGCCTCGCTTGCGCGGGCGGGCGGGCATCTCTGCGCGCTCCTGGCTCGCTCCGCTGCGGCTCTGTGTCCCTCGGCCTCGGCTGTCCCGCCCGGCTCTGCGAGCGCGTCCCCCTCCCTCGCTCCCTTCTCCCGGGACGGGGAGCGAGCCCTGTAATGCATCGTTGCTTCCAGCCCCGCCTGGCCGTCCCCGCCTTTTCTGCTTCCCGTGTCGGGGCCGGCGGCGTAGCGCAGCCTGCCTTCCAGCTCTGCCGCTCGGTCCGCATCTCTTGGCCTTCCTGCGCTTTTCTCGGGGGTCTCGGAGGGAGCCCGGTAGCAGATGGTCCCCTCCAGCTCTCCCTCTTCGTCGCCGTCTCTTTGGCCAGGCCCCTCCTCGGGGGACGGTGGGAGAGCCCTGTAGCGCATCGTTGTCTCCAGCTCCGCCTGTTGATGCTCCCCTTTTCTGCTTCCAGTCCCTGCTCTTGTCTGGGGGGGCGTGGACGCGTAGTGCATGGTCCCTTCCAGCTCTCCCTGCCTGTCTGCCTCCCGTCTGCTTGGCCCCCTTTCCAGGGAGGGTGGGACAGCCCTGTAGGGCAGCGGGCCTTCCGGCTCTTCCTGCTGGCCCCCACCTTTCTTGCCCCCTGCCTCTTTCGCAGCTGCCTTCTCTCCTTCCTGGAAGGGAGCCGGGAGATCTGTAGAGCAAGGCCGGTCTTGTAGCTCCGGCACGTTTGCTGCAGCTCTGAGAAGCGTCCTGGTTTTCCCATCCCCTGGGGCTTCTGGCTTGGTGCTGGGACTGCCTTTGCCAGCAGCTCCCTGGCTCTCAGGACAAGGCCTGGCAAGAGCCGCTTCACCTGGAGCTTCGGCTTCCACACGTTCCTGGGCGGGGGCATCCCTGAGAGGCCTTGCCAGGGACCGGGGAGGGGCTCCTCTGGCCTGTTTGGAAGGAGCGCTGGGAGCCAAGCAGCTCTGCTTCCAGAGGTCTGTGAACTGGACCTCCTGGGGCTCTTCTGCAGGAGCCAGGCGGGCTCGGTGGGGGGCCTGGAGCGGTGGGGGCTTTGGAATCAGGAGGATTTGCCCTGACTCAGCCCCCCCGGGGGACGAGGCCCCCTTCCTGGGAGACTTTAGGACCAGGATGGGAATGGGGGGCTTCTGAGGGACTCCCTGGGCGGCCTTTGACAGGCCCCGGGTAGCCTCTTCTTCCGTGGGTCTTGAGTGCGGGGTGGGGATTCCCCAGGTGAAGACCATGTATTTGTGGCTGATGTTGAAATCAATGATGCAGAGCGCCTCCTGGGCCATGAAGGCCAGCGAGGGGGGCCTTGAGATTTTGTTGCCAAAACGGATTGGCTTCGGCAGAGGCTTTACAGACAGGATGTTGAAGGCGCGGAGGGAGTCCTCCACCATTTCAGGGAAGGCTTCCTTCTGGATTTCCACCATTTTCACTGTTAAATGGAAAAGCAGCTTCCGGAGTTTTTCTGGCTCTACTGAGAAAAGAACGCAATTTCTTTGGCTTCTCTGGGAGTCTCTTGGTTTAAGGCCCAGCTCCTCAGGAGCAGGGAAGCAGCCCACTTTTCTGATTTCTTCTGGGTTTGCTTTGTGAAAAAGATAGTGCCCTTTGGCTCCTGGAGGTTCCTGCAAAGATTTCATGTAGATGGCCCTGGCGTTTCTGGGGAGGAAGGCTGGGCGCGCTGACGCTTCAGCCTCGGTTGGGATTAGTAAAACGTTTTGCATCGTTTTTTTAAGATCCTCACGGAAGGATTTTTTTCCCACGGATTGAAACCGGTTCACAGAGTTGATGACCACCGTGGGAACTCCACACCGTCTCTGAACCATTTTCTTCTTGATGTGAAATTCCAAGAAGTTTCTCCTTTTCTCCTCCATTGCTTTTAGAACAGCTGGGACTTCCTCTGAGTCCCTGGGAGGCAGGCCGTCCACAGGGTCTGCAGTGACCTTGAAGGGCTGAGTGGGCTCTTCCTCTTTTTCAGAGGAAGGTTTGGGGGAGGATTTCTCTGTGGTTTTCTCTGCAAGTTCCTCCCGCTGCTCCTTCACCCTGAAGTCAAGGCACTGGACGGCCATTTGATCCAGCAAGGGGAAGGGCGAAGGTTTCTCTCCCGCTGCCTCTTTATCCCTGACCCTCAGCCTGGGAAGGGAGCCGGGGGCTGTGGGGGCTGGCAGGGACCCCATGCGGATTTCAAGAGATTTCTCCACCAAAATGACCTGATCCTCCTTTTCAAAAGTGGAGCTCTCGACAATGTTTATTTGTGCAACAGACATCTGCGGGACTCCCTTAATTTCAGGATGACTCTCCGGAAGCAGTGGTGCGCCTTTTATTTCAGGAAGTCTTTCTGGGAATAGAGGGATCAGTGACGGCCCGTGTTGTTTTCTTTTCTTCAGAAAATAAAGATCTTCTGAATCCGAGGAAGAAGAATCAGAGCTGCTGGCTTCGGAAGCCTCCGAGGAATCACGCATTGTCCGAGAAGCCTCTGTAGCCACATGACAGCGCAAGGTCAAGTGTTTCAGGAGCGGCAAGCAGGAGGAGGAGCCGGAGGGGGAGGAAGAGGAGGAGGAGGAGGAGCGCTTTGGCAGAATCGCAGTGCTCCTTAACAAAGGAGGTAGACAGGGGAGGTACTTTTGGTATAAGTCCTCATCTTGACACACGCTTTGTGGAGTTTGGTGTAGATCATAAGGATGTCTGTGCACCTGACAAGGCAGCTCGCAACTGTAGAAATAAAGAAAAAAGCAGAATTTTCCTACCCTGCTAGACGAGAAAAAAAGTGTTTCCACTTCCAGATGACCCCATTTATAAAAAATAATCACTGCACTTCTTCACTGTGCCCATTCCTGCCCTTTTGGGAAGTCTCCGGACCTTAATTTGTCTGGAGAACTGCTACGACTCTTTTATGATGCCCAGACAGGTGAGCCCCACTGAGCCTTCCCCAGCAACACAAGGAGCCCAGCCCCAGCCAGCTCCTCACAGCCTTCAGCGGCCTCCACAAAGGAGTTTTTCTGCCGTTATGGAGAGGGCAGAAAGTGCATTTGCAGAGATTTCACCTACCTTTCAAAATCGGATGCTGGTTGCCCCCCACAAATGCAGCTAGAGTCTAGAACAGAAAAAAGGATATATTTCTTATTTATTTTTAATCGACTTATAGAAAGCATTTTTAAAACACCCATCAAGCTGCCTTGACTATCTTACTATTGAAAAGAAAAACCTGACAAGGGATTTCTTTGAACAGTGGAGAAGGAAGAGCATCGACGCTGCCTTTGGAAAGTCTTAAACTGGAGCTCTACAAGCGCAAGCGGCCGCCTAGGTCAGCAAGAGGGGAGCCCTGCTGAAGCTTGAAAAGGCAGGGCGGGTTCGGATTGAAACTTCATGGGGGGAGAGGTGCCACCGGCTCCCCTTCACAGCGCAAACAGCCACCATTCCTGGTGAACTTGGAGGTCTGATGCCAGTGGGGCCAGCTGTACTCCAGGGGAAGATGAAGTTGGAATAAACATACGTTTTGCTTGTGTGGCTGGAAAGTCTGTCTCCTCTTCGCACTCTGCTTCAGGCTGTAATGGGGAAAAAGTGTTACTGGGTTTCAAGTTTTCTCAGGGTGAAGGTGCATTCTGGCCTCCCAAAGGCATGAGAGGAATCGTAGCAAACTTAATAAAAGGTTAAGTTGGTCCCTTCCGGTTTGGGGAGCCATCGGCAGCTCTCCTGCTTCAGCAGGAGGGTGGAGGACTCTCTCAGGCTCAGCAGGGCACCAACGTCTAGGCTGCTTCTGCTGCCCATAGGGTGCCATCTGCCGGCTCTGTGGAGGGCTTGGCCGAGTTGGCACCTGCACTCTGGAGGGATCCCTACAACGGTCTCTTTGGGGCCACCTTGACCTGCCAGGACTCCTCTGGGCAAAGGGAGGGGGAGTTGATTTCTGCTTCCAGTTTCCTTCCCTGGACAGACATGTCTAACGTGTTTTGAATGGAGATGATTTATATGGTTTGGATTTGTTATCAAATGTTTTATTGTAAACCATGGTGACTTGTCCTTGTATGGGACAGTCCATCGTTTCAGAAAAACCAGGATGCTTTGGGTCAACTTGGGCGTATCTAGGCCAACGACCAGCCCCCGGACAAGACCCCCCCTGAAATACAGCCAGTCCCAGATAGATCCACAGAAAATTAAGGACAAGGTGGTTCAGGGTCGCCTGTTTTAATGCCATCCTTCCAATGCTTGAAGGACACATTCTGTACCCCTGAAAGATGACCCCTCCATATTTAGAGGCAGTCTACCCCATCGGCTTCCCAAGCCTCTTGCTGGCAATTGCAGACAGGAAGCTGGATATGGTGGGTGCCCACTTTGACCCTGCTCAACACTCATGTCCCCCTTTCCAAAGCCCACCCCCGCAAGTGGGAGTGTGTACGTCTGGTGGCTGATCTCCCTGCTTCCCCAGGGACCCTCTGCCAACCTAGACTCCCCACCTGCCACAACGGGGGGGGGCTTCAGTGCCGTGTTCAGGCGGGGCTCAGCTCATGCAGAAAAGCCCTGGGGGGAAACGGCTGGTGGGTGTCTTATGCAAGCTGCCCAGGACTGCACCAGAGAACGCAATACGCAGAGCCATCTCTTTACCAAGGGGGGAGAGCTGGGCTGCGCTGCTTGGCTGTCTGTAGCGACAGGTTGCCTGAGCTGGGCTTGCCACCTGGCCAGGCAGGAGGAGCTCCAGATTTCGAAGGCCAACCAGAACAGCAGCAGGACTGCCCCAGCCAGGGGGACCCCCCAGGTCGTCTCCGAGATCCAGCAGAAGCCTTGCGAACACAACAGGTGCTGGAATTGGGGCAGCAGGTTTCCCTCTGGGCAGGAGCCAGCGGGGTCATCTCTTCCATCCGCTTCCCGAGCAGTCCGGCTCCGGAGGGAGGGTCCCCCGCTGAGGTCCTTCTGCAGCACCAGGGACCCGAGCACCAAGGCCGCATAGCCAGACCTCATGGCCCCTCCGGCAAGCTGCGCCCACTTGCCATCTCTTCACCTGTGGGGTGTCCAGTGCACCAGTCAGGAGGGAGGGGCCCAGGCTGCTGCCTAATGGAGCGTCACAATAGGTCCCCTGCGGGTGCAGTTGCTAAGAGACCTGGCTTTGGGGCTGGGAACCTGCTGCTGGGCGGGGGGGGGGAATGAATGGAGGTCCCCACATCCTTCCTGCCTCCAACTTCCACACCATTTTTGTTCTGGCTCCACTTCTCGTGCCGCAAGCCCTCTTCGCTCTGCGGGCGGCACAGCCGGGGCAATCAGGACCAAGAGCAGAAGGGAGAAAAACCAAATTCGTTTTTATTTCAGCACAAAAAAGGGACTTTTGAGGTACAGCTGCGCCTGCTGTAGAAGACAGCAAAGCAGTGCAGAAAGAAGAAAGGATAAAACCAAAGTCTTGGGAAAAGGGCTGCTGGTCGGCCCAGCTGACGAAGAAGCCCCACTCCTCCAACTTAACACCCTCTGGATGTTTTGGGGAGGGGCAGCCGTGAAGGGGGGGCACAAGGCCAGCCTTGCTTGGTCCGTTTCAACCCCAGAGAGGAAAGCAGGAGAAGAGCCCTCGGGTGACACCCCTCCCCACCCAGGCCAAGCCCCGGGGCGGGCTCTGGGCCTGCTTGGGCTTGGAAGGCACAGGCGGTGAGGGGAGGGCGAAGGGAAATGTGCCGAGAGCCATGAATGCGTGAGAGAGACACACGAAAGCCATGCCAAGCCCAGGTTGCAGCAGGTCTGCCTGCCGCCGCTACTCTCTGGGCCCCACCAGGTCTCTCGGAGGAGCCTGCAGCAGCCCCCACCGCGCACAGAGCAGCGAAGAGGGCCGCGGGGAGGCAGGCGCAGCCAGGGGTGTAGCTGGGAGCAGGAGCCCCCGATGGGACCTCTGTGCCGGTGCCCCGCGAGGGAAGAGCCGGGGGCTCCAGCACACGAATCTGAGCAGCCCAGCGAAGTCAGGTCTTGGCCAAGAGCATCTCCTCAATGCCCTGTTTCCCCAGCCGGTAGCGAGCCAAGTCCTTCCGCGTGACCAGCCCCACCACCTGCAAGGCAAGATGGGCGCACCCGCTCAGGCTGGGCAAGCAGCCCCAGCCCCCCATCGGCTGGAGGAGCCGCTCCCTGCAAGAGACACCCCCCTTCTTCCCACCCCCCCAAGGACCAGAGCAGGGGCCCTACCTGGTTCTGATTGTCCACGACCACCAGGTGGCGCAAGCCCAGGGCTCGGAAGAGCTTGAACACCCTCGGGAGAGAGGCCTCCTGCAAGGGGAAGGCAGGCCGGTCAGGCGGAGGGTGGGGTCCCCCGCCCCCCCCAGGTGAGCCCACTGCCCCTGCAGCAGGTGGGCCAGCTTGGGCCCAGAAGCGAGGCACCCCTGCAGCTGCCTGGCCTGGCGCTAGGGGAGTGTCGTCCCCCCCGGGGCCCCCACCTGCGGCACACAGTAGGGCGAGGGATTCATGAACTCGGTCAGGTCCACCATGCACTCGCGCTCGTCTTGGGAGACGTGGATGGACTGGATGGGGGGAAAGCGGGGGTAGGCGTCCCGGAAGTCCTTCAGCTTCAGCCGCCGCTGCCGCAGAGACAGGCTGGCCCGCTCCACAAAGACCTGCCATGAGACAGGGAGCGTCGTGGGGCAGCCCTCTTGGCCCAGGCCACAGGGAGCGGACTGGCTCCCCTGCGGCCCACGGTGGCCCCTGAGCAGCCCGGCTCAAGGTCTGGCTCTGCACCAGCCGCCCGGCCTTCCCTACCGCAGCGCCCAGCCAGCGCCCACGAACCTTGTGCTTCAGGAGCACGATCAGCTGAGAGCGCAGGATCAGGCCCCGCAGGCCCATCGCCTGCAACGAGAGAGGCTCTCTGGGTCGCTCCCCTGCAACAGTGGGAGGCCCAGTGGAGAGAGGAGGCCCCCCCTTCAGCAGTCGCCAGGTGGCACTGAGGGCTCAGTGGCTCCCTGGCTGCCCCTGCAACGCCACCCCTGACCCCCCCCGGTCTCTCGCCCCAAGGGCTGAAGTGACTAGGAGGCCCTTTGCAGAGGAACCCCCGGGAGCAACAGAGACCTGAGCCTGTCACAGCAACCGTGACTCCCGGGGGCTTCAGGGAGGGCCACGCGGCCACTTGCCCACCTGGTGGCTGCCATGACTGCTCTCCACCACGGGGAAGCCATTGTGGTTGGAAGCCGTGTCGCTGAGGATGTCCACGACGGTCCCCACTTTCTCGCTCTGCCGCAGGCAGGTGACCGGGGTGCTCATCACCTGGCTGTAGGGAGGGGAGCCCAGGCTCAGGCTGGGCCCAGGGCAGCCCTGGGGGCACAAGCGGGAGAGGCGAGAGGGCGCCTCCCTCCCCCATTGGCCCCTTCCTGACTCCTCAACTTACGTGGCCGTGAAGGAGTGCGAAGTGACCGGGGCCTCCCAGTGCAAGAAGGGGACACTCTGGAGCTGGATGTGCATGTCATACAAGCCCTGGAATGGGGAGAAGGGGTTGAAGATGGGCAAGAGAGACCGGAGGCCACCGGGGGGGAGGGCCTGGCAGACGAACTTTCCGGAACAATTCGTTTGGTGGCAGGAGGACAGTCCTGCCAGACGGACGCTGGAAAGTCTGTGCCGGCAGTCAGGAGGGAAAACTGAGTCACCGAAGGCCCCGTCTGGCCTGAGTCAGGCCAAAGTGGCCTCGAGGGGGGTGCCCTCCCAGCCGCCACAGGCATAAAAGGCTTCTGGGCCTCTCGACTTCCCGCCGGAGCCCTCTGGGGTGCAGACTCTCACCTCCGCAAAGAAGTCCCCCACAATCTTGGCCGTCATCAGGACCAGCATGATGGGGAAGCCGTAAGTGACATTGCCCGTGGCCTCCATCATGATCACAGTCAAGCTCAGCGTCATCCTCACGATCCCCCTGGAACAAGAGACCCCGCTGGCACGTCTCCTTCCCCCCACCCAGGAGGAGGCGCTGCTGCCTCCTCAGACACGACGGCCATATTGGCCACCAGGAACCCAAATAGCCGGGAAGGCTCCTCCGTGTCCAAAGCCCTTTTCCCACCCAACTGCATCCAGCGGTCGGCCCAGCCAGAGCGGCCAGATTGACCCTCCCCAGCCTGGCTCTGCTCCTGCCAAAGGGGCCAAGCTCGCCCCCCCACCCCCCCACGCACACACATGCACCCATCAGAACTGGACTCTGCTGAAGCACAGCCCGCCCCCCCACCGTGGAGGCCTTGGAAACGGGCCCAAGGCTTCTGTACTCACCCAGCTGTGCTGCGGCTCCCATCAGCGCATACTTCCCTGGGTCAGCCCTGATCTGGAAGCCAGAGAGAAAGCAGGTAGCAAGGCAGATTACTCCACGAGCCCCCATAGTACAGGGTAGGGGGAGGAACTGACCGCAGGATCAGTACCAAGTGGCCCAGACAGGCATCCTGGGCTCCAGCCAGCCCCTGCAATGACACTCGCCTCTTGGACCCCCAGTCCCTCCCTCAAGATTCTCCCGGGGGGAGGGAGCCCCAGACTTACGAAACTGTGGGGGATGTAGGACAAGGAAATGCCGAAGAGGCGGCCCCAGGCAGCCCCAATCAGTAGGGAAGGGATGAAGACGCCGGCGGACACCGTCAGCCCATAGGTCCAGCAGGCCAGGAAGAAATACACCAGGGTGAACAAGCCCAAGGTCATGGGGTCGTAAGTGCCTGGAGGGAGGCAACAGAAGACCCTCACTCCTCTTCCCCCGGCACAACCCTGAGGGCTGCTCCACGGCAGAAGACCAAGGAGACCCCGCCGAGTGATTTGGTTCTGCTTAGCAGCCCCCGTGGCTGGCCAGTTGCCGCTCCAGGTACCCCTGCAGGCACACAGGCAGCTCCCAGGTAAGCCCTGCTGAGCCCCATCCCTGTGGGTGCGGCAGCAGAGGCAGCTGACCTGGTGGGTCATGGAAGAGGCGGACCACACTCTTCTCGGGGGTGTTGAAGAAGGCAGCAGCCATGGAGTTGTACTGCCCGTCAGGGCAGAAGAGCTGGTGAAAAGGAAACGGGGAGGAAGAGGAGAAGCTTGCCATCGGGGAAGAGCACAAGGGAGCCTCAGAACCGAAGGAGGTGCATGGAGCCCCTGGCCAGTCTGGCCGCACCTGCCCCCCTTGCCTTCCCCAGGGCTTAAAACTCTGCTGTGCTTGCTGTTGGCCCACCTGTTGAGCCCAAGCCCGGGCCCCTTCAGCCACAGGGCTCCCCCGAGCCCCCTACCTCTGCAGCGGGTAGGCCATGCTGTTGTCCTGGAGAGGCTGGCAGTCTGTAGAACTGTAGATGAGGACAAAGGCAATGGCCGCCGTCACAGCCCCCACCAGCACAGCCTCAATCACCTGCAGGCACGGGCGGTGGATGTACCTGGGGAACCGAGGGGCGAGGCGCAGGTGAGCCGGAGGCTGGGTGGAACAGGGCAGCCCCCGAGGGGCCAGAATTGGGCTGAGCCCCGCCAGGACCTCACCTGATCCGGAACATCGTCAGCCAGTAGTTCAGAGCATTGAACATGGCACCAAGGATCCCCCCTGCAAACGGAGGGAGTCAGAGGGGGGTCAGGAAAGGGGCGCCGCAAGGGCCCTGGCGCTCGGCCTCTAGGGCACAACGCACCACTGCAGAGTCTGGGGAGCCCGGGGTCCCCTCGGCCCCCACAGCATGTGGAGGGGGGCTCAGCCATGCAGGCTCGGGGAGCAGCAGGAGAGGGGAAAGGGCGCCCCTAACAAACGGTCTGCGTATTTGCGGGGTGCGCCACCGGCTGTCGAGGGAGACCCAGCCGCAGCACGGGGGCTGCCCCTTCCCCCAAAGGGCCGCTGGTGCCTGGTGCTCAAGCCGTGGATGCACCCAAGCCCCCTCCTCCAGGCCAAAAGGGTTTCTTACCCAACACGCCAATGAAGATGAAGATGGGGATTTCTTGGAACGTGTACCCCATTTTCTGAAACGGAACAAAGGCGTAGGAATGCCCGGAAGGCCGGGGAGTCTGTGCCAGAGCCCAGCAGCTTCCTGGCACTGCCCTCCCCTCAGTGTAGGACCCTCCGCCCAGCCATCCATCTGATGCCCACCTGAGGGGCAGCAGCAACTGCCAGGCCTTCTGCCACTCGCTCCCTCCCTCCAACACCCGCCCACCCCCAGCACTGCCCTCTGGACACCTCGTCCCCTTGAGGAAAGGGAGACCAGGCAGCTCCAGCCGGGCGGCAAAGGGGACCCGGGAATGACTGGATGGGGGGCCCACCTCGGAATCGAACCTGCCGAAGTTGATGAGGCCGGGGCTGGAGAGGTCCAGGGGGTTGCCCTTGTAGACGCTGAGAATGGAGTTGAGGGTGAAGGTGGAGATCATGGAGGCGAAGAACTGCAGGGGGAGAGAGGAGAGGAAGGGGAGGGGCAGCAGCAAGGCCCTCGCGCGGGGGGGGGGGGCTGGGTCCCGAGGCGCTGTGCGCGCTCCCCTCCCGGGCACTTACAATCCGCCAGGTCAGGAACTGGTTCCAAAAGGAAGCGCCTTCTTCCAAGCTGAATAGGACCCCCCCTGTGGAGGAGGGGAGGGGACCTGGGTGAGCAGGCAGCCGTTCCCCAGGGCAGGGCCCCCGTGGCCCTCACCCTGCCCGGCTCTGCTCTTCCTAGGCATCGGGAGGGGGGCCCCATCTTTGCCAAAGAGAGGCTCGGGGAGGGAGAAGGAAGGGGCTTTACCAACAGGGGCCCCAAAGGCAGCTGAGACGCCGGCGGCAGCTCCGGCCGAGACAAAATCCCGCTTTTCCGTATCCCTCCGGAAATACTCAAAGATCTGCAGGCGACAAAAGGAGGAGTCTGTGTGCAGGCAGGACAGGCCTGGCCTCTCCTGCCCAATGAAACTCCCAGGTGCCACCCCCAGGCTGGCTTCTTCGGCCCAGATCCCACCCTGATCTCACGGGAGGGAGGGGGGCTACTGACCCTGAAGTCCCTCTTCAAGGAAGTGGAGCGCCCTTGAGAAACGCCAGCTGCGATGACCGCCCCCGAGTGGATCATCGGCCCTTCCTGGAACGCAGAGCGCAGAGGGGCCAGAGAGGCTTTGGGACAAGTGGGGGTGGGCCCTGGGCGGGGGAAGGGTCTCTCCAGTTGGGAACGGCCATCCTCGCTTGCTCCTCCGCCCGGCCTCCATCCCGCTCCCTTCCCTTGTGGGGCTGCTTGGCCTGAAGGCAGGACCCCGTCCACCCAGTGCCACAGCTAGGCCAGGGCTGTTGGGGGCGGGGGGCAGGAAGGCTGTTTCCCAGAACCCCTTGCATCAAATCGGTAGGGTGGCTGCCCCCCCCGCCTCTTTACCTTCCCCACTGCCAGGCCTCCAACCACGGAGAGGATCACGCCACAGACTTTAACCACCAGGGTCTGCCAGGGGAGCACATAGGAGGCCCTGGGTCAGGGGGCTGCCAGACTCCGCCATAACCTCCCAGGCCCCCAAAGGCCCTTGCCAGAAGCATTTCTGCACCCCAAAAGGGAAGCTCCTCCCTGACTTGCTGCTGCCTGGCAGCTGAAGCCCCCAAGTCAGGAGCCACACGACAACCCCCGCCCTCAAAGGAGAGCCGGCCTGTATGGCCCGTGTGAAGAAGAACCACAACGCAACACCACCCCAGGCGCCTGACCTTCAGCCGGACCACGTGGGGGATCTTGACTCCATTCAGGTAGCACTTGATCTGGGGGATTCCACTGCCGGCGGCCACGGGCTGCAGAGGAGGCAAAGCGCTGGGTCACGGCAGCCCAACAGCCATCACAGAGGGAGGCCGCGCCCAAGCCTCGCCCAGCCTCACCTCCAGAAACGCCACAATGAGGGAACCGGCCATCACGAAGGCTGCGTTCACAGTGGCCCAGAGGAGCAGAGAGAAGGAGAGGCGTCCAGACTCGGTGAATTTGTCAATATCTGGGCAAAAATAAGCTGAAAGGAAAAAACACCCGTTTCCTAGTTTGGCAGCCACGTTTACAGGCCTGGGGGAGGATGCCGATGCCAAGCAGAGCCGAATTGCCCCGCAGCACCCCTTGGGGGCGACCTTCCCCCCGCCCCCTCAAGGATACTGCCCTTCACCAGCTTGTACTTGACCCCTGCTAAGGTCTCCACCATGATGTCAATGAAGCAGGCAACCAGGCCGGTCAGAATGCCGATCATGGCACAGATGAACCAGCGCTGAATTTCCACTGTTCGGAAGGCCTGTATAGCGGGAGAGGGGGGGTGATCAGACCCCATTCCCCCCCCCCACTTTTCTCAGGCTTTGATGTTTGCTGCACTGTGGCCCAGAAGGCAGCATGGCAACTGGCAAAGCCAGGTTCTGGACCTGACCCGCAAGCCCTTAATGTGGACTCCCTCCTTGTTCTATGCGGGTGGGCTCCCCACCCTCTGCACCCTCCCTCATTCCTGGCAGAGCTGATGAAAACCAGCCTTCAAAGCTACCTTTGGCTGCCAGATGCCCCTTTCCAGGCTCGGCCCCAGGAACAGCTGAGAACAACATTGGGAAGCCAGGGAGCATCGCCCCCGGCCCAAAGGGAGGGTGGGAGCACCCCAGAGCTGCGGCTGCAGCAGGGAGAGGGCCTGCTGGTTTCCCTTGAGGCTCCTCGGCTGCACCAGATCCAAGAAAAGCGTCCAAGGGTTTGCCCCAGAGGAGAGAGGCCCAAGGGCACCAGCTGGGGTGCCCAGGAGAGGGGCACTCACCGTGTGGTTAATTCTCTTCTCCTCTTCCAAGAAGAGCTGGTTCTCACAGTTGTCATAGTCCAAGCTCTGCAGGGGGGCAAAAGATGGAGAACCCCTTCAGGGGAAGCGGCCCCCCCAGCCCAGCTGCAAAGTGCCAGCTTTGCCTCCGGCTCACTGGAAGAAGGGCCCGCTTTCCACACTGACCCCAGCCCCGCACGGGGCCCTTCCCGGGAAGAACAGGGACACTCACTTCGTACTTGAGGGAGAGAAGCTTGTTGTTGTGCGGAATCTCACTGGGGAGGCACCGAGGGGCCTCCGTTTCCTACAAGGAACCAGAATTCCATCAAGACCCCTGGATTTAGCCCCATTCCGCTGCCCCCACCCCTCCCACCAGGCGGCTTGCTCACCGTGCTCTCATGGTCCCCAAGATCCACGTTGCTCAGGCGCCCAAATCGCGAGGAAGATGAGGAAGGGCTCGGCTGCAGAGGCAAAACACACCCGCCTCGTTTGAGCTGCCCAGCTCCCTTTGGGGCAGGAAGGATCTGGGGCAAACACGCTTTATCCCTGGGAAGCCCAACAGCTCTGCAGGCAGCGGGGCTGTTTTAGCAACAATTATTAAGTTTCCCTTTTCAGCCCTGAGCTTGTGAGGCAATGAAAAGCCTCATTCTGCTGCCCTGGGGCCGGAGGGCAGAGGGGGAAACAGAAGAGGAAGGAAGAGCAGAAAAGTCACGGGAAAGTCACAGGATTCACAAAGCCAACACAGGCCTGTCGTCCAATCAGGCAGGACTTGGGGGCATCGGGATCGGGTTCCTGGGGAGCCTCTGTGTCACTCTCTGGGGAGGGGCTGCTTTGGCTGTGACTGAAGGATGCAAGAGAGGCAGATTGAAATGTGTTGAGTTTAGAGCAATACTGTAGGCCATGGAGAGACCGTTTCCTGTACACTGTTGTGTGTTGGTAGGGTCAACAGAAACTGCCCACAGATTGCCACAAAGCTGATGGGCAAAGGGCTGTCTGTGTGAGCCCCTCCAGAAACAAGGCCTCGCCCAAGAGAGCGGCACAAAGGGAACGGCCGGGATCCGATGCGCCGTCCGGCTGGGCCAGGCAACGGGCCTGGGAGGGCTTCCAGGAGCGCCCACAGGGAGGGTCCCAGGCCGTCGCCCCCACAGCCTGCTCAGCGCCGCTTTCTCACGCCGTCAACTTCCAGCCGCACCGGCGCTTCCCCTCGCCTGGAGCCCAGAGGCCCAAGAGCGCCGGGCCACCCGCTTTGGATGCCGGGGCTTGGAGGTCGGCTGTCTCTTTAACAAGGGAGCCCGTGGGACAGGCCTTCTGCACATGCTCAGGAACCTTGGGAAACGCGCCGGAAGGCGCGGGTCGCCAGCCGCCCGCCCAGCGGTAGGCTTCTCCCGGCCACGGGGGCTCCGCCAGCCTCACCTGTCCGCCCGTGCCGTTCAGCAGCGGCGTAGTCTCGCCCCGGCCCTCGGCCTCGCCCTCCCGGCCGGACCACGACACCCGGGTCGCCACGTTCGCCATCGCCGCTCCGCAGGCCGGCCGACTGGAGAGCGAGGCAGGCAGCGGCGATCATGTGACCTGCCGCAGCTGGCGAGGCACGTGATGCGCCCGCCCCGGAGCATCACGGGGGATGGAGTCCCGGCGGCCCCGGGGCCGGTTCCATCACGCCGAGGGACCTGCAGCCGCTTGCGAGCCAGCGCCCGGCCGGGCCGCCCTCCGGCGGCTCGCAGCTGGGGAGGCACCGTCCCTGCAGGGGGAGGGGAGCGTGTCCGCGGTTCAGGCGCTGCTTGCTCACGGCCACGCCGCACCGGCCTTTCCCGGGCACGGGGCTGGGCTGGGGGCCCGGGGGAGCCGCCTCTCCTTTCCTTTCCCCACGGGAGGCTACCGGAGCTTTTGCCAGGGAGAGGAGGGGACTACCCGGGTTCCCTCGGGCGGGCCCGCCCGCCCGGTGCCGCCCTGAGCGAGCGGACGGGGAGCACTGCGATGCCTCTTTCGCGGCGGTGGGTTTTGCCGGGGGAACGAGCTGGGGCGTTGCGGGGAATGAACCTTTTGGAAGGACCCGATGGACGGAGGGCCCAGGAGCACCTGGAGGAGACGCTCTTTCCGGGCTGGCTCTCCTCCTGCGGGCTCGCCAGCTGCAGACCCCTCCGACGAGCTAAGGCTGCTGGCAGGGCTGGTCCCGGGTTTCCAGCATTCAATCTTAAACTCCACCCCAATTTTTCACTTATCTGAGGGAAAGAGTGGCACGGCCAAGGTCTTGAATAAATATTTATTGTTTCAAATCAAAACCATGAAATTGATCTATTTTCTCCAATGCGTTACACAAGCTAAGCAAGGCAGGGAGCCAGAACTGGCTTTGGAAGTGTAAAAAGGAATCCTCATCTTGGGGGAAACTAATGTACTTTACCAACAAAGCCCACCATCATCTTTTTTTTAAAAAGAATTTTATCATGAAAATGGCACGTGAGAATTTTTTTTTTTTTGGTCAACCCTCCCTCAGGCCAGAAGGAAGAATCTGGAACACCAGGCAGAGTAATGATGAGCAGGTCCCTTCCCTTGCACAAATATCCTGGAAATCGGCAGCACCAATCCTGTTTTGGGGCTAAGCACATTCTTCTAAGGGAGGACTGGAGCAGCTTTGGGGTTGTCCCCAGCCCCTTCGGCAGGGTCCCTTCTCTGGAAAAAAAATCCAGCCAAGCTCATTCCGCGGGGGGGGAGGGGGGAGGAGGCAGGGATGGCGAGCAGCCTCCAGGGCTTCCACGGGGTGTGTGTGTGTGTGTGTGTGTGTGTGTGTGTGTGTGTGTGTGTCACAGGCAGTGCTCAAGGCAGGTGCAGTTCACCTTCCGCACAGAACCACTGAGCATGGAGACATTGGCCAAGGTGAGCACCGTTCCGTGGGGCAGGCCTTCTCCAAGGGCGATGCTGGAGACCTCCCCCGGCAGCAACGCTCGGCCCCACATGGCAAAGCCTGCCAGGAGCCCCACAAATGATTCAGATGAGTCAAACCCCCCGCCAAGAGTGTCTTGCTCCTGGCCAAGGAGGAGCGACCCTTGGGGCGGAATCTCGTAGCCCTTCCGAAAGTTGGAGCCCAGGGAGGCCAGCCTTCGGTCCAGGTAGAACCAGTAGCGCCCCTGGATGGAGGACCAGATGATGCAGGCGTGGTGCCACCTGCCGTCCAAGACGGCCCCCACCGGCAGCTCCCGAAAAGCGGGGTCTCCAATCACGAAATGGAGGGAGTTGCGGGGGGCAGCGTCCCTGCCGTGGAGCACCAGCTTGTTGTCGTTCTCCTCCGTGGCATAAGACAGGATGGTGCCCAGGTAACGGGCACTGGTCCTCACCCAGCTGCAGAGACTCAGCTCCAGCAAGCTAGTCTGCAGGCCGGGCTGGAAGGCTGCGAAGTTCTCGGTGGAGGCGTTGGGGAAGACCAGCATGGAGTCCACGTTGCACCCTGCAGGGAAGAGAGAGCGGTGGGGCAGCGGCCAGGAAAGACCCAGGGGCTCGTGTGGGCAGCCGGGTGCCTCGTGCCTGAACTATGGAGGCTGGAAATAACTGGGCGAGTCTGGGAAGCAGCCCAAACCAAAAGTGTCGAGGGGCTCACAGCCAGTTGCAGCACTGGCCCACCCCAGCTTGGGGCTCCAGTTTGGAATTTTACATCGAGGTTGGTGATAGTTACACTGAAGATTTCTAGTCTAAAGCGTGCAGGTCACTCGGGGTCCGGACAGTGTTGAGAGACAGTACAGCAGATAAAACACAGAAGCCAAGTACAAAGCATCTCCCAAGTTCAACCCAGGTGGAAGCAAGCAAGGGCAGCAGCTTCCAAAGTCTCTCTAAAAGGAAAGCCCAGCCCCACCTGCGGAACCAGCCTGCCTCCCGAGGCAGGGAGCTGAAGGGGGGCCTTCAGCCAGACGAGCCTCCAGCACATTTTAAGGCCTTGGAGCTTAAGGAGCCTGGCAGCATTCATGCATCAGCACCCCCTCCCTCTCTACCTACTTGTCCCTGGCTTCCGAGGCCCTCCTGGAGGCTTCTGCTCTGCAGGGACTTTGGCCGGTCCAGGAGGCTGTTCTGTGAGGGTCTGCTGCTCAGGTGAAGAGGCCGGGCCTGGATCCACCTGCAGGGGAGAAGCCGCCTGGCCCAGAAGGGAGCCCCTCTGCAGCGCTGCTGGGCTCTCGGCCGGGACCTCCAGGTGGCCCCCCGGCTGGCGATGCTTGGCACGCAGCTTCTTCAAGGTGGGGCTCTGCCCTCCAGCCGCCTCCGATGCTGCTGCGCTCCGAGGACTGGGCAGCTCCTCCTTCTGCTTAAGGCTCTTCAGCTTCCGCTCGATGCTGCCCAGCTTGCTTCCCTGGCTGCGGAGGGCATCCTGCAGGCTCTGCAGTATCTTCTGCAGGCTCTGCTGGTGGGCAGCCACGTCCCGGAAGTCCTCCCGGTGGCTCTCAAGCTCCTGGGTGAGGTTGGACAAGCGGCTCTCCAGCTGCTTTTGCCGCGTCTCTTGCCAGGCCCCTTCCAGCGCTCGGATCCTCACCGCTTGCTTCTTGCTGTTCCTCTCCAGCTTCTTCACCCAAGTCTGCAAGCGATGCAGCTCCTCCTGGGTGGAAGCCTGGGACCCATTGGCCACCAGCTGCAGGCTCTCCTGCTTCTGTAGCAACCTGTCCATCTTGGTGTGGAGGCTGTGAGAAAGATTGTAGTTCTCTGCCGTCTCCTGAAGGCGCGTCAGGGTGACCTCCTGAAACTGTCGGAACTGGGAAAGAGGATGCGGTCAGGCCCCTCAAAGCCAAGGGCAGAGGGCCAGGAGAGCAGCATCGGGAAAGGGGTGGGGGCAAGACAAGCGGGACCCTCTCTTTCCCTGGGAAGGACATGGGCATGGCGGGTTACGAAGCACCAGGAGCCTTTCGGGGCCCTTCATGCGGTGTTCCTGGCATCCCTGCGACCAACGCCCAGGACCAAAGGCCCCTTTTCCTGCCTGGCTTGGCAGCCTCACCCTAGGGCACCCCAGAGCATTAGAAACACGCACTTCTGAATGCGTCCAGAGGTGGGACTAAGACTATGGCTTCAAGTGCTGCTCAAGATGCCCTCTGGGAGCAAAGCAAAACAGGGTCCCAAAACAGGAACAAAACGGGGGCGGGGGGGGCATTTCCCTCCCAATAAGTGCCAATGGTGTTGAACTTATATAGAAAGTGTTCGTGAAGTGTTTAGATGTTTCACTGCATAAGGACACCAGCCAGCGGCAGATTTTTGGACCAAAATACAGGATTATATTTTTCCACCAGCTTCCTTGGAGGTACTGAGTAATCTCAACTATATTTAGGAAGTGATATTTTTACAATAACAAGTACAATTATTTATAGCGCTAACTGTAAATGGTTGACAAGTGTAACTATTAAAAATCGGTGTGCTTATTTTGCTATTTTGGGTGACAAGTATTTCACTGTTTTACAGTTTTGAGATGTCCTGAGCTTGTTTTCTTGTCTTCTGAAATGCTCAGGCTATTTGTGGCAATCTGTATTAATTTATCCACTCTGGCTACTCTCCCTCAGCCAGCTCTTCTAAATGTGGATCACTATTCCTCTTGCCCCAGCTCTCATGGGGAGTGGACACTCTGGCTGTGCTTGATGGGAGTTGCAGTACAAGACTCTAGAGGCCCAGGCTAGCAAGAAAGCCCAGGAAAGGCTTTCACAAAATAACTTTATCTTTAAATCCATTGAAAATGCAGAAATATATTTTACTGGGCCATTATCTGCAACTATCTGTGGCTAATCTTAGTGTAAAATGGCCTCTGGCAAAACCTGAAAGGCTGAAATATCACAACACCAGCTGTTGCCACTAACTTTTGCACTGAAACATGACCTGAGGAGCTGGGTGGGTTGGAGCAGGGAAGGAGGGAGCCACCATGGGGTGTGGGCTTTTGAGCATCCCCTAGCCCTCCCAGGCTGCAGAGGCCAAAGAACCCAAGGGAACAAGGATTGGCAACCTGCCCCCCCCCCACACACACACACATTATTGCCTGTTGGGACCTGTAAAATCCAGACCTTTTCTGAGCTGCGTCTGCTTCTTTTATTTTTCCTGAAACGGCTCCATCACTTTATTCTTGTCATCTCCAGGCTGCCTTTTCCCCTCTGCCCCCCCCCTTCCCTTCTATCTGGAATCAACGCCCCCCCCCCCGCCCCCCATGTTGGGGCTCAAGAACAGAAGCAGCCTCCTAAAGGGACTCGGTGGGCTTGAGTGGCTTATTTGTTGCAAGTTAAAGAAAGGAGAGCTTGGATAGCAGAGTAACTACCACATTGATCCAACGCGGATCAAAGCTGGCAGCCGAGTTCAACAGTGCCTCCTTTTATTCTGGCCCGATTTTACGGGCCTTTTGTGCAGGTGATCTACTTGAAAGCGTCTCCTGGAAAAGGAGCTTCGCCGAGAGAGCAGGGAGCCCCGGGGTGAGCCGCTGCCTTGTTTCAGGAGATCAAAGCGAAGTCTAAGGAAGGAGAAGGACCGGGAGACCAGCCCTGCAGACCGGGCACCGCATCCGCCCCCTGGGCTGCGGGAAAGGAGATGAGGCTGCCCGGCCCGTCCGCATTTTGGGGCCAGAAGCGGAGTAAAGGCGGGGGGCTTCCCCGTGGACTCTCGCCGGGGCAGGAAAAAGGATCTCGTTGCCCGCCGCCCCTGCCCTCACCAGCGCCCGCTCCGAGCCCGGACAGGGACGGGAAGGAGGGAGCGGGGCGGCTCACCTGGGCTTCCAGGCGCCGGAGCCTCTCGAAGAGGGGCCGCCTCGGCTCGGCCGCCCCCGGAGACTGCTGCAGGGCGCCCCGCAGACAGGCGGCCGCCAGGACCAGGGCTACGGGCACCACGCTCGCCGCCGCCGGCATCCCGAAGCCGCGGCGCATCCCGGAGAGACGAGCCTGCGCTGCCTGGCTGGCTGGCTGGCTGGCTGGCAGGAGCGCCTGACTGCGCCCGGAATAGACCAGCCCCGTCGGGAGCCCGGAGCCCGCTTTAGCTCCGCCGCGGGAGGGAGGGAGGCGCCAGCCCAGCCCAGGACCAGGGCGGGAGGCCACGCGGTGCTGCGCCGCGCCGAGCCCGGTTGGGGGCGGCCAGGACAGGCCGAACGAGTCAGTTCGGAGGGGGCGGGGCACACCCCAACACAGGAGCCACCCAAGAAAGATCCCCGGGGCCGCAGGAGGCAGCTGTCCGCAGAGAGACCCGGCCCGGGAAAGCGGCGGAAAAACTCCTTTCCTTGCAGCCGGGCCGGGGTCAGCCGCGGCCCTTCGGAGCCCGGACTACCTCGCAGGGCTGTTGGCAGCTCTTCCTCCCGCCCCGCCCCCCTGCACCGCTGCTCAGGAATGAGTGGCAGGGGGCGCTGTGGCGGGTCGGCGTTCGGCAGTGCGCCCCCTCTCGCGCAGGCGCATTCCCGGTCCAGGCGTGAGACGGCGCGGATGGCACGCATGCGCGGCCGGAAGTGGCTGTCAGAGGGGCTCCGCGCGCCTCCCCCCACGGTGAGTGAGCGGCGCTGCGCCCCTCCCCCACCCCGGCTCGCATCCCCAGGTAGACTGCCCCCGCCTCCGGAGGCTCCCTCCGGCGCCCGCCCGCCCCCCCCGCGCATCCCGGGGCGCCTCCCAGAGGTCTTGCGGAGGGGCTCCCCCGCCCTGCCAGGTGGAGGATCTGCTGCCCCGAGGCTGACCGGGCGGGGCGGTCTGAGTGGCCGGGAGGAAGGGGCTGCAGGTGTGGGGAGAGGTAGACTGCCTCTGAAGCGGGAGGCTCGACGGGCCCGTGACTCCTTCGGTGAATAGCGAGGCGGTTGCCCTCCGGGTTTGAAGGGTTACAATGCTCCAGCATGAACAAAACGGAGCTTTCGCTCCGCCTCGAGGACAGACCAGGGCAGCCCTTTGTGCCTTCCCTCCTCAAAGGCTGCCGAAGCGGCCACCCGAATATTCCCTCCCGTTCCAGGCGGGCCTGGGAGGGGAGAGCGGCGCTCCGAAAGGCACACGCGGTCTGGAGCTCCGCTTTCATTCCGCTTTCTAGGAGAAAGGTCCGTTTGGCTGCTCTCAACGGCGGCTGAGGACAAATAGCTGACTGCCGAGCGAGAGGAGCTCCTTTCAGAGGCCGATTTACGCGGAAGTAGGAACAAAGGTGCCAGGTGTGTTCTTGACCACAGGTAAGGCACAGGAAGTTTGCACTTCCCTAAGAAAATTGCCACGTGTTTATTCATTTTCAGAACTGGGGATTTATTACAGAGCAACCCCACCTTTCCTTTACATGCTCGGGGTGTTAGCAATGTCCTCACTTTTTATCCTATTGTTTTATTTCAAATCAAACCACCTTTTGGACCCATTTAAAAATCCAGATGTGTATACGACACAGTACTACGGGGACATTGTTCATGTGCTATAAGGCTTAAGTTGCATTAATTAATAGTTGGCCATTTCTACCCAGATGGAAGGCGAAACTGGTAATAGTCAGCATGTAAAATGAATCTCAATTGGCACAAATAATGGTCCTTATGAAGGGTTTATATCTAGAAGGCATTTCAGGAGCTGCTAAGATTTTCTCCCGGAGATTCCCCTGTGGAAACTAAGGGGCCTCTTTTGCCCTCTTCCAGTTGCCCTCAGGGCTGGAGAATGTGAGGCCGTCCGTCTCTGGCAGCCACGGGGAAAGGACATGGAGGAGGCGAGTCTTCCGTGGCCAGCAGAGAGGCTGGACGCTCCAGGGATCAGCCGGCGGATCTCGGTCAGCGAGTTCTCTTGCCACTGCTGCTACGACATCCTCATCAACCCCACCACCTTGAACTGCGGGCACAGCTTCTGTCGGCACTGCCTGGCATTGTGGTGGATGTCTTCCAAGAGAAACGAATGTCCAGAGTGCCGGGAGAAGTGGGAAGGGTTCCCAAAGGTCAACATCCTCCTCAGGTGACCGTTGCCCTGCCGGCTTCACCCTTCCCAGTTGCCGGCCTAGACCCAAGCGGTGGTCCCAAGGCATCCAGAGGCCGGCAGGCCCGAGGCTTGAAGGTGGGGCTTGCGTCTCTGCTCTGGCCAGGAGCCTCAGGGCCTCCCCAGCTGCACCTTTGGGCACGTCAGGAGGGAGGGACTGAACGCCGTCCTTTGGCCTAGTTGCCTCTGCTCCTCTTAGCCGGGTGCGGCCTTGGCAAGGAGCCGGCCTGACGTCGCATTGCTCCCTCCCAGGGCAGACGGGTCTTCCTTCCCCAACCCTCTGCAAGGATGGCTGGCAGGACCAGCAAGGGATTCCTGCCGGAGGGTTTGGGCAGGCCTGACGTGCTTCTCGCTGCAATAGAGAAGAGGCTGTTCCGGAAATGGACGAGCTGGCTCACCTGGAGGGGCCGCACGGCCACCAGTCGGCTCAAGCCCTTTCTCCCCTCCCAGGAATGCCGTGGAGACGCTGTTCCCAGCCGCCATCGAGCAGCGCAAAGACAACATTCTGCAAAACCACGAGGTGACACAAAGCCTGGCTGCTTTTCAGAAGTATGGGAGCAACCAGCCCACGGCAGCCCCCAGTGCCGGGAGGGTGAACCCACCTGGAGGTGGCTTTTTCTCCGGTGTCCTGACTGCATTGACCTGTGTGGCGGTACGGCTCCCCGAGGACGTTTTTCACAAGCACTGACACACCTGGGGGGGGGGGTTGGCTTTACAGGGCCCCGTTTGAGCAGTGGCGCTGGGCAGGTTCCACCAGGGAGGCTGAGCTTCTGGTGGGGCTTTCTTACCACCTGCTTGGAAATGGCGGGAGCGGGGGCTTGGCTGCCTGCCACTTTCTCTTTGGCACTCGCGGAGGGGACTGCGGCTGGCTGGCCTCTCAGGTGACCTTGTCCCAGAGAACTGGCCACACGT
Organism: Pseudonaja textilis; assembly: GCF_049901715.1. Classification (NCBI taxonomy): domain Eukaryota; kingdom Metazoa; phylum Chordata; class Lepidosauria; order Squamata; family Elapidae; genus Pseudonaja; species Pseudonaja textilis. The sequence continues at coordinate 388,341 of NC_142003.1, forward strand.
GGCTTATTCCCCAGGCACAGGTGACCAGCCTTTGAACATGATGCTTATTGTGGTCGCTTTAAGCACCCCCAGCCCAGCCTCCCGTGCTCTCGGTTGGTCTCTTAGGTGGTTTTGCTGGGCTATCATTGGAGCAGCCGGGAGTCAGAGGACGGCCTGCTGGTCCGCAAGCCTGTGGCCAAATGGACCGCCGAGGAGGTGGCCCACTGGCTTGGGCAGCTGGGGCCTTGGACGTCCCTCTACAGGGAGAGGTTCCTGCAGGAGAGGGTGAATGGAAGGTGAGCCAGCGTGAGAGGGCGGGAGGATTCGAGCACAAAACCTGCCCTGTCATTCCCAGGGGATGTGCCAACGGGGAGCAAGGCTTGTGGCCTGCGTGGGAGTCGGAGGCGCCTGGCTGCTGCCCGGCCAGGCAGCTTCGCTTTGCTCGGGGGCTTCTTAAGGCAGCTTCCTGATGGGAGACGTGGGGGCTTGGCAGTGCTGGCGCCGAAAGCGGCTGCCCCAGCCTGACTGGTTCGTCTTGCAGGCTGCTTCTGACGCTGACCGACGAAGACCTCCGGCAGGCGCCTTACCAGGTGGAGAACGGCAGCCACCGAAAGGCCATCACTGTGGAACTCGAGCGGGTGAAGCTGCTGGGGGTGAAGCCGCCCCAAAACCTCTGGGAGTACAAAGTGAGTGGGTGCTGCGGGGGCTCAGGCGGGGCTCTTCCCTAGCAAGCCCCCTGGTGGCTGGGAGAGGCTGGCGGGGGCGGAGCCAAGCCCTTCCGCCACAGAGGTCCCTTGCCTTGCAGGCGGTCCAGCCCGGGCGCTCGCTGTTCCTGCTCTACGCCTTGAAGAGCTCCCCTCGGCTGGCCATGCTGTACTTGTACCTGTCAGATTACAGCGACACCTTCCTGCCCTTCATCCACACCGTCTGCCCCGTCTCGGAGGCCCAGGAGCTTGAAGACAGGATCGCAAAGCTGCACGTAGGTCTGGAGTGCCGGGCAGTTTGGCCTTCGATGTGGGCAGCCCTGGTGCCCTGGCACTGCCGACGCCCTCCCCAGGGGTCGCAGCCAGGCAGCTGGTGCTCATCTTCTGTCTCCGCAGGACCTCAAGGACCCCGTGTGGAAGCAGTGGCGGGAGTTCCTGGTGAAGTTTGCTTTCCTGCCCTATCAGCTGCTGGCCGAGTTCGCTTGGGACTGGCTGGAGACCCACTACTGGACCTCCCGCTTCATCATTGTGAACGCCATGCTGCTGTCCGTGCTGGAGCTGCTCTCCTTCTGGAGGCTCTGGTCAAGGCGGGAGCTGAAGTGAGTCCCCGGCCTGCACTGCAGGGACCCGGGATGTCGTTTGGGTGAACCTGAAGGCCGCCAAGCGCAGGCATTGACCCTCTTCTCCCTCTCCCCCTCCTCCTTTTTCAGGAGAATTCCCTACCGGATGTGGAGCCACTTCTGGAAAATGTCGACCCAGGGGTTCCTGATGGCCATTTTCTGGCCAGTTATCCCCCAGTTTGCCTGTAATTGCCTCTTTTACTGGGCTTTGTACTTCAACCCAATCATTAACATCGACCTTGTGGTGAAGGAAGTCCGCCGCCTGGAAACTCAAGTCCTATGAGGTGGAGGAGGGCCCCATCTGGATGCCGAGGGATCAGGGCCGCCTGCGTGCGCCTCTGAATTCAGCCGGTGCTTCGTCCCCGGGTAGCCGGACGGTCTCGTTTTGCGGCTCTTTGCGTCCCCCACTTTCTTTTCAGGAGCAAAAGGCACATTTTCCTCGGAGCAGAGAAGATGTAATCTTGGCATAATCCAAAATCTGGCTTTGAGCCAACTGAAGCCGAGGTTGTTGCAATCTCTTTGGAAAAGGGCCCCTTGTGTGTAAGTAGGTGGTTTCTCTGTGTGTCTAAATTCCCTCTGTGTTGCTTTGTGTTAAATCTCTAGTGAACCTTTATGTTAAATGTGATGTCTCTATACATGAAATTTGACTCTGCATTTGTATTAAGACGACCTTTAAATTTGCATAGAACATTTTTACAAATTAAATAATGTTTTCTAAAAACAGTGATGGTTCTTTTTTTGCCCAGTGTTCCCTTTCTTGTCTGGATTGTGAGGCAGGCGGGGCTGAATAGCGGCAGGTGTCATGGCTGCCTGGTGCCCGTCCATGGCCAGGCTGTGATGACGGGAGTTGAACTTTGGGGTGTTCCTGCAACCGGTTCTCCGCTACGGCACCCTGGTGCTCCCGCTTTCTGTCCAGGGATGGAATGTGGGGGTGGCCAGGAGGGCCCCTCCCGACTTTCGTGGATTGTAAAGGAGGCGAGGAGAGATTTGGACTTTCAGACCTGCAAGAATCTGTTAATGCAGCTTCACAGTCAAGTAGAAATAGCCCCCCAGGCCGCGTTTCCTCCCCAGTCCACTCGCATGGCTGGCGCCCCTCCTAGAAGTCCTAAGATTTCCCTCCCATCTCCTTTACAACCCCAAAGCTGGGGAGGGGCTCTTTTAGCCCTCTTGCTACTCCCACTTTCCGGCTGAGGGCTAGGTTGCCTTTTTTCTGACGGTCCCTAGCTGCCTTTCTTTGCCCAGCCTCGTTCCCACATGCCATGGCTCATTGGAGCAAAGGGAGTCGGGTGACATCCTTGAAGTGAGACCCCAGAGCTGCCCGCAGACCCTCGCGGTGCCGAGTCCCTGCAGCAGGACGAGGCTGGGCCGTCCGAGGGGAAGTGGCAGCTGAGGTCCCGGATGGAAAGGCGGACAGGCAGGGAAGCCATGCGAAGGCGGCCTCAGTCGTCTGCGCACGTGGGGCCCTTCTCTGCACACCGGCTGTCTGGCCAGAACAAAAGCGTCACGTTGTAGGGGGCTTTTGCCAGGCACTTGGCTGCGTCGCGGTCACACTCACAAGCCATCTTTTGGCACTTGTCTCCAATGTCGTCTGCAAAAGGAAAAGAGATCAACAAGCAGTGAAGCCGACTTTTGGAGTTGCCCCCTGACGCTTTGAAAGGCAGCCTTCCGAGCAGGTGGGCTGTGGTGCCTGGATGGGGGGAGGCTCTTCCGGCCTGTCCTCCTGCCGGGGCCTCTTGTCTCAGGGGGAACTCACCACACTTGGCTTTGCTGTCCTGGCACTCCCAGGGGTACCCCCGCATCTTGGGGGCACAGTTCTCCTCCTCCGCTTTTCCATAGCAACAGTCATGCTTGAAGCAGCACCTGGCAGAACCAGAGGAGTCCCACTGAGCCAAGGTGAGCCCCCTCACCCGCCCCCGCCCCTCTCAGCCTGCTGACCAGGAAGGGAGGCTGTGTTTACTCAGGTGGGTGGGTCCTTTTTACATCTCTAAGGTAGGCAGATTGTGTGTGGCAAAAACTTTTGGAGGATGATTACTGCGCCTTCCTCATCTCACCTCCTCTTGCCTGAAATGGCTTCTGTAAAGAAAACCTGGGGGAGGGGCCTGTTTCCCCAATTCCCCAGTGCTGTCACTTTCAACTTCAATTCAGTCACCTGAAATGACCCTGAATAAGTTACAGCTGGGCTGGATTTGGAAGCATCCGGTTCATGGGCGAATCCTGGATGCCCAGGAAGGCAGTGGCCAGAATCCGTCCAGAACCCTCAGGTCGACATGAGGTGATGGTGCTGCCGGTGCCAGCTTGCCTGAGGCCACACCCTTAAAAACGAAGCTGGGCAGCTGGCCCACATCAGCCAGGATGTGGGGCAAAACACGAACCAAGGAAAACACATTTCCTGGCCAAAATGGGTCGATCTCTCTTGGCTGTGCCTGACCTTCGCGACGGACACAAAGGCCTCATGGTGCTGAACCAGCGGAAGCTGCAGAATGTGCATTTCCAACAGCTTAAAATACAGTGGAGCTAAGTATTGTCCTTTGGGGAAGTTTCTATTTTGAGTTTAGTTTATAGCAGTGGCAGGATGTGGAGGGTGGCTTGGCATCCTCCGAGTCTCTCGGGGTGGCGTGCCTTCCACGTTGGCGCTTTCAGATGTAGGCAGCCCTTCCCACAATCCCTCCAGCTGGGCACACTCTTATTGTGTGGCTCCTCGACAGCCTCAAGCAAAGGCATCTGGCAAACTGGCTTTGGAACTCAGCTCCCCAGAAGGAGCGCCCGGTTCCTCCGGACCCAGGGTTCCAAGGCTGAGAAGCGACCAGAGCCCTTGCCAGCCCTGGGGCAAGAGGCCGGAGGGGGCACTTACCAGTCAACCTGGTCCTTGGGCCAACCGCGGCCTCCCCAGCCACAGTAACATCCGTAACGAATGTAGGCCAGGGGAGTTCGCCCCGTGGTGCACTGGATCATCCCAGCCAGCTGGAGGATTCCTCTGCGGGGCCGGGAAGGGGCCTTGCCCAGAGGGTGTCCTGTAATGGGGAGGAAGGAATGTGCGGCATCAGAGGGCAGCTCTGGAGGCGGGGGCGGGGGGGCGTCTTGCCCATCCCCTGCTGCCACTGCCAGCTGACTCTGCTCCTGGCTGTGCGTGGGGGGGCTTCCGATAAAGCTGTTTAGGGCCCCCCAGCAATACACTTGGAGGGGGAGGGGGGAAGACATACATGAGGAGAGCCTCTCATTAAGGGAGGTGCCCTGAAGCAGGACCCACCCAACGCTCTGAGCCCCTCCCTCCCAGGAAGCCTCCCCTCCAGCAGCAGCAGCAGCAGGGGGGGGTGTCCTAGGAGACTGTCCCCGGGCTGTTTCCAAGGTGGGCTGCCAGGGTTCAAGCGAGAAGGTGGGAGCCCCCCCCCCAGCTCCCTTGGGCACTAACAGGAGCCCCTGCCCCCAGCCTTCTCGCCTCTTCCCCTCTCCCTCTTGGCGTTGGGGCATCAGGTAAAAGGGCATAAAAGGGGGAGCTGCCCCCTCGGCACAAGTGGGGCAGGGCTGCTGGGGAAAAAGATTTGTCAATGCAGCTTTCGTGTTTGCTGTCTGGTCTACAAGGCTGACAGCAAGCTTGCGAATCCGCAGGAACCCCAATACCACAAATGACACCCGCCCATCACGGGGGCTGGTGGTTTCCAAGGCAATCCCCCCAAAGCAGCGGGGTCCCTTTCTCCGGCACCTCCATTTGGGCAGCTCCCCTTCATGCCGGTCTGGAAAGGTCCCTCCCCGCAATTAGGCGGGCGGGGGGGGGGGGTGACTTCTCCCTGCTGCTCCCAGCTTCTTCGGGGGCCGCCAGCAGGATCCGTGCAGGGAGAGGCAACTCAGATCTCCCCCACGGAGAGACAAAAGCGGGGAGACGCCGGTTCTAGTCTAGACACCGGCAGAAGTCCAGCTCTTTCCCCCCCTCTGGGCCCTAGGAAGGCGGCAACGGCAAGCCAAGGAAGCTGCACGCGGGACTGTCCAGGCAGTGGCCGGGAGTCAGGGCCGACTGGGAGCCCACCGATCCTCTCCTCCACCTGGTTGCCGAATGAACCCCCACTCTGGATTCACCCAACGAATGAGTTCACACCGCCCCAGGGCGGGCGGGACGGGGGGATCCCTTGGGGAAAGCGGCCTCGCCGCCAACTCACCGGTCCGCAGCAGCGCCAGCAGCAGCAGCAGCGCCAGCAGCAGCAGCGTCGGGGCCATCAGCTGCAATCCGGGGAGACGTCCGTCCCGTCCAGGCGCCGCCGCAGGAGCGTCTGCTTCTGCCGCCGCCACCCGCCGGCCTCCATCCCGTTCTCCGCCCACGCGGCCGGCCGCGCCCGCCCCGCACGCGCCACAGAGGCTGCTCAGGGCCCAGGTCGCCTGCCCTGGCTGGGGGGCGCAGCGCCTCTTCTTGGGGCTCAGCGGATGGCCGGAGGGAGGCGGGATTTGCTTCCCTTGGACGGCTGCCACCCCCCCCGCCCCCCCCCCGTCTGAAAACGAAAGAGCTCAAGAACAGAGCGAGCCCAGGGACCTCCAGTTGGGCCTGAGCCGTGTCGGGCAGCCAGGGAGCAGCGAAAGGGGGGGGGGGAGGAAAGGCCAGCCCTTCTCCCAGCCCCGGGTCTTCCTAAACAGGTGTACTTACACCTAACTTAGACTAAGTTTGTCCCCCATTTCCAGTTTGATGGGTTAGTTCCAGATAAAAAGGGCCGAGAGCACTTTGTTCCTGACAAAAGCCCTCCTTGCCATTCAGCGCCTTCTGGCTTTCAAAGGTGTTTGTGGCTGAAGACTCCCAGCAGCGCAAGCAGGTCTTCCTGCTTTCTCTGGGTAAAAGGAAAAGTTGTGTGTGTTTGCAAATCATCGGCTGCAAAATGAATTCCTCGCTCCCTGCAGCTGGTCTCCCAAGAGTCACCTGCGCAGCCCATTGGGTGGGACAGACTGGCCTTCCTGCTGGCAGGTCCTGTAAATCTCAGCCTCTGCTTCTGTGTCTCTGGGAAGAGACTGCTCTTTTGGGTCACCTCGTCCTGTTTGACCAGCACCACCAAAGCCCGCTGGGCCGGTTGGGCAGTCAGGTGGGGCTGCTCATCCCCCTTCCTTCCTCCAGCCGGCCCTTGGCACCCCTCCCTCTAGATCCTCTTCCCAAGGTCCCCCTGCTCCCTGGGTGGGAGGAGGTCTGCTTGGAGCCAGCTAAAGCCTCGCCCTTTTGACTTGCTCTTTAACCTGATGGTGGATGATGCGCTTCTTTGCAAAGACAGGCAAGAAATACTAATGGCAGCCCTGTCGTGAGCGGGGCAGGGTGTCCTCCTCCCTCTCTGCCCCCTCCCCCCCCCCTGCAATGGAAGTCACATTTCCAGGCACACAACCAAGACTCCTCCAGGAGACGGAGCATCAACAGGCACCCTGAGACTTTATCAAGGTTTTTTTCCTTCCTACCAATAAATCCATTCTTCTGTATTTCCCAGAGGCGGCACCATGAACATCCAGCTAATTGCAGTTTTGGGCAGGAGGCCTGCCCTGTACTTTCTGGAAACATGCCCTCTTGCATAAGTTGCCTGCACGCAAACTGGCTCTAAAGTAGAGCCAGTAAACAGAATCTGTTCTACAATATTTGTCCAGTTGGCACCACACCAAGGTGGCAGCAGCAGCAGCAGCAGCAGCACTCAGTATATCAGGAGGTTCCGTTTGCTGCATTCCAGACCCTATTAATTGTGTTCTCACAGCTGCAGGAATCGGCATGAATGCAAACAGCCATCCTGGCAGCTCTGGCTGAATATATGTCCATTGCAGGTTGTGTGTGTGTGTGTGTGTGTGTGATTATCCCTCTTCCTATACAGAGGCCCAAAAGACGCCGTGGTCTCAGGACCGCTCCCATTAATCTGAGCCCGAGGTGAAATTCCGCATAGCTGTTTCTTGCTGAGATGTTGCCATTCGGGATTCAAGGACCTTGCAAAAATCTGGAGTATCTGAACAGCACAGTAAAAGCTTAGAGATGCATCACCCTGCCAGCTCACACTCCAGATGCAATCTAGTAAAACCCCTTTCCACATGTGTGCCCCAGCCGAAACGGGATGTGCCCTCTGGGTCTCAGCTTGGAGACGCTGACATATCTGGTGATCCTGTAATCCCCTCCAACAGTACCTGTGCAAAGTGGGTTGATATTAATTTATTTTAAAGAGACTGACCATGACTGACCATCTCAAAAACAGAACTCTGGACAGCTCACAATAAAAATCCCAAACTATAAAATCGTAAAACACAACCCAAACCTGGTGCCTCCTTCTGTCTCCCAGGGATGCCCCCCAGCGCCTGGGGAAAAGCCCATCTTGGTGGCCACCCGGAAGGTGGGGAAGGGGGGAGCAGGGGGGGGAGTTGCCAGTGCAACAGGTGCCACTGATGAACAGGAAGCTATGCACTTAGCAACAGATCTTCCAGTTTTAACGATTACAAAAACTGGTGCAAGTTTCATTGCCACAGTCACATGCATAAACGCAATTAACAAATCATTCAGACCGGATACATTTTGCAATTATATATTTGGTTATCATTAATATATTAGTCATTGCTTCCAAAATGATTTTGGGTGTCTCATTTAAATATAATCACCGAATTAATAACTCCGTTGATTTACCAAGAAGACAACCTATAATTAACTACATCATTTGAACTTTCGCCATTTATCCAGAAGATATTCAATAAAAGGCTGCTCTGACTACTTCGTGTACCAACCCTTCCGATACTCTATGCAAAAGACGGTTTCTCATGTTGACCTCCTTTCCTGTGGAAACCCAGTTTGCTGTAAAGGATTCCAGAATGATGTCAAATTCCCAGAAGGTGCTCACATCAGTCATGTGGCATTGGGTCTTTCAAGGAGCTTCCGTGCTGCTACTGTTGACTGGCCATGTTTCGATGGGCAACTGCAAGGGGGTGCATGGGAACACATTGAAAAATAATTTCCAATACCTATCAGGATTCAGAACAGATGAGTACAATCTAGATAGGATCTTAAGGCAACCCAGATCAACTGGATCAGAGGCTCCTTCCTTTTGGCTTCCATCTCTGGCAGCCCGCCCAGGGGAGCCCCCAGCAGCCCCTCAGCCTTGGAGAGCATCTCCAGAGTGGTCAACACTTTCAATAGGGGTTCGGCCAGTGCCCAAACTGGCCGCTGCCTGGGCTTACAGGGCACCCTCTCAGGCCTCTGCTCTGGTATCACTTGCCTTGCACGGGGCAGCTGCTTTTCGGACCCTTTGCTGGCTCTGCTGGCTGCCTCCCTCCAAGTCTCCAAGCAGAAGCAGAATGTGGCCTTTCAGAGAAGTTTTCGGGGGGGACGGGGGGAAGAGATTTGGGGCTGGGTGAAGGAAAACAGGCCAATCGGAGAAGTATCCCCTCCTTTCCGAACCAGAGGAGTGCCAGCAACCTGCAAACATCCCGCCCCCCCCAAGCACAGAAACGTCACTGGTTCCTTGGCTTCCCCTCGTTTGGGCCCAGCCGATGCTGGGAGCACCAGCGCATGAGACACGTGGGAGAGCAAGCAGGTGAGCTGCCCCACCCCCCCTCTGCCTCCCTGGGTTTTGGAAGGCAACAAGTACAGGATTACTGGAGCCACTGAAATAAGAACCATTTAGTTGCAGGGATGATGGGGGGTTTTCCGGACTCACCCCCGTTGGGAAAGCAAGGGGGCGCAGCCAGCATCCCAGCAGATCCCGGCCTCCTGACAGTCCCTCATTCCCAGCCCTGCGGACCTGCTGGGGGCCTGCTTTGGTGCTCTGTCCTTTGCCCTTTGTGAACTGGGTGGGGGCTCTGCCTCAGAAAATTCAGAGACCCCCTAGGAGAAGCAGCACCAGCAGGGCAGTTCGGGAGGGCTGGTCACTTTACCTGAAGCCTCACTGCAAGCAGGAAGCAGCTGGTCCTTCCCAGAAACGACCCTGGCTCCCTCGCCCTGCGCAATGGCAGGATTAGCACAGCGGGTTCAGAAAGAGCAGCAGCACCCCGGTGGGCATCACCTTGGCAATGATGGTGTCATTGAGGGCGTAAGCGCCCATGGACAGCTTGCCCAGCACATCGTAGAGCCTATAGCCTGCTCTGCAGCCTGAAATTCCCAGGAGGCCGGGAGTGGTAGCAAATGAGCGTGGGGGCCCATCAGTTCTGTTGTTCAGGATTGCGACCGCATACTGGCCATTGGCCAGGGGCCTCTTCCAGACTTCAAAGTTCTGCTTCTGTCCGAGAGACAAGCGAGGGGCACAGGAAGGCTTCTTGTTCACCCCGACTTGCTCAGAGATTCACAAGCCCACCATGGCTCCTGCGCCCAGAGAACGGAGCCGTTTCCCCGGGCACAAGGCAGCCCTGCTCTGGGGAAGGGGTTCTCCCACACACACCCTGGCAAGGAGTCTGCCCTGAACGCCCCTCGGGTCCTGGTTAATGTAGATCAGGAGCGGGTTCTGCAGCGTGTCCTTCGCCTCCTCCGAGATGTTCCTCAGGTTGCAGGAGATGAAGAAGGGGGCCGCCAGGACCGCCCACAGCGCCGCCTGCACCTTCGACTGCTCGTGGCTCAGGCCTAAGTCGCTGATGATCAGCTGGAAGGAGACAGGATGCCAGGTGGCCTGACCCAACCCCTCAGGAAGGGAAAGCAAAGGAAGCCCACGTGGGGATCCTGCAGACCCAGAAAGTGGAGCTGCTTCAGAGCTGCAGAGTCAGGCACTGAAAGCAGAATCTCTAGGCCTGCATTTCGCCCTCACCTCCCCCGGGTGCCCCAGGAGTGGCCGTCCTAGCTCGACCTCTTCCCTGGGCTCAGGGCTGGGCAGGAGGTAAGGAAGAGGGTCTCACCATGTCAGGATCATTCCACCTTCCGGGCCCCGAGGCCGGCTGCAGGATATCCTGGTGGTCTCCGTACCACTCAATGATGTGGAAGAGGCTGTCCCAAGTATCTTCGATGTCGGCGTAATTCCTCCAGAAGTTACAAATCTGGCCCAGTAAGGTGTAATTCACCTGAATTGAAACAAGCAGATTTAGGCTTCTGAAATGAAAGGTAGGCCTGCCATGGAGAAGCCATGAGAATCGCTGCTCTCTTCAGCGCGGCTCAGTAGACCAAAGGAAACGCGGAGGAATGGCCGCCACCACGAATGGGCTGGGATCTCAGACGGGAGGCAGATGTGCCATTTTATGCTCTCAGGAAGGGTGGGGGCAGGAGACCTCAAACAGCCTGTCCAAAACCTGGGAGAGGGATTGGCACCTACTGTCCCCACCCCACCCGCCATCCTTGCCACACACTTTGGGGTCCTTAACAAACCGCAGCTAAAGAGGCAGCCTTGAAAGGAACCAGGCCCGTAAGGGGGCCCTGCTGCGAAAAGGCGGGAGTCTGGGTCTGGGATTACCTTGGGCGGAAGGCCCCCTTCGTAAGCCGGCCAACTGCAAGACAAGGCAATGGGCCGCCCAGTCTGGTTCAGCGCTCTGCTCATTTTGGGGTAACCTGAAAAACAGCCAGCGAGGATGTCAACTGGGCAGGCAGAGGCTGCCTGAGTTACCTCATAGTTCTCCCTCCACCCTGGGGGTTCCCAGAAGCCATTGGCCTCCACCGCTTGCATGGGAGGGGCAACCTGGCAGCACCGTCCTGCCCTTGGCATGAATGAAGCCAGTGGACGTCGAGAAGCCCAACTCAACCGGCCTCCCTCAAAAGACGAAGCCTCATGTTCTGGCTTTCATCAGAAGCAAAGCCACCCTGAAGGTGAACACACGCACACACACAGAGACAGACGGTTGCCATACTGAGCAGCAACAGCCTCATGAAAACTCTGCAGCCATGAAGCGTTGGCAGCGTTTAGAATGACCTGGTTTGCTCTTTCCCAGCTGACCCCCAGACCCCTCCCCCCCCGTGCCCCGTGTGCTCCCCCAGGTGCTCTTCTGCCACGGGGGAGGGCACCTATAGCCTTGAAGGAGGAGTCCGAGAAGCAGCCGTCCAGCTTTAGCATGTCGACCTCCCACTCTGCAAAGGTGTTTGCATCCGTCTCCACCGTCTCCAGGGTTGTGCCTGGGTAACCTGCACAGGTGGCATTGCCCAAGTCGCTGTAGATGCCAAATTTCAAGCCTTTGGAATGAACCTGAGCAGGAGGAGGAAAGAGGGGCTGAGGGGCCCAGCTGGCAGCCGGAGCCGGGCCAGGTCACTGCATTGCGAGACCCACCCTGGGCACTGGGTTCAAGAGGCCGAGCTTTTCTACACATGTGCAGCCTCCTTTGATCATTGATGGATCCTAAAACCGCACAGACGCTTGGTGCTCCCTAGAGGGGGGGCTTGAAGCTACACCTCAGCACAGGAGGCGGCTTCTCACCCGCCCGAGGGCTTTTGGCCACGGGGGCCGTTTCAGGACAGGCCTCCCCTGCACTCACATAGTCAGCCAGGGCTTTCATCCCGCTGGGGAAGCGCTGCGGGTCTGCCTGGAGCCTCCCGTGGGCGTCCCGCTTGCCCGCTGCCCAGCAGTCATCCAGGGTGACGTACTCGTAGCCCAGCTTCTTCCACCCGTCGGCAGCCAGCCGGTCGGCCATGGCCCTGATCAGGTGCTCACTGGTGGCACAGGAAAGGCGGCCTTGGTCTCCTCCAGGAGGCCGGGCCGGGGATCTCTTCCCTGGGCAAACCCCCCTCCAGGCCCCCGAGGGCGACGCCTCCCACACCTGATGCAGTTCTCGGGGTCCTTCCCGCAGTCCGTGTTGCACTTGAAGCGGCCCCAGGGCTCCCAGCCCATCGGGGGCGTCCTCAGCAGCCCGTTGTCCAGCGGGGAGGCGCGCGGGGCCAGGCCCAGCAAGACCCCCAGCGAGACGGGCAGCAGCGGCAGAGTCAGCCCCACAAAGGCGCGGCGGCCGGGCATTTTCCAGCTCTGCTGCGGGGCTTTGGCAGCGACACGTGTCTTCCCCGGGGTCGTCAGAACAGGCGCCACTCTCCTCCGGCCGCCTTTCGCGCCGGGCCCGCCCGCGGGATCAGAATTTGGCTCCCGGCCGAGTCCCCTGCCCAGCTGGCGGGCTTCCCCGAAGGCCCATTGCGTCACAGGGAGACCCTCTGTGACGTCGCGACTTCGAACTTCGCCTCCACTAAGCACCGCCCACGGAGGGGCTACTGTTCACCTCGCGGAAAGGCGCGCGCAGGCGCATATCGCCAACCCTCTAGCGGAGGGGCAAGTCTGTGGCCAGGGCAGGTGTTCGGGTCACACACATACATACACACACGCACACACACACACACCCCGCAAGCTGTTCCACGCCTCCCTCGCTTGTTAGCGTCCGGACTGCAAACGTATAGGGAGGGGGAGGCAATTTCGGAGAGGCACACCTCCTGTTTAGCCGCCCTCCTTGCAGAGTTGAGGAACATCCGGTTACCCTTTCAAGGGGCTCGGACAGTGCAGGACCCAGGATCGAAAGTATTGGCCTATCATAAGCGCCCACCGATGCAAAGTAACCAATGGGCAGGGAGCAGCTTTTCGTCCAGACCAATGGGAACGAGAGGGAGAACAATCTCGGCCCTGCTCTTTGGCCGAGTCGTCCGTGGCCCCGCCCCCGAAGCGACTGCCCGTTTCGACCGCGGTTTCACGTTGCGGCGCCTCCAGGTGGCCTCCGGTCTAGAGGGGGCGCTCTAACTCGTGTGGCCAGAGGTCTAGGCCGGAAGGGGACGCCGGCGAGGCGGAAGCAGCGGGGGGGGAGAGAGAGAGAGAGAGAGAGGGGCAGAGGGCCTGGCTCGCGGCGACGTTCCTCGATAGCTGCCGCCGACTCCGCGACTCGGCCCCGGCCTGAGGGAGTCAGAGAGGCCGCAGGCAGAGCAGACGCGACAACGGAGGTGAGCTCGCGCGGGGCCGCCCAGCTCCTCCCGCGGCGGGCAAGGGCCCCGCGCTCCCCCGGAGGGGAACGGCCGCTTCCCCCGCGCCGACCCCTGCAGCAGAGCCGCGCGCGGGAGACCCCGGCCGGGAGGTAGAAGGCGTGCTGGGCGGCCGGGCGAGCGGAAGGGGAGGCGGCCCCGCGGCTTCTCCGGCCCGACGGCGCCTCTGCCTCTACTGCCTGCCCGAGGCCGGCGCTCGGGAGGCCTTTCTGGCTGAGGGGAAGGAGATTCCGGCCGCCGCGGGGTCCTGTTGCCGCTTTGACCCTCGGCCTCCCCCGAGGGAAGCCCCTGCCAGCCCCAGGAGGGGCTTTCCCGCCACCCCAGCCCGGCGCCGCCACGTTTGCGCCTTGTGAGCCCGGAGCGATTCTGACCCCTGGTGCTGTAGAGCGCGAGTCCCCTTCCTCGCTCGGCTGCGTCGGTCGCCATCCTGTGCCCGAGCGGGAGCTTGTCCCGCGGGAGGCTGGCAGGGGAAACGGGCTCCGCTTCTGCTCCCGGCTGCTCTTGGGAGGCAAGGGGCGCGGGGGGGCGTTGGCAGAGCCTCCCGGCTGCCTGGGTGACCGAGACCCAGACCCGAGGCGAAGGGGGGGCGGGGGCGGGGGGACAACCGTTTCGGGGATGCCTTTCAGAGGTTCGCCGTTCCTTCTTTGCTGGTAGTCCTTGACTTACGACCACAGTTGAGCCCCAAATTTCTGTTGCCAAGGAAGACTGTTGTTAAAATGAATTCTGCCCTATTTTGTGACCTTTCTTGCCACATTTGTTAAGCAGTTAGTAACATGGTTGTTTTTTGTGAATTTGGCTTCCCCGTTGATTTTGCTTATCAGAAGGTTGCAAAATGGGATCACATTCAGAAATGAAAGCCAGCTGACAAACGTCTGAATTTTGATCATGGAGATGCCGCATAAGGTCATAAGTGTGAGACAGTCATAACTCACATTTTTCAATGCTATTGTAACTTCAAACAGTCACTAAATGAACTGTTACACGTCAAGGACTCTCTGTGCCTTGTTCTTTGCTTTGGTTTTCCTTTTTGTTTTTGGCGCTGCTGTTCTTTGTTAACATGGATTAGATGTAGAAAGCGACTCACAATTAATAGTGAGCCTCTTAATCCTACTTTAGAATATGTTTTCTTAAAATATGTTGAGGTAGACCAGTTGTCTGGAATGTTTCGGAAATATTTGAAATGGTTAGCTTCAGTAAACTCAAATCAAAAGTCCTGCGTTACTTGAAGTATTTTGTTTTTCTCCCCTAGAGGGTGGGACTTATCTTGAAAATTTATTTAAAATATGGCTGTATTTATTTGCACTTACTTTTACTGTAATAGTTTAGGATTTATGTTGTAGTATTTAGAATGATTAACTTCTAGCTAAAACAGTGAAAAATTGTATAACATTGTGCGTCATATTTTTTGTGAACTAGATTTGATTTTCACAGAGAATGAAAGGGTTTATTGCTGTTCGCTGGATTGGTTTAAATATATTACAACAACCTTGCTGGGTGGATATCTTAGGGGAATTGTAATCTCAAGTATTGGGAAAAAAACCTAGCAAAAGTGCATTGTAGCTTTCCCCCCTTGGAATTATATGTTGGTTTTGTTTTGTTTTTAAAATGAGATTTCAAAAGTTATTATATTTATATACATCCCAGGCTCAGAGGGATATGATAGAACAGAGGCAGTATTTATTGCCTAATTTATTTTCTTGGTCTAGATTAACAGAGCTAATTAACGTATGGATCAATTCAGGTGGAAACAACTCTAAACATTGTTTATCAATATAGTTAATATAAACAAACTTGTTTTGTAAACATGGATTTATTTTATAAGAGTTGATGTTGAATAATTTAGGCTGATGTTGGAGCTGATTATTTCCATAACTTCTCACAAATTGTTTTGCAAACCAGCAACAGGCTATTACTTTTGTTTCAGAAGCTGCGTATTGAAGACGAGGGTGCTCATGATAACATGTCCAGTGTTTCAGTGGACAGGAGCATCAGGCTACAGGACATTAAGAAAGGGCTGCAGTTTATACAGTAAGTACTTTGAGTAACTAGACATCTGTGTCTGAGAACTGTTGAGCCACTGCTTAAAACATGATGCAACATATTTTCTTCTTACATACATTGTAAGATATATAAGTTTATATTAAAGATCACCTAGCTTTGCTGTTACAAAATAAAACACAGGCAAACAAATTATCTTAGTGCATTGTCTCTCATATGTTGTGTTAAGTAGAACTCTTTAATTTGCATTTGATTCCATCTTTATTTTGGAATATCTGCTATACATGGAACTGCACCTTCTGCCCTGTTAGCAATATTATGCTCCAATCATATTTTCTTATTGGTGTTTTTGGAGATAATCTGGATTGCAAAATTAATTCTTGTGTGAAGTGTGTAGCACAGGTACAAGCCATGATCGAGAATTTCAGTGGCAAGTGCCTTGGGTGTGTAAGATCCTTGAATGTGACTTTGATACTCTTTATCTTTATGATTTCTAGATCTACTCTACCCTACCCAGGGTCTCAAGAACAATATGAGGTAACTGATGTTCCTTTCTGAACTTCTTTACCTGAGGCATTGTGGTCTCAACAGTGGGTAGAAACTTCTAGAATCTTGGCTGTTGTAGGATGTGATGATTTCTCTTACCTTATTGACCCACATCAGCCATGTCTAATTAGTGCTTGGTTGTTAGCAGCCATTGGGTAGAAGTGGCGGAAGGACAGTAGGTTTCAAGATTTTTTTACCACATGTTGTTAGATGGAACATTACTCCAAACTGATCTAAAGCTTTGCTATACGCTGCTACCTGGAGTCCCTCCAGAACAAATTATTGATGATAGCAAAGCGCCCCTTGTCAAGCTGCAGAACAACCTGTGTGACTTAACAGAGGATTTATGTTTTCAGATCTTCATACGAGAACTTGTTAAAAACCTGTTTAATGAAGGAAACGATGCATACCGAGAAGGTGATTGGGAAGGGTCACTGAACCATTATTCTGAGGCTTTGAACATAGCCGATTATGCCAATTCTGAAGGAATCCACATTTCTGATGAGATATTAGAGAAACTGCATGTTAATCGTATAGCCTGTTACTCCAAGAAGGTAGGTGCTTCCTAAAAAAAGCTCATGGCTTATCAAGAACTAGGTTTCCATTTTGTAACCCTGGTGGGTGTGATGGAATCAGCATTTTATCAGCCCAGGAAGTTAACAGTATAGTACTAAAAACAAACACTATGATTGTTAACACAAATGTAGCAAAAATACAACAGTTTCATCACCTTAAAATGGCAGCAATAATAGCAGCCTTGGCAATGGGCATTCTGAGATCCTAAGAGCTTAAAAAGACCTGGCCTGATGTACATTTTTTGTTTGTGTGTGCGGCATGTATTGTCTTGGAATATGCTTGCAGCCTGAGATTCAAATCGCAAAATGCTTGACACTGTTCGTCCTTCATTCTTACAGGGGTCGCATGACAGAGTTCTAGAAGAATGTGGGATAGTTTTAAAATTGAATGAAAATAATTTCAGAGCCCTTTACCGGAGATCCAAAGCTTTAAAAGAACTGGGAAGATATAAAGAGGCTTACGATGCTGTGGCAAAATGCTCTCTCGCAGTGCCCCAGGTACGCATGTCACATCAGCTAGAGGGCGGGGGTGGGGCATTAATAGAGTTTGCCTGCATGTAATTTCAGAACAGCAAGAGAGTAGAAAATTCCTCTAAAGTAAAAAGATGCTGGAGAAGCTTGACTCCATTCCTATCTTCTTTGGGCTAGCAATCCCATGGCCCGGGAGGGAGGGAATGACTATATGTTGTTGTATTATTTTACTGAAATGTTGCATGTGGCCTAGAGTCATAGCTGACTGAAGTGATAAATGATGCATAAATGGATGCATAAATGTACATCATTACCTTGCCTGGACCCACTGCAAGAATTATTTAGGTTTACTGGCACCCCACTCCAGTGGCCTCCAGAAGCCTCTTGATATTCAGTCCTGATTCAGGATGAGTCCCTACAGAACCCAGATCAGATGCAGGTGGCATTGATGTACCTGATGCAGTTGTGTGACATTTCTGACAAAACTTTTGTTGCTAATGTGCATTGCATCCTGCTTTTATTTTAATTTCTAGGATGAAAATGTGATAAAATTAACCCAAGAACTTGCTCAGAAGCTTGGACTGAAAATAAGAAAAGCCTACGTTAGGGCAAAAGTAAGTGAAAATAGTTGTGTGCTTCTGTTCTGAAGTTTTTCCTAATGCGTTTGTTACTTACAATGATATGCTCACTTGCAGCCTTCCCCCAACGCTGTTTCTGGAGAAGTAGCAAAGGTAAGATTTTGTTCTGTTTTCCCTTTAGATCCTATTAGTGAAGTAAAAATATGACATGGTTCAAAGATACACGTCTTTCTACATTTTTAAACATTCTAGTTAGAACCTCTGTCTGCTAGAGATTTGTTCAGTTTAAATATTTAGAATAAGTACCTGTTCAATTTGAATGGTCTGTGTACTAGGATTTTTAGCTGAGATTCCCCTTTCATATAGAAAATAGAAGTCAGATTTGCTTTTGAAAGGAGGAGGTCAGCACTGGCTTCAGTGGCCACTTTGCCAAAAGTGATTTGCAATTTATTGCATGTACAATATATGCCACCTGACTCCTAGCAACTTTCAGTGGTTAATTGAAAGGATATCTGGTATCAAAATTGCAGGAGTATCTTGTCTTTTATTTAGCCAAGTCCGACATGTTTTGCAAAATAGCTGGCGTAAGTCTTTTGCTGCTTATACTTCTGGATGACTGATCATTTGTTTGCTTTCAGAGCTCAAATTCTTCTGTAGAAGACATTGAATCAGGTGAGGCCTCCTGGACTTAATGGGAGGAAGTTTTTGTAAACAACAGTATCCACTTTGTGGGGCTTGAGGTGGCTCTGTCTGTTCTTGCTGCTTTGAATTTCTGTGGGATGGAGAGACCTTTCTCCCCTCCCCAAGTCTCCGCTGGGTCCCACTGGTTTCTAAGTGAGCAAGAGAGTGTCTGGGCTAAATGGGATCCAAGAATTTAAAAGGTGAGGGAATATCCCGCTGCAGCCTCGCCATTCAACACATGCTGCTTGTTTCTTTCTTTCTCTCTAAAGAGGGGTAAAGAGTAATGCTTGTTTACATTTTGGACAGTCACACTTCTCTGGATCTTCTGATTTGTTGCACAAGCCTTGCCTCTCTTCCAGGGAAAGCATCCATTGGTACTTTTTTTTTAATCAGTGGGGGGCTGAGAGAGGATGTGGCAGCCTCCAAGCCCTCCTCCTTTGAGAATCTCTGCTAAAAGCTCTCTTCCCCAACCAATATCTCTTTCAGATTTTTCCAGTTGGGCGGAAAAGATTCTTTCTTCCTCCTCCACTTCCTCTTCCTCTTCCAGTTTTGCTCCTGAACTGCCAAGTGACCTGCCTCCCTTAGCAGCCGTGTCCCGCATGGCTCTCCCGGCAGAGAAGACCGCGTGTTCTGCCCCTTCGCTGGCCAATGGAGGGCCCTTCTCTATCCCGGACGGCTGCTTGGACTGTGAGGACGGGGACGACATCATTGGAGATGAGCTGGACGAATTGCTCGATTCGGTGTCTGATCCGGGGGATGGTGGAATGGTCAGTGCTCTGGCTTTAGGGAATGTGGCGGGTGGGGGGGCTGCCTTCTCCTCCAGGGCTTCTCACAAGCTGTCCGGGCCCTTCTCTGTGCCTCTTTCCTTTGGGGAGGGGGAGGTTAGAGCTGCAGTGGTCATCTCATGAAGGGGGAGTGAAATTTTGGCAGGAACCTGGCAAGAATTATCCCTTTTCTCTTCCCTGCTTAGCCAAGTGCCATCATCCGAGGAGCCATGCCAACAGCCACCATTGCTTCCAGCATCCCGTTTTCTGCCCCTTTGCTTGGAACATTGTCAGTTGGGGCTCGATTTGTTCCTGCCGCCTCCCTTTCCGAAATGTATTCCCAGCCCTTGGTTTCTGCCTTGGACAACTTTTGTTCCTCTTTAAATAGTTTCTCCATGGGCGACTCTAAAAGAGGTAAGATCACTCTTAAGCAAAGCCTAAGAGGAGAAGCACTTCTGTCAAGGCTGCAGCCCCAGGAAAGCGGTGCATCTGTTTCGGGGGGGCCAAAAGTTCTGACTTCCCCACTTGAAATCAAAGGTGGTGTTGAGAGGGGACTGGAGTCTGACAGAAACAAATCCCATCCCCTGAGTGAGGCCATGGCCCGCTTTGCTTTGCAGGCAAAACCCATCCGTACCAGACTAATGTGTGCTGTTCTTAATTCCAATAGATATACCCAATTCTCTTTCTAGAGACGTCAACACAGCATTAAACAGCAACTCTCCTCTTCGGCTTGTGAGTATCTTTCACAAACACTTTGCAGTTCTAATACCGTTGTGTGCAAATTTTAGATGAAGTTTGTTTTGGTCATGACCTTTTTAAAATTGGAATTGCAATCTCCATACATTTTAAAACAAGTAGAGCGACTTGAGGCCTGGATTCAGGTCTCTGTCAGGCCCCAGGATGGCCTTGGGGTCAGCTGCCACTTTGCAAAATGGTAGGAATGATAAGAAGGAGCAGAGGAAAAGACCCCAAAAGAATTCCCTGGGTTCCTGGAAAAGAGGGCAGGGTGTAAAAATGGATTCCACAGCTGCAGTGAGACTGTTTTCCAGCCACAGCGTGTCTCTCTCCTCCAACAGATGAACGGCCCCACAAGTTTGTTTGGGGCTGAGTCCTACATGGGGGTTGCAAGTCCAGCTTGCAGCGACTATTCTGGCATGTTCAGCAGCACACCTGCCAACATGCCTGTGCCAACGGTGGCATCCTCTTTAGTGGCGAGAAACCCCCTGGAAGGCACCCACGAGCTCAGGCAGGCCTGCCAGGCGTGTTTTATCAAGAAGGGTGAGGAGCTGGGGGGGAGGGGGCTCTGGGATGGCCTGGCCTTTGACAGGGGGGCGGTGGGGTGTGTGTGAAGGCAGCTTCCCACATTTCAGGCTTTTTCTGAGAACAGAAGGGTCCTTTCTGCCCCTCTTCCTTTTCTTCTTTAGCTTGAACTCTTCAATTGCTCTTTCTTTTGGTTCCTAAAAACATCCCTAAAATACAGGCTGGCTGTGTAAGAGGACATTTTGGTCAGCATGCGCAGCTGTGTGTATGAAGTTTGCTTTCTACGCATGAAACCTGCCGTTTGAGGCTTTATAACTCAGCCAGATGACATGTTTTTTCCCCCTTTCTTTCTTTTTCAGTATATATAACTGGTAGCGATTACCCTACTGCCCACGTGTTAGTTTCAGAGCAATTCAAGAGTGAGAATATAGAATGTAAAAATTTGTTGCTTTTGGAAACTAAATGATCTCCCAAGGGATCAGCCTCCCCTGATGGAGACCCAACCCCTCTTACAGACCCCGTTGTGCTCGGCTCAGCCTCCTCCCATCAGATCCCGATAACCTTCGCTTCCAGACTCCCCGCTCCCAGCATTTGGCGGCTAGAGAAAATCAAGCGGGCTGGAAAAAAATGGGACAAGCGTTGTAACCTCTCTCCTGTTTCCTTTAGATCCCAAATCACTGGAGTACACTTACCATCTGAACTTAGAGCATATATGTAAGAAGGACATCTTAATTGGTAGAATAAAGAACTCTGAAGATAAATTCTGGAAAAAAATAAGGCCAAGACCAACGAAAACCCAGTACGTGGGACCCTATTATATATGTAAAGGTAAGGGTGCCCTTTCTGAGATGCCTGTTTGATGCCTGTTTTTCCCCGGGGGGTGGGGGGTGGGGTGGGTGGGTGGGAGCAGCACTTCCTTACTGACTTATTGGAAGGACGTTCCCTGGGAGGCCCCTGGTTTCCCACAGGGGAGACTGAACTAGGACCAGCCGGGGGCTCCAGCAGCTTCCTGTCTGCCTCACTTGCTGTCTGGTGGTGCTGCAGATGTGGCCGCGGGAGAGGAATGCAGATATTCTGGCCACTGCACTTTTGCCTATTGTCAAGAGGAGATTGACGTGTGGACCCTGGAGCGGAAAGGGGCCTTCAGCCGCGAAGCCCTCTTTGAAGGCAGCGGAGAGATCAGCCTGACCGTTTCCCGCCTTCTTCAGGAGCATCACGGACTCTTCATGTTTCTGTGCGAGGTGCTTTTCTTCTTAGGCCGCATGAGGGAACTTCACCGTAGAGGCCCTGTGGCTTTGGGGAATGGTCTCATTAAGGGTGGGCTGATGGTCCTGGCTTTGGCTGCCAACGTCCCCTCTTCCCGGTTGTCATTTTGTCAAATGAGCCTTTGAGCCACACCAGACCAATTCATCCTGGCAGCAATGTGGCCCCTACAAGGACCTTGTGTAGGTGCCTGGGAACAAAAGGCATAGCTGCCAGCAATCTGCCCCTCATAAATTCTAGTTGCTTTTCTTCTGGTTTACCAAATCAGTAGAAGGTAGCTACTCAAAACAAGCCTAAGAAAAGGAAAGCCACACTTTGCCCCCCGAGCCCCCCAGCAGCAGGGCAAAAGGCCAAGGCCTTTTAGCTGCCTTTTCTGTTTTAGCATCTCTTGGGCTGTAAAGCCAGTTTTCTCCTCTCCCTGGGACAATTATTTCCTCCCCAGAGTTATTCCTTCTACCCAGATTTCTGGTCTTGACTGCCTTTGGGTTGGTCCTTGCAAACAGAATTGGTCAGGAGCGGGTTGCCTGTTTTGCTGAAGCACTTTGGTTTTGCATTGCAGAAATGTTTTGAGCATAAACCCAGAATAATCAGCAAGAGGAATAAGGATAACTCCTCTTCCTGCTCTCACCCTGCTATGCACGACTTTGAGGAGAACAAGTATGTCCGTTTTCTGCCTTGCAATTCAGATAAGATGTGCAGCTTTGTTTCTGGTGTGTCCTTCTCCAGGGCTCCCATTGTGCCCCCTTCCCTGTTGAGAATGTGAGTGTGGAGGAGAGGGTGGCTGCAGTAAGAGATAAGAGGGCAAATGTGTCACTTAAGTGACCAGGTGTTGCTAATTAAAATGGTTTATACGATTTTCAAAGACTTCCTTTACTTACACTGGACCTTTCTCTGACCTGCCCCCCTCCACAACATAACCTAGGTGCCTTGTCCACATTTTGCGAGAAACGACCGTGAAGTATTCTAAGATACGACCCTTTCATCCTCAAGGTCAGCTAGACCTGTGCAGGCATGAAGCTCGCTATGGCTGTTCACGGGATGATGAGTGTTTCTATGCTCACAGTCTTGTCGAACTCCAAGTGTGGATGATGCAGAGTAAGACAGGTGAGACTATGCTTTTAAAAAGCTCTCTCAGCCCTCCGGGAGTTAAGCAGGTTACTTTCTCACCCAGCCATCCATATGCTGTAAAACACAACTTTTCTAAACGTGCTTGCTCTTTAAGCAGAAATCTCTCAAGAGCCAAATCTTTTCTTCTGCTTTTGGTGTTCTCAGGCAATAGTACTTCATGCAGCAGTATGAAAGCAGAAAATAATTTGTGTGTATAATCACCTGTGATCTTCTGCTTGTGTTACCTGAAAGTAAGCCCTTGCAGAAGGGGGAAATCAGCGCCTAGCATTGCTCTGGTCATATCCCTGGGCAAGACGAAGCTGTTTTGAAATACTGCATCATAATATTGATCTGTTCATAAAGTGGTTGTCTTCCTTGGCTCTTTCCCTCCTTGCAGGTATTACTCAGGAGGCTATTGTTCAAGAGTCAAAAAAATATTGGCAGAATCTGGACTCTACTACACACGGAGCACAGGTATTTCTCTCAGACTGCTTCTCAAAGAGATGAAAATATAGTACTGGGGGTTTTTGGGGGGGTGGGGGGGACGACACCCAAAAAATCCCTCTCCTGAAAGTAACTTTATTTGCTGAAGGAATTAGGTTCAATTCCTGTAGATGTTATAGCCATCTCTTGCCTCAGAAATACTTAAAAAGAAATGCCAAAAGCTAACACGCCCTCTTAAAGCTTAAATGGCTGGCTTCATTGCATTGGTTCCCTTCATTGCTTGCTGAGGAAGATATTCCATAAATATCTAGCCAGAGCCCTCTCCATGATTGCCGTCCACCGGGCTGCTCCTG
The DNA here is from genome assembly GCF_049901715.1 of Pseudonaja textilis. Lineage (NCBI taxonomy): Eukaryota > Metazoa > Chordata > Lepidosauria > Squamata > Elapidae > Pseudonaja > Pseudonaja textilis. The sequence continues at coordinate 411,520 of NC_142003.1, forward strand.
CCATTGCATTCAGTTGGGGGGGAAGGGGGAAAGGGTTCTGAACCAAATTTTAAATTTCAGGTAGAGCCACGTTGGAGAAAGTGGCTTTTATGGCTTTGTCTCTTCTTCGTAGGTAGTTAATGGCCCAAAGAATCATTTTGACCAATCTAAAATGTCTTGTGTTCTGTTGTATCTCTCAAGATTCTCAGCAACCAGGTGAAGCATGGCTCCCTGAATTTGAAAATGAAGTTTGTCTGTGCTCAGTGTTGGAGAAATGGCCAAGTTAGTGAGCCAGACAAAAACAGAAAATACTGCAGTGCAAAAGCCAGGCACCCGTAAGTCTTTTCTGCCTTTCAAAGGTGCAGGAGGGAGGCAGCAAGTTACGTGGGGGTTTCTTATTCACGTAGCGACACTTGTATTCACCACCTGAGGGAATCTGTGGCCCGCTGTGTTTGCAGGCTGACCCTTAGCAACGATGTAGACTTCCCTTTGGTCAGATCTGGTTGCCTGTCTGTCTCTGTATTGTCTGACTTGGCTGACAGCAGAGCTTCAAGCTGTGAGACCAAGCGTGAGTCTTTCCTTCTGCTATCTGATCTTGAAAGCTGCTTTGCCGGCCCTAAATAAAGTCCTCAGCTCCACAGAGGGCCTCAGAGCCACGGCAGAGCTATAAAAGCGGCAAAGCTCTTCGGCAGTGCTTCTCAAATTCTTGAAGGAGAATTCTGGGAATTGTAGTCTGCACATCTTAAAGTTGCCAATGTTGAGAAATGCTGAGCTAGATAAGCCCCTCTCACCTCAAAGCAGGTGCTGTTTAAAGCCCCAGAATCTGCAGTTAAGATGGACTCGGGGAGGAGACTTTAGGTAGGCAAGCTTCTGCCAGGATGACGTCCAGGTGCTTTCAGGTGGCAAGTAGTTGTTGGAAGCCAGGTTACAGCTCTGTGACGTCCTTCTCTGTTTTGGAGGAGGGTGTCAGTGGTGAACTCCCAAGTTTTGTTCAGAGCCACAAGCTGAGACGCTTCCATTTTGTTTCTGAGGCTGCCATCTTGAGGCTGCCAACTTGATGTAGCAGAGGGGGCCTTTCCTTCACAGGTGGACCAGAGATCGCCGCGTCATGCTGGTGATGTCAAATGAGCGCAGGAAATGGAACACAATTCGGCCCCTTCCCGCAAAGAAGCAGGCACCTCTGCAATTCGATGTGAGCAGGTCTTTATAAGCCATTTCTTTCCTTTTCCTAATGGGTCCTTCGTTAGAGAAACAACTTTGCTTGATTATCCTAATGTTATCCAAGTCAATTTGTTATCCTATTTTAAAATGTCTTCAACCTTTTTAATATTTTTTTTAATCCTAAACTAGGAAAATAAGTTTAAATTTTACCTTAAAGGAGTGGATGTTTTCTTTTTCTCTGAACGTATCCAAGGTGCTGGGCTGAGACCTTGGCCACAGGGGACATGCCAAGCCCTCAGTGCCCTAGGGACTGCCCTCAGAATCCCTTGCAGGCCAGAACAGGCCTTTCCTTTCCTGATCTCGCCAGGCTTTGGTTCCTTCATTTCCTCCTCCCCCCTGGATCGCCCAGAGCTCTTTCTCTTCCCCCACAGGTAGAACACGGCGTCACTGACTTGTTCCTTTCCTTTGTCTAGCTGTGCAATCATATTGCATCAGGCAAGAAGTGTTTGTATGTTGGGAACTGCTCCTTTGCTCACAGCCAAGAAGAGCGAGAAATGTGGACGTACATGAAAGAGAACGGCAGTAAGTAAACAATCCCTGAGACTCACAGGAAGGCCTTCTGCCTTGGTGGCTCTGCCTTCGAGTGTGCTCTCCCTCCCTTTCCCCTTTGTTTAGTAGGTGGTGTCTGCCCGTTTCTGTCTCCTCTTTCGGGGGATGATCTGGTTAACATTTGGCTTCCGGTAGTCCAGTTCCCAGAGAGATTAAAGATATGAGAGAATAACCCCAGGTTTCTATGACAGAATTAAGTTACAATAATAAGAGTCCTTCAGTTTATTCTGCTAGTAAGTTAATGCCCCCTCCGAGAGTTTCCTTGCTCAAATGTCAATTGCTGTGGACTTTCCTTCAGTTCAAGACATGGAGCAGCTGTATGAAATGTGGCTGAAGAGTCAAAAGCCAGAAAAAGGAGAGGATCCAGCCCCTCAAGCAAACAAAGAAAACGGGAAACAAATTCATATGCCAACCGATTATGCTGAAGTCACAGTAAGTCACAGAGATCAGGTGGCTACCCTGGATTCGGCCATCTTGCTGTGCAATGCTGGCTTGATGATTGTGTGGCCTTTGGGTAGAGGAGAGTGAGCTTTGTGATGGTCTGAAGTGCAAGAGGTCAGGATGTCCAAAAACACCTGTTCTGGGTGTAACCTTAGCACGCCTAAAGGCAGCTCCGGAGGGCTACTTGCTGCTTGGTAGCAGCACCTGGCAGCTGAAGCCCATGGCTGTTGGAAGGAGCCAGCAGGTGCTGTGAGGAATGCTCAGGCCCCTTCGACGCATTTGCGGCCAGAAAGCTGCAGGTTTGGCCCTGTGCAAATTGCTTAGATTCACATGCGTGGCCTGCCCTGCAGTTCTCCTTTGGGTTTGTATCAACAGGTGGACTTCCATTGCTGGATGTGTGGCAAAAACTGCAACAGTGAGAAACAATGGCAAGGTCACATTTCTTCCGAAAAACATAAAGAGAAAGTTTTCCACACTGAAGATGACCAAAACCGCTGGCAGCATCGCTTTCCAACTGGGTATTTCAGCATTTGTGATAGGTAGGTTCCTTCTGAAAATTTGGGATCTGCTATCGTATCCACAAGCCGGCTATGCCGCGTTACGATTCCTTTAGGCTCCCAGTTTAGCAGAGTTGTAGTGAAAGGGTTAATCCATTTCACTGTCTCTACAATAAATAAGCCCCCCCGCCCCCTTTCATTGCCTGCTGAGAGAGGCCCAGCCAGGTTGGAAGCCAAAGGCTTTGGGCCTTGCCTTGGGTCCCTGAGGCCATGCCTTGATGTTGTATCCGAAGAAGAAGAAGAAGGTGTAACTCGCTTCTTCTTTCGTGCAGATTTATGGCTGGTTCATGTATCGAGGGGAATAACTGTAAATTTGCACATGGACCGGCTGAACTCGGTGAATGGGAGGAGCGGAGACACGTCCTAAGGATGAAGTTCAACAAGGCCCGAAAAGACCACTTGATTGCTCCCAATGATAATGACTTTGGAAAATATAGTTTTTTGTTTAAAGATTTAAACTAATGATAACAATGCATTGTGTTGCCAGATGGAAGCATAAAATCAGAATTTGACAATAATCCAAAGCATGTGACAGAAGCTGCAGATTTTCTGCTTTTATTGGCCCGTATTGTTCCTCCTGAAGAACAAAATGTAGTAGATGTGTTAGGGGGAGTAAGTCGGCAGGTCTGTCTGTGCTCTCATGAAACAGAATGGTGAAGTTATAATAAAAACCACAGCCTGAAGTCTTACATGCTTATTCGCCTTCTGTTGGACAGAAGAAATTGGAAAGTAGCCAGAGGAGGGTGTTGTAATGCCAAGGGAGGCCCTCCGGCTGGCCTTCCCGCTGAAACCTTTCAAGGTAAGCTTCTTCAGACAGAGGGTTTGAGCTCAGAAGAAAATGATGGATGAAATTCTTCAGATGTTTTAATGGAAAGGATTTCTTTAAAAACCAGTTTGCTATTTATGTCTATGTAGGTTGCTTAATAAAAGGATTTTCTTATTAAAAAGATTTTAAGCAAAATAACCATTTGACAACAATATATGTTGAATGGGGTATTTTTCTCTATTTGTATGTTTCAATATAACTTGCCAAAAAGGATCTTGGAAGAGAGACCCGCATTACTTTTTTGAGAATCAAGTAGTTAAAAATTGTTTATTGGACGTTACTGTTAAATGATGATTTTGAAAGATTCCGCTTGTATGTCAGTATTGTGTATTGTACGGACCAATATTGCCTGTAATAAAGAGAACTTTACATAAAGACTTTCCCTCAAGCGATCTCGGCCTCCCCAAAGGGCCGTTCAGGGGCAACCTGCTTAAGGGAGGCCCACAGGATGTGGCACCCGCCTGCCCGGAGCTGGGGGCGGCGGCGGGGGGGCGCTCTCCCGGGACACCTGCACCCACGCCAGCTTCCCCTTCCATTGGCCCGCTGATGGGCCAATGCCCGCCCAGGCGCCTTCCCATTGGCTGGGGCGCCGGCCCAGCCGTTTAGAAGGAGGGCCGCCGGGGCCCTCGCCTGGGTGCCGCTCTTGCTCCGAATACGCGGGCGGGAACGCGAGGGCTCCTCCTCCTCACGTGCCACCTTCCCCGTGTCGGCGCCCGGACGGGACCGCGAGGAGGCGGCCGCCCCCGATAGATTTCTCCTGGCGTGGCGGGCCATGGCGGCGGAGGGCGGGCCCGAGGAGGCGGAGGCCGGGCATGGCGCGCCCCCGCCCCGTCACGCCGTCATCGGGCGGGCCAGGAGACGTGGCGGCGCCCCGTTCGGCTTCCCGGCGCGGGCCCGACCCGGAGGCGCGCTCGGCCCCGCCTCAGGCAGGCAGGCCCGGCCGCCGGGGAGGGGATGTCGTCGGCCAACGAAGGCCCCGCCGCCCCGCCGCCGCCGCCGCCCGCGCAGGAGAGCGGAGCGCCCGCCGTCCCCCGCATGGCCCGGCGGCCCGAGGTGCTGTGCGGCGCCGCTGTGGTGTTGGGCTGCGCCTGCCTGCTGGCCCTGCGGGCCTCGTGCAGGTGAGGGAGGGCGGCCGGGCCCTGGCGGGGGATGCCAAGGCCTGGAAGGGGCCGGGAAGGCGTGCGGGGACGAGGCGCCCGGACTCCCGAGCCTGGGCTGTGCGGGGAGGGTGGCCGGGAAAGGCCACGAGGCTCGCTTCCTTTCTGGTCAGGCAGGGCAGGAGAGGGCCGGTGGAGGCGCCGCGTGTTCCCGGGTGGGAAAGGCTGAAGGGAAGCGCTTGGCCGGCCCGGGACCTGCTTGGAAGCGAGCAAACGGGGCTGCGGGCGCGTGTGACCGCGAAGGGCCGGGGGCTCTAGTGCGGGGGGGCCTTCCAAAGTGACCCTGCGGGCTCCTCTGGTCCAGCCCAGGAGGCGCCGGTTGAAAACTTTCCCTGAGCATGTTTGGAATCGAGGGGGACTAAGATGAGAAAGGCGGGGAACGGGTGGAGGAGCTGAGCCCCGGCTGGCTTCACCCCCCCCCCCTGCCTTTTCCTTCTCCGGCCTTGGGAGGGTCCTTTTCGGCTTGGAAAGGAGGTTGGCAAAGGAGGCAGGGGTTTTTCCTGCTTTGTCTACTAGTAGGGAGAGGGTCTCTGAGCCCCCTTCTCTCCCCCCACCCGCCAGCCGTGCAAAAGATGTGACGATGCCTGCCAAGCTGCCTCTCAGCTTCTTCCCTTCGACGTCACCAGTCCACGATCTCTTTCTTGGGCAGCTGGATCAAGCGGAGGACATTCGTCAAAGTTCAGAGATCTCGCTGTTTTTTTTCTATGCTCCCTGGTGCGGCCAGTCAGCCATCGTGCGGGAAGAGATCGAGCGAGTGGCAAAGAGCCTGGCCGATCAGGTAAGGGAGAGGGGTCAGCACAGTGCCAGGCCTTGGAGGGGCTGCCAGTTGGGATCCGCTGCAGATCCTTGAATGTGCAGCCTGCAGCTGGGGATCCCATTGATTACTGTGCGTGTCTCAAAAAGGCTTTCTGAATTGAGCCTTTCGTGGTCGCTTGTTTTACGGGTTTCCCCCAGGTGTTGTTTGTAGCCATCAATTGCTGGTGGAACCAAGGGAAATGCAGAAAGCAGAAGCATTTTTTCTACTTTCCCGTGATATACTTGTACCATCAGAGGTGAGAACTTCTGTGAAATGGAGTTGGGGCTGTAATGGGAGGGGAAAAGTTGGACTGACCTTTGTGTAATCCCAGAGGCCTGAGCGAAGTGAAGGAAGTGGGACGTGAGGGTAGTTCCAGTCCGGCTCTGGTTTCACCTGCTGTTCCTTCTGCCTGTTGCAAGCCTTTTCGTCAGTGCTGCTCGACCTTTCCAGCAGCTCAGGCTGCTCTTTGGGGCCAGGCAGGGCGTTTCGATAGGCTGAGGAGGGCATTGGGCTGCCAGTGAGCTCCTTCCTTTTTTGGGATGCCCACGACCACCTTCCCAGCCAGCAGGGGCGGGCTGTGTCTTGTGATCAGAGAAAGTGATTTTCCGCTTGTGTTCAATTCTTTGGCAGACCCTCCTGGCCTTCGATGCTGAGGTTGTGCCTTTGCCAGCTCCAGCTGTTCTCAGCAGAGGAATTTGATCTGCATTGACAGATTCTGACAGATTCTGTTTTCTTCAATGGCAGTTTTGGGCCCATCGAATACAAAGGGCCAATGAATGCTGTTTACATTGAGAAATTTGTCCGTCGAGTGATGACTCCCCTCCTCTACATCTCATCTCAGTCCAAACTGCAGCGGTTCCTCTCCAGTTACGAGGTAACCTGCTTTGCTCTGGGGGTGCTGGGCCTTTAGAGGTGGCTCTGGCTGCTTTCAGCGGCAGTCCTGCCATCCCTCCCTGCCAAGAGCACAGCTGTTTCTTTTGAGGCTCCCTCATGGGGGGGGGGGTGTCAGCATGACATTCTGAAATATCTGTGCTCCTCCCAAAGCCAGAAACTTGTGTCAGCTAAGGGAGCTGCTGGAGGAAGCTCTTGCCTCTCTGTTCTCAGAGCAGAGACTTGAAACCCAAGGGTGTGTGTTCCGTTCAAGGAATGGGGGCTTTTTGGTACAGCACAGCTGGCAATAGCTCACAAGGAGCTCATCTCTGTGCAACGAAGGGGAGGGTTCCTTTGCAGCCACTGCCTGCCCTCCCCCGCCCAATTTTGAAGTTATGTTTTTATGCTTTTCAAAGTAGACCAGTTAAATTAGGCAAGGGAGGAAGAACAGGAAACAAGTATCACCTGGCGGCGTTCCAGTTGCTGCTCCTGTTTTTAAGGTCTGCCTGCCTGAGCAGAGACTGTGCTCTGATTGTGGTTGGCGGCTTTTCTCTCTCGCTTCCAGCCACCAAAGGCTTTTCTTCCCAGTCTTTGTAGCCGCTTCCCTCCCCCAAATCAGTTTGCCCTAGTCAAGTGTTGACTTTCCCTGCTCTTGCAAAGCTTGGGCGCTTGCTGGAAGCTGCTGCCGTTGCAAGTCCCGCTCTTTTTGTAAACCGGGTGTTTGTAGTCTACCTTCCCTCGCCCATCATGGCAGGCAGCAGCGAGTCCAGCCTTCTCCCTTCCGCGAAGGGCATCCCCGTGTTCACTTTGTCCCGCCTCTCCTGTGCCTGTTGCAGCCCGGCGTCTTGGGATACTTTGAGTTCAACGCTTCTCCCCAGCCTCCCGGCTACCTGACCTTCTTCGCTTCAGCGCTGCACTCCTTAAATAAAGGTCAGTGATGGGGCCGCCCTTTGGGCTGTGGCCTTCCTGGTTTTTCACTTTCGAGGGAGACGAGGGCAGGAATGGCCTTTATGGAGGAGTCTCTGCTGCTGCACCACTTCAGGTTGTGGCCTGCTGTGTCCGGAGGGGGCAAGCGCTGCTTTCCAGGAGGTTCCATTTCTGGCCTCCATGGCAACAGAAGCCGCCTAGGTGACACAAAGCGCAGCTGGTTGCTCACTCCTGGGGGCGGGTGGGGGGGGTTGGGAACAGTTTTCTGCAGGGACTCCTTGTTAGCCCTGTTTGAACCTGAAGACAGGCAGCAGTTCTTGTGATTGCTTCCAGCCCGGCCGAGGGAGGGCAATAGTGGAGCTTAGGGAGAATCTGCCCCTCCTGATCTGTCCAGGGCCTGCAGGGGTCTTTCTGGCGGCTCTCGGGCACCCCGCAGCCTTCTGGCTCCATGACAGGCCCCATGCTTTCCAGTTGGCTGCTGCTGCGGTGGCTACACCAGTTGCAGATCTGGACAGGAGTCCCGGAAGGCTGGAAAGCCTCCTCCCTGGGTGCCTTTACTCCTTTAAAAATGCCCTGCTGCTGCTGCTGCTGCTGCTGCTGCTGAGGAGCCGCCTGGGAACAGCCAGCAACAGAGGGGAGGATTTCTTTGCAGGCGGTGCCTGCCCTCCCTTCCCCCTCTGCCCGATTTTGAAATTACGTTCCTAGGCTTTTTGAAGTAGACCAGTGGAATTAGGCCAAAGGGAGGAAGACCAGGGGACAAGGGTCCCCTGGCGGTGTTCCAGTTGCTGCTGCGGTTTTTAGCCTGCCTGCCTAAGCAGAGATCGCGGTTGGCGGCTTTTCTCTCTCGCTCCCAGCCACCAGAGGGAGCCAGCTGGAAATGGGAAAAGCCATTTTCCTGACGGGATCCCTGCCGTATTCTGACAGATTACCTGGGAACCATTCACTTTGGGGTGATCACCGATAGACTGCTTGCCAAGGAAATCGCGCTGACTGACTCGGGCACCATCTACTTGCATAGACATGTCAACGCCTCCCTCGTGAGTGTTGCCATCCCAGGAGCCCCAGCAGCCCCCAAGAGATCCTCCTGCTTGCCTTGAAGCGATGCCCTCCCCTGTGGGCACCAGCCCCGACCAGCCCCAGGGGCGGTTTGGCTGAGCAAAGGCGGCGCCTAAAGAAACGCAGCTCTGTCCCGCTGGAAGCGGCTTCCGCCAGTCCACCATCCCCTTCCGCTCAGCAGGTCCCGGGCTCGGAGCTGTGCCTTCCCTGGGAGCCGAATTGACCCCGTCCCTTGCATCGGCCACAGCCAAGCTCGCCCCTCCCTGCATTAGCTTCCCGGGGCCCGTGCAGAGTTTTGTGGGCAGGCCGGCCTGGGGTGCAAGAGGTGGGTGGTGGGAGCGCCTGCTGAGGGGGGTCTGCATCCCGTCAGGCGGCCAGTCCAGCTGCCCCTTCTGTGAGAACTGCCTCTCTCCCCGCTTAGCTCTATCCCCACAAAACCCTGAACTTCACGGCGGAGAACGTCTGGAAGTGGGCCCTGGAGAACCGGGAGACCTTCCTCCGCTGGCTGCGGCCCCACGGGGGGAAGAGCCTCCTGCTGCACAACGAGCTGAAGAAGGGGCCGGCCCTTCTCCTCTTCCTGCCCTTCGATCCGCTGGCCGAGAGCCACCCCCTCCTGGATGAGGTGAGGGAGGGCTGCCCCTAAGCAGGGTTCAGAAATTGGGGGTCCAAGCCATTGTTTGGCCAGGCATCCCAGAACAAGCCCGAGGGGGGGGGGAGGCCTGGCATGGCTGCTGACCAGCCTAGATGTCCTTTCGGATCCTATGCCCTGCCACAGCTGTTGGGCCCTCGTGCTGCCAGGGCTGTGTCTGCGGCAGTGAGGTTCCCCGGTGGGAGCAGAGCTTATGGTTTGCTCTTCTGTTCTGCTCTCTAGATCTCCAAACTGGCTTTAGAGTACAAGAGCTGCAACCGAGGCCAGCAAGCGGACGTGGAGCTCCAGTCCCTGCGGGGAGGGGATCCCCTGGGGGCTGCCGGCCTCCCCCTCCCCACCGCTGAAGCTGCCTCCAGCCCCCGCTGCTGCAACACGGTGTTGCTGCCCGCCCAGTGGCACGGCCTCTCCCGGACCCACAACGTCTGCGAGCTGTGCATCAGCCAGACGGGTGGGGTGCAGCCTGGCCCCCTGGTGCGTCTGCGCTGCAGCTTCGTGGCCATCAAGGCCGCCGTGGACTCCTTCTACCTCAAGGAACAGGCCTCCTTCCACGTCCTATCCAAGACGGTTCCCTGGTGCAGCCACTTCCTCAGCTTCTACAGCCCGTTCAGCTCCTACACGGCCTGCTGCAGGACAGTGAACAGGGACCGGCTGGACTTGGTCAGGGCCAAAGGGGCCTCTTTCCACCCGCGGGACGTCTCCCTCGCTCCCCTCGGAGAGAGCCCATCGAAGGAGGAGGAGGAGGAGGAGCAGGCCGGCCTCTCTGGTCTCAGCTGCAGGACCAACAAGACCCTCAACCTCTACCTGTTGGACTCCAACCTCTTCTGGATGTACGCGGAGAGGCTGGGGGCTGCTGGTTCTCCCCCAGTGAAGGAGTTCGCGGCCATCGTGGACCTCCAAGAAGAGGTGCACTACGTCCTGGGCCAGAAACGGGCCCTCTTAAGAGCCAGCCTCGGTACGGCCTGCTGCTGCCCCTCCGCCGGCTCCACCTGCGCGGCAGGGGCGGTGGGAGGAGGACGGCAGCCAAGAAATTTTGCCTGGGAAATGCTGCAATTTCTCTCCTTTCCTGCAAACTTTTGAGGCTGCGCAAAATACCAAGGAGACCCAGAGCAGATCTCCTGACCCCCAACCCCCGCCTCTTCCTTGCAGAAACCTTCATCCGCAACTACACTGTGCTGTACAGCCCCTTGAAGAGGCATCTCGTCGGTGACCCCAGGCCCAGCCAGACCCGCCTGCAGCAGCACCTGGTTCAGGAAATCACCACCAGCACTTTCCACGAGCTGATCCTGAGGAGCCCAAAGGTGAGGCTGGCGCGATGCCCAGAGCTGCTTCCGGGGCTGCTTTGCGTCCCAGCTGCTTTCGGGCTTGGGGAAGGCTGCCGGGACGTTCCCGTTCATGGATCTGCCTTTTTTTGGGGGGGAGGGGCTGCCCCACCCTCCCATGAAAGGTGACCGACGAGGGGTCTCCTTCAACCGTCTCCTGACCTGCCTCTCTCTTCCCGCCCCCCCCTCAGGCTGTCCTGCTGCTCTATTACGCCCCCTGGTGCGGCTTCTGCGCCTCTCTCAGCCACATCTTCATCCAGCTGGCTCGGATTCTGCCCCCCAAGCGCTTCATGGTGGCCAGGTAGGCAGGCGTCTCCTTCCTGCTCCTAGAATCCGAGGGGATCGTTTCCTGCCCCCCCCTCTGCCTTTGGGGGTCCCAATGCCAATTTGGAGCCCAGGAAGCCCCAAGAGGCCCAGTGGGGCTGGGCACCTGCCTGGCCTTTCTCTCTGCAGCCGAGGCCCCTCCTGCCTATTCCTGGCCCTCCATGCTAGGAAAGTGACGGGAAGCGTCTCCCGGGGGGGCCTCGGCCCCCCTTTCCTCATGCCTTTCGAGGGGGAGAAGGGGAGACATCCGGGGTGACCCCTAATTGGCAGGTGCTGTGCATGGCTCAGTGGCCAGAGGAGAGGTGCTCTCTAAAGGCGGTTTCTCTGGTGGTTTTGCCTGTGTTTGCCAGGTGTGACCTGAATGCTGGAGGAACAAATCGCAGTTGTTTAAATCCAAATGAAGCCATTTTGCTGTTTTTGTGTGTCAAGAGATTTTGAGGAGAGCTTGCTGATGCTTGACTCAGCCGCCCCACCCCCCGGCCAGTTGCTCTTCCCTGGGAACAAGGGTCTCTTTGGGACACCCCTCTACCAAAGCCTCCCGCCTGTCACCCCCTTCCCTGTTTTAATAGGATTGACGTTTCTCAGAATGACCTCCCCTGGGAATTCATGACGGACCACCTACCCAACATCCTCTTTTTTCCTCATGATCGGCAAGTAAAACGTTTTTGCATCTGGATTGTGAGGTTCAAGTAAAATATATGTATAATATGGGAAGGAAACTTAATTGTGACAATACTACGTTGGATTAAGTCTTGAGTATAAGCCTTGATTATCAGAGAAAAAATGTATTGCAATTGTACAAGCAGGATAACTGAAGATAAAACAGCAAGCAGATTCCCAGGCTCTCAAATATTCATGAAAAAAAAAGTTCACACCCTAGTTTTATACATCATTAGCATAAAATACTGTTGTTTTTTTCAGAAAGCAGAATTTCAATGCAACAAGAAACCGATTTGTATCTGAAAGGGCTGCTTAAAAGGAACAATTTTTTGTTGTCGTTCTTGCCTCCAAATTAGTGGTGATTCTTGGATGAGCAGTTTTCTTGGCAAGGCCCTTTCCTAGGGTTGAGAGAACGACCGGCCCAAGTCTTGGCACAATTGGAACTCAGAGTCCCCTGGTTAAACAAACACCTCCCAAACCCACATGGTCAGTCTGGATAATCGAGCCACTCCTTAGCCTTGGCATGACGTCATAGGCCAGAGCGGCTTTCTCTAGCAAAGTGAAGCGGCCTTTAAGTGGGTGAGCAGGTTGCCCGAGTGCTGCTCCGTTTCTTCCCACGCCTGCCTTCCAGATTAAAGAGAGATATTCTAAGGCCTAAATGAGCTCCCTAAATGAGGCCCCCACAACCTGCAGAGAGCACAGGAGGCAAAACTGGGCAGCAGAGGTTGCTTCCCCCATTACAGTAGTCTGAATGGGAACACGGACTGCACTTCAGCTGGTGCAGTTCCTGGCACGGTGCAGCTCAAGGGCCGTTTGGAATTTCCCAGGCCCCAAAAGGTCTAAGGAATCAGGCTGATGCAATTGGAAGCCTCGGGGCCACGTTTCCTTTCCATTTGGGTTGGAAAGTCAGGTCGGAGTTTCAGCTATTGTGAAGTCGTAAGGAGCACTGGCCCAGCCGGATTGTGGCTTGGACCTGCAAAGAGGAGGGATCCAGGACTTGCCAGCTGGGATCTTGGCCCAGATGTTGGGCAGGAGGAACAGCTGCTCTGCTGGTTTTCTCAGTATTTCACAGCTGCTGCTGCTGCTGCCGCCACCCAGAGCCTGCATTTCCTGCACTACTGCTCCTGGGATAGGAACTGGCAGAGCAGCTTCCTCCCTGCTGTCTCCAAATCCTCGGGGAGATTCTTGGGAGTGTTACAGTGGGCCCCAAGCTCAGCACCAGAAAGAAGCCAGACTTGCTCCAAGCCAGAAACCCCCCCTCACTGCCCTCCTAACTTAACCAAAGGCTGCCTGGGAGGGACGTGCCAAAAGGGTCCAGTTGCTTTCTCAGGCCAAGAGGGCTTCTCATCAGCAGAAGGTTGTCCAGAAGAGATCGGACAGGGTTTCCTGATTGGCCAGGAGGTTGGACTAGAAGACCTCCAAGGTCCCTTCCAACCCCTGTGCCCAGAAAGGCTCACCCCTCTCTTTGCTCCCCTAGGAAGGACCAGAGCTCCAAGTTCCCTGCAACTTCCCTGATTAGCGTGCCCAACCTCCTGAAATTCGTCCTCTCCCACTCCAGCCCACCCTTTCCGGCTGCGGGTTGGGGGCCCGGCCTCTGGCAAGAGACCAGCCTCCAGCAGGCACGCATCGCCCACCTGGAAAAGGAGATCAGGCTGCTGAAGGCAGAGATCCAGGCCCTGCACCAGGCCCAGGGGCAGCTGCAGGGGCAGCTGACCGAAACCCGGAGCGAGAGCCAGCGGCTGCAGCGAGAGACTCACGCCCTGAAGCAGCAGCAGCAGAGCCACCAGGAGCAGCTGCAGGGGCTGTGCAGTCAGAGGACCTGGCGGCTGGAGGACCTGGCCGAGAAGCTGCGGAAGCTGGCCGAGGCCTCCGAGACTCTCCTGACCGAGAACGCCTTCCTGAAAGTCTTGCTCGCCATTGCAGAGAAACACCGGGCAGCAGAATCGGGCCCGGAACGCCGCCCTCCTGCCGAGGACACCACAGGCCTCCTGCCCCCCGGGCGCGGCCACTTCCCCCCGGTGGAAAAGGAAGGGGCTGCCCCGCTGGACTCCAGGGTCCCCGCAGAGCACAGCAAGGAGAATTGGACCGAGTAGCTCTGCTGAACCTGGGATGACCGGCCAGCCGTGTCCCTAGAAAGCCCCCTCCTCCCTTTTGCTGGACCGGAGGGGGCTGTTTTTTAAGAGAGTCCTGGACTCAAGAGTGGCAGGTCTCGGGATTTGTGAAATTGTCAAATTGCAGGGATTGTTCTTTGCACTTTAAAATTGCACTAATTTGATAAGATTTTGTATCCGTTTATCCTAAATTAAACAACTTGCAGGGTGCCCATATGAGGCGTCTCTTTCCCCACCCATAAACAAAGCAAGATTATTATTCCGTTGGGGCTAACACACAAAATGCTCAGCCTGGTTACCTCCCAGTTTTCTGTTTAGAGAACTTCCAGGAAGGCCGATTGTACGGTTAAGGGGGGGGGCAAGGCTTCCGCCCCACCGGGTCCCCCTTCTCTGCCCCTTCTGGCTGGGGGAGCCTCTGCCGTGCCTGACCTGCTCTGGGAGAATGAAGCAGCCTTGGGGGGGCTGGTGGGGGTTGATGAGAGGCTGTCTGTGGCAAGCAACACTGAAGGAGTTGGGGGCCACCAAACTGCTGGCCACGAACAGAGGGGAGGGAGCTCCAGGCAAAGGTGTGCAAGAGCCCATCCGTCCGCAGAGGGGCTGCAATGCGGGATTCTAAGCTGCTCCCCCTTGCAGTTGGGGGAAGAGTGCCGCTTAAGCCAGAGAGAGAGAAAGGAAGGGGGACCTTGCCAAGTGTCGGGGTCTCCCTTTGGCCATAAAAACACAAGTGGAACTGAGTAAAAGGGTTAGGGTCGCAGATGTTGGGAGGTAAGAAGCACGCTGTCTAGCGCTCGGCCGGGAATTCCCAGAAGCCCCTCAAAGAGGGTGGGTTTAGCTACAAAAATACACTCGCTGGGAACTGAGCATTCGAAGAACAGGAGCAAAGCCCCCAGCCCACTCGGAGAGCGGAACGCAGTGCATCCGCAGGCAAGGAGGAAGCGGCCAGTTACTCAGGGGCCTTTCCGCCCCTTTGCTGCACTCCCAGCCGCCTTCAGACTGCACCCCAAAGGGGAAACCGTCATCACTGGCTGTTGGGGGCTGCTGTTGCTTTCAGCAGTCGGAAATGCCTACTCCCCTAGACACCCTCCCCCCCTTCCTTCAGGGAGAGCAGACTGCCTTCATTCCTGGGCAGCGTTGGCAGGGCCCTCAGAGAAGGTGGTCCCACCTGCACATTAAAGCACACCAACGAAGCAGCCGTCCAGAACTGCAGCATTTTGTAGCTGCAGCTGCCAGTGCAAGCACCGATCTGTCCTGGAACACGAGGTGCAAGGCCAACATCCCCCCCCCCCGTTGGTTTTGGAGAAACCCCTGCAGGAGTCATGCAGCGTCTCCTAAATCCAAGCACGGCACACAGCCAGCAGGTTGCTCTTTCCCAGTTCCTGGAGAGGCTCCCCAGGCACAGCAGCTGCTCACATTATCTCCTCAGGGCTCAGTGGGCAATTCAAGTAGCAGGTTGAGTGAGTGGGGTTCACGCTGGGCCTCCACCTGTCCATGGCTGGCAACAGACCTTGTGACGGAGAATATGCCCCAGAGCAAGGAGGGTCGTCTTCCCTGGCAGGCATGGCTGCCAGCGGCCAAACGTTGGGTACGGTGGTAGGTGCAGCCCTGCGTGTCCTTCACAGTATCCATGGATTTGCAGCCGGTGCAAATCCTGCTAGCCGTGTGCCTTGGGGCCACCAGGGCTGAGCTTGGGCTTCCTCTCCGTGCAAGGCCCCCGCGCAGAGTACTGGACCAGGAGGAAGGGCTCCTTGGTTTCGCCTTCACCCACGATGCTCTCCTCGTCCTCCGACTGGCTGATCCGCTGGAGGCGCAGGTAGCACCAGCAGCCCAGAATCAGGGCGCCCAGGGCCGCGATGGCGATGAGGATGACGATGACGGTCACCACCCCCGTGGTTGGGCTGTGGTCCATGATGGACATGGCGAGCGGCCGCAAAGGGGCCCCGGGCCCTGCTGGGGGACGCTGCTCCCTCTCTCCCTCCCGAGAGGAAGGGGCTCAGCGCCTGCAGAGAGAGAGAGAGAGAGAGAGAGAGACCGTGAGGCCAGGAAGCCCAAGGAGCCCCAGCAGAAGGGAGGCGCCTTTCCCGGGTGTCGCCCCAAAGCCCCAGGCTCCTTCCGCCCCACGTTGAGCGCGCCGGGGCCTGCCCTCCACGGGCCGGGCAGGGGCCCCAAGCAGGCACTTCCAGGCCAGCCTGCTGGCTCTGCCTCTTGCCCCGGCCTGCTCAGAGAAGGCGAGGCTGGCCCAGCCGGAAACGGGCTCCGGGCTCCCAGCGCCTGAGCGGGCATTGCCAGGCGAGGAAGGCGCCCCGGGGAGGGGCGGGGGCGGCGGGGCTTCAGCGCTCGACTCCGCCGCTCAAAGGCCCGCGATGACAGCCCCCACCCCACCCCCGGGAGAGGCAGCGGCTGCGCCCTCGGCCTCGCTGCCCTCCGCCGCCTCCCTTGGCAGGAAAGGCCGAAGCGGAGACGGGACGGGGGCAAGTCCAGCGGAGGGCAGAGAGCCCGTGAGGCCGCAGGCCCGGGCCAACCGCCCCCCACCGCCCCCGGCCTGACTCGCCCGCCCCCGAGCCCGGGACCCGGGAGCAGCTGCGCCGGAGCGGCCGAGCCGAGTGCGTCACGGGCTCCGGGGCAAAGGCGCGCGCTCGCCGCAGCCGAACAAAGGAGGCCGTCGCGGGGCCGACGCGGCCATCGGGTGGAGGGGCTCGGCCGAAGCCGAGGGGCGGGCCCGGCGCAGCAGCCTCCCTTTGTCCGCCCAGCGCGGGGCCGGGGAGGGCGGCGGTCTCTTCTGCCGCAGGCGCCGTTGCAGGCCCCCCGCCCCCGCCCCCCAGGCTCGGCGGCCCCGGCCCTGCAGCTCACCAGGGAGGCGGCGCTTCCGGCCGGGGAGGCGTCGAGCTAGAGCGACCGGCCGCCGTCCTCCTCCTCCTCCTCCTCCTCGCCCGGGCCCTCGCGCGCCGCAGCCCCCGCCCAGCCACCATGCCGGAGCCGCGGAGCGCCCGCACTGGCGTCCGCCGCCTCGGCGCAGCCTTATAAGGAGCGGCGGCGGCCAATCAGCGCGGGCGCTGGAGCCCGCTTGGCAACGGCGGGGGCGTCGCTCTCCGGCGCCGGCGGCTCCCTCGCCGCGTCGCGCCCTGCCGGGTGGGCTGCAACTCGGCCCCGGGGAGCCCGTCGGGGTCCCTGCCCCGAGGCCTTGGGAGCTCCGCCGCAGTTCGGGCGCTTGGAGCTTCCCCGGTGCCGCCTCGTCCTCCTGCGGATCTCCTGCCCATGAGGCCCCCAGCACCGTCTCTCCCTCTCTCCCTGGTCTCTTGACCTGGCGGAGTCCAGAGCTTCCTGCCCATCCTCCGCTCCCTCTTCCGACTTTCTCTCAGGAAAAGCGTGATGAGAAGGCCGAGAACCGAAGGCAGAGCCTCCCCCCGCCCCCCGCGCCCGCAGGGGATGTTCAGGGCAGGGGTCCCACAGGCCCAGGGCAAAGGGGAGCCCGGTCCGAGGCCGGTGGGGTCCCCTCCTCCCTCCCTTGATAGGTTTCACTTTCCAAGGCAGCTTGGAATAATTTGAACCAGGCAGGAAAACTGGCTGGCTGTGACACACCTTCCCCATAACCAGCCCTGGCTGCTTTCTGAAGCCATCTTTGCTCCAGGCCCTCCATCGGCTCCCGAGGCGGCAGCAGCAAGGAAGGCAGCTTTTCTGGAGGTCCCACAGATCAAGGCAAAGGCTCCCTCTGGTATTCCGAGCTAACCTCAAGTAGGATGAGTGCAAGAACCCCCTTCCCACTGCAGCTTCGGAAAAGGATTGTAGGTGGTCATTCTAAAACTGGTCAAGCAAATGTAGTGCTTAAACCAGCAGCCCCTAAATGCAGAAATATGTCATTGCAAACGGATGGAACTGCCATGATGATGATGGTGCCCATGGCAGGATTGATTGTAAGCAAAAGTGGCCTTCTGCCCAGGGAAACCATGCCCAGTAGCTTCTCTCCCACCCACGCACCTGTCTTCAGGTATTGTGCTGGTCACTACCCTCCATTAAGGCCTCTTGATGCTGTTTCGAAGGAACATGCGGCATTCACCACGGCTCTGCTCGCCACAGGAAGGACCATCGCTTCCTGCGCGCTCTTTGCAGCTTTGCAGCAGATCCAGGAGAAGCAGTTTGCGCTGCCTACATGCTCAGACCTTCTGCAAACCCATCTGAGAAAGAGGTCTGTAGTGCCACCCCATTTTTAGGATCATTTCCTGGCCTTCTTTGGGACCCTCCAAAGTTTGTGGGATTTTTATCAAAGTCTTCTCATTCTTTCTCAAAGGATAGGCTTGTTTGCTTGCTGTGGAAGACTTTTTAAAAATACTTTTTGGTTAACATTGTCAGATTATATTATATTTTTATACTAAGCTATTTTTGCATGCACTGCTACTATGGAAAAAAGTTAGTGTGGCATATTTAAAATAAACGGGGAGATGGGGGGAGACTAAAGCTGCATACATCTCCTCTCTTGGCCGAGAACACCAGGCAGCAGTGGAGGGAAAAGGAGTCATACAAAATCCGGTTTTGCATGTAACAGCATCACACAAATGACGACCCTGTACACACCTGCTCACATAAACAGACCTAACGAGACGTTTCCTGGCCTCTTTGCTTTTTCCTGTAATGGAAGCTTAAATTATTTATATTTTCTCTCCAGCAGAGCAGACTGGGGAGAATTCCCCCTCTGCATCCAACTTCTTGGTGCAGCTGGGAAACCAACATGGCTCGTGGGGGGAGCCTTCCTTTGAGGGGGGAGGCGAGACAGCTGCTCCTGGCCCCAAAGGGTTCGGGCTTCACGACTGACCGTTGGAGTGAGAGAGCCCTCAACTGCCTCCCTGTGATCTCATGCGCAGGAAACGGCAGGCAAAGTATTTTTAGAGAGGGTTGACCTGTCACGATGCTCACAAGTAGACCAAGAGTATTTTATCTGCAGAAAATGCAATGGACAGCAAGGGGACACCACAGGTTCTTGGCACATAAATGCTCTTTAGCAAACAGGTAGAGAATGTCAGAAGCCAAGGAAGTAAATTTCGCCGACTGAAGTGAATTTCGAGCAGGCCGAGGGAAGATCTGGAAGCAACACCACCTTCAGCCATGCTTTTTCATTGAGTTCCTGCCCAATGTTTCTCCGAGCTGGCGACGGCTCTCCTGGACTTATCCCTGAAAGCTGAACTGGGCTGATCCCCGTGGCCCTGGGGTGGCAGAGCTCTTGGCCCGGGGGGTCCCTTTGCCCCCCCAGGCATTTCTGCAGCAGCAGCAGCAGCAGCATTGGGGCAGAGCTCCCTGACTCAGAATGGAGGCCCAGCATCGTGGCTTTCACTGACTTTCAGTAAGACCCACCTGGCTTGAAACGCAGACTGGGAAAGGAAGTGCCCTGCTGCCCACCCCCCGCCCACCCCCAGCCTCACGGGGAGGATTTGTCCTGCTGCAATCTCTGCCGGAGAAGCAAAGACAATCTCTGGAACAGAATTAAGCAAAGACAGTGGCAGAAGGGCCGTGTCCCTCTGTTCAATGTAAGGTGGACTAGAGACTCTTCAGGTGTCCCACCGAGCACCAGGTGTTTTGGGAGCCAGTTCCTCCTCTCCAGTTTCGGAGGGGAGGGGCTGGGGGCGGTGGCAGAGGAGGCTGCTTGACTCCCGTCCTGCGACCTGCACGGTGCTCTGGGCCATCTCTTCTTTCTCCTGCCAGCCCTTGCAGGACCACCACCACAGCCAGTCTTCCCAGTTCAGCATTGTCTCTGGGACCATAACCTGCAGAAGGGGAGATGGGGATGACCCACACTCACCCTCCCCATCCTTCTTTCACGAGGGAGCCTGTGATGGGGGCGGGGGGCAGGATTGGCTCCAGGGCTGCGCAGCCTGGAAAAGAGGAAAACAGGTCAGTTGTCGAGAAAGGCAGGAGCTTTAATTAGCAGGACGATCTTTTTATGGAAGTCTGAGCTCAGCAAAGGGAGGGGGGGCGAGAGGAGGGGGGTATACATGGAAGAACGGAGAGAGGAACAAGGGTGGGGGAGGCAGAAATGAAAGCGGGGGGGGGGAGCCCTTAATTGTGGGGCCCCATTTTAAGCCAGACTATAGCAATGAGCTGCTCTTCCCCCTCCCTGCAGGTGGTGGTGACATGTTCCAGGAGAACCGGAACATTCAGAAACCTTCGGGTCCTCCAGATTGCCCGGATGGCTGCTCTCTGTGCGCTCCTGGCCACCCAGAGACCCTCCACCCGCGTTGCTCCAGCTGAGCCTCGGCTGCTGAGGGCTGTCAAAGCAGAGAGGCCCACCCCGTGCCTCCAGCACATCTCCGGGAGGAACCGAAGGAAGCCTGCGACCCCCCGACGGCCACCCTGCCAAGCGGACGAGGCTGGCTCCGGAACACGCCTGGGGGCAGCCATGGCTCCCCGCCTGGGCCCTGGGCAATGCCACCTTCAGCCCGGGTGGGCGTGGGTGGAGTGGCCCGGGAGCCTCCCTGGGCGAAGGCTGCCGGCAAAGCCTTGGTTCTGCCAGGCCGGAGAGCCGCCTGACCCCGCCGCCGGCTCCAGGCAGAAAGCCCTCGCTTGCTCGACGGCTCGCAAAGCCCGACCAGAAGAAGAGCGGAGCGGAGAAGCCGGGCCGGGGGCGCCCTTCGCCCGGCCCGACCCCGGCGCGCCCCTTCCTCTCGGCAGCGCGGCCCGGTCCCCGAACGGCGGCGGCGGCGGTCAGGAGGGCTCGGCGGCCTGGCAAAGCACCTCGGCGGCCCTTTCTGGGCTTCCTGCCCGGGGCGGCGGCCCGCCAAGCCGGCCGGGAGCCCAGCGAGGAGGGCTGGGCTGGGGCGGGGCGGGCCCTGAAGGCGCGGGAGGGGCGCGGAGCTGGAGGTCCAGCAAGGCGGAAGAGCCCGACGGCCAGCAGGTGAAGCGTGCCTGGCGAGCGGGAGGTAAGGCGGCCCTCGCCCTCCGGGGCCCCGCGCGGGAGGGCGCGCCGGCTGGGCCCCTCGGGGCCCGGCGGGGAGGGCCCGGGAGCTCTGGCCCCGCCGGGGGAGCGGCGGCGGCGGCGGCGGCGGCGGCAGCTTTTCCGAAGCGCGGCCGCTGCTCCTTCTCGGCAGCCTCCGCCTGCCGGGCGCGTCCGAGCCCCACCGCGGCCGGGGGGTTGCCCCCTGCGGCAGCGCCCCGAAGAAGCCCGTGGCAGAAGGACGAAGCGGGCGGCTTCTGCCGCACTCTCGGCTGGCCTTCCCGGGGGCCGCCGCGGCGCTTCTACCGGGGGAGGGGAAGGACGGGAAGGGGAGGGGGGGCTCCGGCCCGGACCCCCGCTCCGCCCCCCGGCTTAGGAGCACAAGCGGGAGCCGCTCGGGGAAGGGGGGGGGCTTTGCAAATGAGGCGGCCTGGCCTCGGGGAGACCCCCTCCCTCAACCCAGGGGGTCGGTGCTTGGCTTTGGGGGGCAAGAAAGAGGCCCCGAGCCCAGGGCAGGCAGCCGCCCCTTTCAGTGCTTGGGCCTCAGGCCTTTGGGGGATGAGTGATGAGGGAGGTGATGGAGGATGGATGCCACAGGAGGCAGGGCAGCGGGGGCCGTAGCACACGGAATGGTTAGAATCACAGAGTGCAAGGACTGAGGACATTAGAGACCATCTAGTCCAGCCCATGGCCCATAAGGAGAAGAGGGAAAGCCTTTCTCAGGCTTTCAGATGGACCATCAGCTGAGAGGCCTGTCCTCTGTCCCATTATCCTGTGCTTTTCTTCTGAAGCAGTTTCTTTTGAACCCGCATCCGGTTTCCTGCTGGGGCTGGGCATTGAAACTTTCCACTCGCTCCTTATTTATTTATTTATTCATCACATTTATGAAGTGACTCTGGCAGCAGAGTTTAACCATCATCATCCTGGCATCCTGAAAATTGCTCCACCGGTGAGGCTTCTTGGCACAATCACAGCCCTGGGTATGGATTATGGCATCTCCGCTTCTTCTCTCCAGGCCACGTCCACCCCCACCCCCACCCCGCCCAGTCCTAGCACTGCTTGGGACAGTTGACCACTTCCCCACACACTGGGATGGGGCAGGCGGTCATGGTGGGTGACCATTACTCACACAGGAGGTGACAGTGTAGGGCAGCATTGTGACCCCGGGCAGGTGAGCTGCTTTGCCCCACAGGCAGTCCAAGGGGCTGCTGCCCTCTCTGAGGCTGGCATAGCAGTGGCTCCTTCTGACCTCACAAAGGCTGGCTGCCCACCCCCCGCTTCTTAGGGGCCCGGGCCTCTCCAGAGCCACTCTGGGGCCTCAGCAGGTGCGTGGGTCTCTCCCCCTTGCGGAAGTCTAACAGCAACTGGCTTGGCTGAGATGGAAATGCCCCCCCCTCCCCCCAGGTCCTGGGCAGGGGGGGCTAGCTGCTCCCCTTGCAGAATGGGACCCCTCCCCGCACTTTGCAGCTGCTGCCTCCTCTGCCCAGGCCTCTTCGCTGGGGAAGGGGGGGCCCAGGAGGCCATGGCTGCAGGCAACTGCTCTGCCTGTGGGAGCAAGCGGGGCGTGGGGGCGGCTTTGCTTCATTCAGGGAAGTCCTGGCAATCAGGCCGAAAGTCCCGGTTGTGTAACCAGGAGCATTGCAGAATGGCAGCCTGGGGAGAGGCAGTTCCGGCTTCGGCTTCGGGGAATGGCAGGGTGGGGTTTGGCTGTGTGGAGGCAGAGCGGCTGGGGCTGCCTGCCAAAGGTCTGGTTTGGGGGCCCTTGACCAATTGTCCCTCCTGGCTTTCTGACCCCTGTGAGGCCCTTGAAGCCCTGGGGGAGGGGGGGAGCAGCCAAGGTCAGCCCCCAGGAGGAAGGCAGTGCTGAGAGCAGGCTGCAAGGACCAGCAATGTTTTTGCATACTTACCAAGTTGTGCAACCTCTTCTCAAACTCCTCCTGGAGCCCCTTTCAGGGCTGGTGGGGCTGCCCCCTTCCTGCCAAGGGCCCTCCTGCCACAGCCACCCCTCACTTCCATCTGTTTGGGTTTTGTTCTGGCTGTTCAGACCTTACAGAAGCCACTTCCCTGAATGAAAAGTTTGAGACCAAGATGGTGTGTGTGTGTGTGTGTGTGTGTGTCTTTCTCTGAAGTTCTTCCTTTTTCTTCTGAGTCATTAGAGCCCCCCCAGCACTTTCTTCCTCTTAGGGACCCTGGTGACACCACCCGGTTTGGCAGCCTTCTCCCGGGGCAAAGGAGATCTGGGCTAAGGGCCTGCTCTGGGTGGCAGCATTCCTGGCACAAGAGTGGCAGCCCTGCGAGGTAGGCCGGGCATGCCACCAAGGCCAACTGAGGGCTGTACCTCTCTCTCTCTCTCTCTCTCTCTCTCCCATCCGGTACTAGACCAGACCAAGATGGCGTTGCTTTGTGTCTTTCTCGTGCCCCCCCCGCTGTGCAGCTGACTCAGAGCTTCATTGTTTGACCTGTTTTGTAAATATTGTTGGGGGAGGGGTGGCGTTTAATTCCTGGAACAGGAAACAGATGCCTGTTTTCTGGGAATGCAGGCAAGGAGCCGGGGGGTGGGGGGATGACCAGGAGTGCGGAGCTCCTCTGGGCCGCTCCTGCTCCCCCCCCCCGCCCGGCAGGGCTGTTCCTCCAAGGGGCCGGCCAAGCACCCCAGCTTCCTTTTGGCCTCTCTCCTAGAGACATGGCTGCTCCTTCCTCAGCTCCTCCACCGTCTTACGAAGAATCGACCAGCACCAGTAATCCAGTGCCGTTTCCCTACCCGCCTGCAGGGGGAATTCCTGCGAAGGGGGCACCGGCCGCTTACCCAGCCCAGCCCCAGCCTCCGTTCCTAGCCCAGCCCTATGGCATGCAACCCCAGCCGGCCCCAGCGATACCTCCAGGTGAGTCCCAGCGGTGCCTGCAGGAGGCTGCCCGGGGGGAAGAGAGCTGGTCTTGGGGCATCGCAATGGGCACCCCGGAACCTCCCGCCTCTCCCTCTCTCTCCAGTGCCCCTACAAACTGTCTACATCCCGGGGCCCCTCATCTTCCTGGAGCACCCCATGCAAATCTGCTGCCCTGCCTGCAACCAGGTGATTGTGACCCGCATCTCGTACCAGCCCGGAGCTCTGGCCTGGCTCTCTTGTGGTGGCCTCGCCCTGCTGGGGTAAGTTGGTCCCATGGGAAGCAGGGCAGCCCCTCCTCCCCCCCCCGCACAGCTGGAAAGCAGCAGCCACACTCTGCCTTCTCCCGCAGGTGCTGGCTGGGCTGCTGCCTGATCCCCTTCTGCGTAGACGCCATGCAGGACGTCCAGCACTTCTGCCCCTGCTGCAACGCCTTCCTGGGCGTCCACAAGCGCCTCTGAGTGGGTCTGGGCCCCCGTGCCAGGAAGGCAAAGCCTCCTTCGCTTCGCCATGCGGGGCCCGTGCAGCCTCTCCTCAAGACTTTGGAGCAACACAGACCGCCTCTCGAGCCTTTGCCCCCAACCTCGGCCTGCCGCAGCCTGCACAGAGGCCCATGGGAGGAGCAAAACGACCCTGCGGAGGCTGCCCCTCTGGGCCCAGCCTCCTCTGCAGGGGGAGCTTGCGGCAGCACCTACAGAGGCTGATGGCAGGACACTTCCAGGGTTTGACCCAAGCCCTGCAGGGCTCCCACCCTTTGCCTCTGGGCACACGCCAAGTAATGGAGCCACCGATGTGGGCGGCAGGAGGGCCTGCTGCGATGCCAGGGCTGGGTGTTCCCTTCAGTCTCAGTGTTTGCCCCAGCCCTCCAAGGGGGAAGAGAGGCCCTGCGGCTGCCGTGGAAAGCACAGCGGGTGCTGCTGGCCCAGGGCAGCCTGACCGAGGCTCAGCTTTGTCCTCGGGGGCTCAAGGGGGCTTCCTGCGGCCAGGGAGCAGGGCCTTTGGTCCTGGGGATTAGTAGGGGGGGGGGGAGAGCAAAGTAGCTGGAGAGGGAGGCGAATCTCTGGAGCACTTTAAAGATGTTGGCTCTGCAAGTCCAACTTTATTCTGATTTGCTTCCAAACGTTAGTCCTGACTTTTTCAGCTTTTGAAATAAAACTGCCTTGCAAAAAGAAAGCGCTGCAGGCGACCCTAGTTTTTCCGAAGGGAGAGACCTGGCCCAGCCCACCTTGTCGTGGGGAAAAAGCGAGGCTGGCCAGCGCTCGGGGCGTCTGTGGGGCCAGGGCGCGCTTCAGGGAGGCAGTCGGACTGGGGCCAGGCAGCCTAGATCAGGGGCACCACTTCACCTTCAAAGCGACTGGTGGACATGTGGCTCCCGAGACCCCCAAGCCGCTTGGGAAGGAACAGAAAGGGTCGTGTTCCAACCCAAAACAATTTACTACAAAAATAGCAAAGAAAATTTTAGTCTGCTCAACTTTAGAGAAATTTATTTACAAAAATTAAATAATTATCTTCTATGAAAAGAGATGTCTAGGGTGTTTTCCCTTAAAAAACGGTCCACATTATTCAAACAAACGTTTCTAAACTCCCAAGCTGGCCGAGGGCCTTCCTTCACTTAACATGGGACAAGGCAATGCCGGAAGATATGCGAAGGCGCCTGGGGGGCATAGAAACTTCGCATTTTTCCATCATAACAGCATCTGACCTTCTGCAACTCCTGAACGAAAACTGTTAAAAACCTGAAAGGGCCCTTTCTGAAACTCCTGCAGCCGAACCTACAGCTTCTCTGGATCCTTTCTCCCACCACCAGAATAAGATAAAATACAGATTTTTGGGTGCAGATGGAAATTCCAGCAAGATTCAAGTCAGGGGAGCCCCTTCTGCGCTCCAAGCAGACATGCTCCCTGCCTCCAGCGAGGAGGAGGAGGAAGCAGCTGCTTTGCTGTCCGGGTGCCAGCTCTTGGTGCAAAACGGGAGCACAGGCAACTGCGGATCCCAGCAGATGCTGCCAGCTTGCCTGTGCTTTCCCTTGGGCCTGTGTGTGTGTGTGTGTGTGTGTGTGAGTGAAGGCCGGCTTCACCTGGTCAAACCAAGCCGGCATCTTTGGCCATGTTGCAGAAGATCCCTCCCCTCTCGATGAGGTCAGCAGGAGCCCCGCACTCCACGATTCGGCCTTTCTCCAGGACGATCACCCTAAATGGACAACAGCCCCGTCCATCACCCTCTTCCCTTCCCTCCACCACAAGGGCCACCCTGGGCCAACCCCTGCCAGCAGTCGATGCCCCCGCAGCCTTACCGCGTGTAGTCCATGATGGTGTTCAAGCGGTGCGCAATTGTCAGGACCGTGCAACCCTCAAACTGTGTCCGGATCGTCGACTGGATGAGGCTGTCCGTCTCAAGGTCTACCGCGGCGGTGGCTTCGTCCAAAACCAGGATTTTGGATTTCCGCAGCAGGGCCCGAGCGAGGCACACCAGCTGCCGCTGACCCACGCTTGAAGACAGAAAGGGTAACTTTGTTTCCTTGGAAACAAAGCAGGAATTTTGCAAACAGAGGCGATGGGCGTCCTTGTGCCCGTTTCCCAGTCACAGGCCGGAATAAGGTGCTCTGTGTGCACGTGTGTGTGTGTGTATCCAGAGCCTGCCTTCTGTTTATCTCAAAACTGACTTTTCACAGCTGCTCCTGAAAGGGTGGAGATGTTTGCCTGGATCTGTTGGACTTTGATAATTTCAGTCGCATTTTCCAGGCCCCTAGCAAAAACTGCCCGATTACAGCCCATATCAGAAATCAATTTCCTTGAGTACTTAAGACGTCCACTGCACCCTCCTTTTGCAAAAAGGCTGCAGCCAAAATGGGCAGCTCCCTTTTTTGCAATGAAAGAAAGAACAGGACCAGAAAAAAACAGAAAAAGATCCAGAGGGAAAAAGGAACAGCAAAGAAGAAAGAGAACTGAATATATTAAGGAAGAAGAAATGCGTTCTCTGTTATCCAACTGGAAGCATTAAATTGGTACAATATATAAAGACGATCTTGTGTCAGTTGGGTGTGTGATCCTCCATAACGACACAGTTACGAGAACACAACTATCTCTAAGGTCTCTGAGTCAGCCTGTCCTTGAGTTGGTGACTAAACAGGCGAACGCTGGAGGACTGCGCCCCTCCCCTCCCCCCAGGAAAGAGAACCAAGCAGGAAAACACCAGGCACTGTTTTACTCCTGGCGCTGTGCTGAGACAAGGCTGCTTTGCGGGGCGGAGCCGGGGCCACCTGCTTCTTCCCAGGTTCCCAAACAGCCAGAACCACACCTGGTTCTTAGGCCTGTGAATCAGTCCTGGAGGGAGAGCTGGGCTCACAGCCAGAGAGCAGCCAAAGCTGATCCAAAGCTGTGCAACGCCTGCAAAGCCAGCAGATGCTTCCTTGGCAGTGCCAGCGTAACGAGGGGCCGGCGGAGCCACAGTTTAGAGGCAAACAAGCTTCACGGAGCTCAGCATCATGTTCTTAAACACGTGCCTGACGTGCGCGCACCTTTGTGCGTGGTAAAAACTCTGGGGCTTTCGAAGCCTTGTTGCCTGCATACCTGAGGTTTTCTCCGCCCTCTGAACATTCGTGGAGGAGCTTATCAGGAAGGGAGGAGACGAAGACTTTCAGGTGAGCAAGCTCCAGCGACATCCAGACGTCGTCATCGGAGTACTGCTCGAAAGGGTCCAGGTTCATGCGCAGGGAGCCAGAAAACAGGATGGGATCCTAGGTGGGCAAGAGGAAGCGGGAAAGAGAACGGACCCTCCAGGACAGGTCACAGAAAGGGCCCCTCAGCCGCTTCGTGAGGCAGTTTCTCCCCCCTTCCTGGAACAGCCCTCCGGGTGGGAAGCTTAAAATCTCCAAAGGGCTTCAAAGCTACAAACGCACCACTGAGGTGGACCTGGGCGTTGCGTTTTCCATGGGCTCAAATCCAGGCTCTGCTTGCCTGCCTTCCCTCCCAGGGGATTCCCTTCAATGGGACTCCGGTTGGGGCGGCGGGGGGGGGCAGGAGAAGGGGCCTTGCAGAGAAGGTCAGGCCCCAAGGCAGCCCCTACTGACCTGCGGGATGATGGTGATCTTGAAGCGAAGGTCGTGCAGCCCGATTCTGGCGATGTTGACCCCGTCAATGAGGATCTCTCCTTCCGCTGCCTCTTTGATCCGAAACAAGCCCAGCATCAGGGAGGACTTGCCAGCCCCCGTCCGTCCGACGATGCCCACCTGCCGAGGCCGGAGAGCAGAGATGGGACGGCCTGCAGCCGAGGCAGAAACAGGGCCCCGCCTCCCAAGAGGAGCTGAGCCCATTTGGGGGGGTTGTGTGTGGGCAGCACCGGACGGACATTCAGGAAACCACCCCAACCTCTGCAGGCAGAGGCGGCTCTGCTGAGGGACCCTCGGTGGGGGCCACGGTCTCTGTACTGCTTCCCAGGTCCAGATGGGCATGGAAGGGGCTCCTGCCTTCTCCAGCTTCTCCCCCCGCCCCCAGGGCCAGCAAGCCTCTTCTCGGCCACCTTCCATCCTGCTTCCAACCACCAGCATTGCCGGGAACTCACTTTCTCCCCACCACGTATCACCACGGAGACGTCCCGCAGCACAGGGTCCATGTCGCCCCGGTAGCGCAGCCCATAGCCCCGGAACTCCACCCGCCCTTCCTGAGGCCAGCCGGGTGGGGCAGCCTCTCGCTCAGAGGTCCACTCGGCCTGCAAGAGGTGGGAAATTAGGCGCTCATGCGCCCCAGCCATTCCGCGGTTTGGGGACCTTCCAAGACCACCCACCGGCTCAACCCTTAGGCCCAGCCCCCCTGCCCAGCACTTGGGCCTCTCAAATGGACTAAGGCAAACCATGCCACCACTCTTGGCCACCGGAGGGCACTGTTGCTCTGCAAGTGGAGTGGCCTGGAAACTGGATGGGGCCCCTGTGGCCCCTTTGCCCTCTGATGGACAGGACCCAAGCTCAGGCAGGGGCATTCCGAAGCATTAACCAGGCGGAACCTTCTCGCTTAGGGGCAGTCTATCTTAAGTGAGAACATGAGAGGCGCAGGTCTTTCTTACGGGTGGACCACAGAATGGGGGGGTGGGGGGCGCGCATAGGATCTATTCTAGGAGGAGTTCAGGGGGCTGACCCCCACCCTCTCCAGGCTTTGGGGCCCAGCAACCCATCCCAACTGTGAGCAGAGACTGGCCTCCTTTTCCTTCTCCGAGTATTCCTTGACTCTTTCCACAGCCACAATGTTCGTCTCCATCTCGGAAGACATTCGGACCAGCCAGTTTAAGTAAGTAGTGATCTGCAAAGGAGGGGCGCACTGCTCAGGCCCGGAGGAATCGGAGCAGGAGGGCACCGTCTTGGAGGCAGCCGCCAGCAGGGACGGTGGGCCCGGATTTAAGGTGAACGCAGCCCACGAGAGGCTGCAGGGAAGGGCACCTGGCCCAAGGCAGGACTGGGTCTTAGGGGCCAGAAGAAGCAGGCTGCCCCTCTCCTGGCCAGCCAACCCCCTCTCGTGCGAGAGGCCACGGCCATCGCATCTATGCGATCCTAAAATCCCCCCTTTGACCGGAATCCCTCCCACGGCAGGATGCGTCTCACGCAGGGGCAGGGCTCAAACCCGCCAGGCCGCCCTGCAGCTGTCCCACCTGCAGCGAGTAGGAGATGGACAGGCCCACCAGACCCGGACTCAGGCTGTGGCGAGCGATGACAGCAAACAGGGCTGCGAAGAGGACGATGCAGTTGCCCACCGACTCCAGCCGGATGGCCAGCCACCTGCGCAGGCCAGGGAGGGCAGGGTTAAGGGTTAAAGGTTAAAGGCCAGGGAGGGCTTCCCGGTCCTCTCCCCAACAGGGTTACCGGTTGGCCACGATGCTCGGGTAGTAGGCCTTCTGGTTTTCATCCACTTTCAGGTCACTCTGCCTGATGAACCGTTTCTGCTCTCCAAAGGCTCGGATGACGCTGACGCCCAGGAGGGTCTCGTTGAAGTGTGAGTAGACCGGGGAGCGGCTGACCGACTCCAGGCGCTTCAGCTGGCGTGAGGTGGCAACGTAGAAGCGCTGCAGAGAAAGCACGAGAAGGGCTGGCGGTCAGAGGGGCCCCCAGAACCAGGAAGGGAGCCCCATGGAGGGCATGCGGGGCCCCTACCTGCACGAAGAAGTAGGTGAGTCCCAGGGGAGGGATAACCACGGCTGCAATTGGCGTGGCCAGCAGGATGATGACGCAGGCGCCCAGCACGTTGAAGAGCGAGCCCATGAACATCTTGATGACCTGCGGCAGGGTGGAGTCGATGGTGTCCATCTCCTTGGAGAAGCGGTTGACCAGGTTCCCGCTGGGGGTCTGCTCGAAGAAGCTCACCGGGCACCGCAGGACATTGTGCAGCAGGTCGAGGTGGAGACGGCGGGAAGCGAAGATGCCCCCCACGGAAACCGCCATGGAGTAGCCAAACACGGCCACACCTGCGGGGAGCGAGAGGCCAAAGGGAGCGTGGGCCTGGCTGGAGCCGCCCAGGAAGGCCCGCTCAGCCCTAACAAGGAGATCTGGGCCATGGGGGGCCCGAGAGCATTCTGGGAGGTCCCAAAGGCTGCCCGTGGTCGCCCATCCCAGCGGAAGAGGCTGCCTTGCCCGCTTCCCCTGCAGGGGATGCCTTTAAGGGCGCCAGCCAATGGGCCTCAGACCCCAACCACAGAAATACCCCATTCAGAGCAAGATACCAGCTTTGGGCCTCCAGCCACCCCAGAGCAGGGCAAGGGCCCCCAGACCCTCCTCGCTGGGCAGACTCTGAAGCACCCGGGGCAGAGAAGGGAGGAGGCGAGGGCAGCGCCCAGCCCATAGCAGCCTCCCCTCCATTCTTCCTCTCCACTCCCTTCCGCCTCACCCTCAGCAGACCCGGAAACTTTGGGGGTTCTGGGCCAGCCAAGTGCAGGATTCACAGCCAGGAAGAGTCCCCTCCCTCCCTCCCTCCCCAGGTGGGCTGCAGGCCAGGAGGAGAGAAAACCCGCCAGGGCCGCGGGGGGAAGGGGGGGAGGCAGACCTTGAGAGATCCCCAGGGCGCCATACACCCCCAGGCGCAGGCTGGTGTGCTGCTGCGTCCCGTTGAGGACGGGGTCGTCTGTCCACAGGCTGAGCCAGTAGTTGGAGGCCAGGGAAGCCACGTGGTTGCACAGGAAGAGGAGGAGGCTCAGGAAGGAGATGACCAGCCCAATGGCCCTCATGTACTCCCAGTAGACCGTCGTCTTCACCTGCGACACACAAGGCGGCCCTCAGAGGAGCCCAGGAATCTGCTGCCTCCACAAGGGGCCCCCTTTTCTCAGGTCGCAGGAGGCCCCCTGCTGCGGGTCCAGGCCCCCCGGATGGCCAGGGTGAGAGACGGTCCCAGCTCACACCGCCTCTCCTCCTTCTGGGTCTGCTCTCAAGCGGGGAGGCTTCCCCTGGCTGATCGGGGGACAGAGGCAACGGTGCCCTTTCCATAACTTCCCTTCCCTGGGGGGCGGGGCGGGGGCGAGGGAGTCCAGGCGGGCCGAGGGAGGGCAGCCAGGAATCGTTGCCGCTGGCCAGTTCACAGCCTCCCGGTGGGGAAAGGCAAACGGACACGACCTTGGCGGCCAGGAGTTAAGGCCCTGAACTCGACCCAGGCACCGGGGCTGGGGCCAGCTGGCCAACCTCCAGCCAGGAGCCTTTTCCAGAAGGAAAACAGCCAGTTCAACCCCCAGCCGCTTGCTGTGACCTCATTCAAGTGTGAAGTGCTTGTGATCAGCAGCTGGCTCTTTTTTTTTTGAAAGGAGAGGACAACGGCCACGTTATGGTTGACATAAAGACTGCTAAAGCACTTTGTCCCCGAACAAAGGAATGCATCTAATCTCTGAACTAATCCCCCAATAAAGGGACTGGCAGCCCTTCCAAGGCCGCCCAGGGATGCTAAGAGGGCCACTGGATCCCTCTCGGGCACATTCACGGAATCTGGGAGGGGATCCGCTCTGCCAAACTGCCTGAACTTTCTTTCTCACACTTCCCTCCCCGCTCCCTTCGGCCAGCCCTCGTCTTCCCCACTGAGGGTCTTTTCTGGGCAGAGGCTGCCATGGTCAGCCATACCCCAACGCCGAAGCCCTCTGCTGCCGGTCAGGGGAGCCAATTTTACTGGGCTAAACGGGAGCAAACTGGGGGCCCCCGGGTGGGTGGGCAGTGGCTGGGCCCTTACTTTCCCCGTCTGCGCAGTGTCCGCTTCGGTTAATTTCCAGGCGTTCTTCCCATCCGGTGCCGCCTGCGTCTGGGCCGGGGACTTCTCCGTGTCGCTGCTGTAGGTCGAGGAGAGGCTCAGGTGCCTGCAAGGCCCACATGCCCTGCCTGAACCGGGCGCTGTGTGGCTGCTCGGTGCCCCCTGTAGGTGCCCCCCTCCCCCAGCCACCCAAGACCTCCCACCATGTGGGCACCCCGTTGGCTCCGATCCAGGGCACCATGGCAGGCAAAGGCCACCGCTGGCAGGGCCTCCAAAAGAGCAGAGGCCGCTGGGATGCAGCCCTGGCCCACTGCAGGGGGGCCCTCACCCCTTCTGGCGGGGAAGATCCAGGCTGAGCAGGAATTCCCTCCCTGTGCTGGAAGAGTCTGCCTCCAGGACAGAAAACGGCCCCCTTCCTTCCCCCCCCCCCATGAGACCCCCTCGGCCAGCAACCGAAGGGCCCCAGGTGGGGTTGAGGCACCTGCTGATGCCAGGAAGGCAGCCAGGGCAGGGAGGGGGATCGTTCCTGGCCGCTCGCTTGCCCACCTCCTCACTTGGACCGAGTTTTCGCTGGCGAGGACCCCATTCTCCAGCAGCTTCTCTTCCTTTGTGACCAGACCGGGTGTCTCTGCAGGAATTCAAGAGAGGCAGACCGAGGGTTGGTGCAGGAAACGGAACAGCCAAGGTGAGAGAGAAGAGATTCCCGATTAAATCCGTGACTATCCAGGACTATCCTCGACTCTGGACAGGGAGGTTTGTTTCTCTGCAGGTCGTTAAGAACCGAGGCTATTAATTTCAATCGACTTGCTGAACAGCCGCTAAGAATTTGGGCAATTATTTTTCCCCTAGTAAAGAATACAAGCCATCAAAAATGTGTGGATTCTAATAACTTCTCTCCACCCTCCTCTGCTCAAAGTGCTTCTTCTCCAAAGGAGAAGGAGGAAAATGAACAAAGAAGAGGCGAAGGTGGTTTAAGCTGTTCCCGGTTGCCCCTTTTTAGCTATGCTGGCTTGTTTAAGGGGAGCAGAGTCTGCAAAGTGTAATTCAATCTGGCTGAGTTAAACAAGCGATTTCCAGAGTTCCCCTCATCCTTTCCACTTCCCACAATCAAGTAAACTTTTGTTAGCTTTGAAAACGCCCAATGAAGCAACTCTGTTCTCAGGGTATTAGATGACCCGGCCTTGTTTCTGCAGTGCCAGCTGGCAAGGCCAGAAGCTGTTTGTCCCCCAGAGCAACGATCTGGGCAATAACAGCCGGAGTCCTGGAGGCGCTGCAGAAACCTGGACGAGGGAGCCGCTCCAGCCCTTGACTGGCACCGAACCAGGCCCAAGAATGAGAAGCAACCCAAATTAGGTGTGGGAGCAGCCACACCAGTGGCGTCCCATGAGCCAGTCAGGGCTCTTGGCACCTTCAAGGCTTCAACTCCCAGAAGTCCCCAGTGGACACTTAAGAGGAGCCCAGTCTGAAAACGACGATTTAGGAAGAAGACCGATTTTGTTCCGACCCAATGTCTAACAACCAGAAGCTGAAAGCCCCTCCGGGGTTGGGCCTCTTCCCCTCTTCAGCCTCGGAGGCTGCAGGCTTAGGGCCCCCATTCACACCCAACATCGCGCAGCAACCGGCCAATCAGACAAGCCCAAATAACAAATGCCTGGTCAATAATCACTGAAAAAGGGCAGAGACAACAAACACACGAGCAGAGCCCCCCCCCCCCGCCAGCCACAGGAAGCACCCGAGAGGCAGGTAGAAGGGAACCTCCAGCTGTCAGCCACCCAGGGGATTCTGCCCACCCGCAACCTTTGCCCGGGCTCTTTCCCGTCTCAGCAACCCAAGAGGGCGCTAACAGGGCAAGGAAAGAAGGCCGCCCACGCAACAGTGGCCACATCCGCTCCTTGCCTCCGCCAGCCGCGTTGTGATCCACCCCGGCATACGTGTGCAGGAACTCCGCAAAGGCCCCGCCGTGCTTCAGCAGCTCTTGGTACGACCCCATCTCCGATATCTTGCCCTCGGACAGCACTACGATGGTGTCCATCAGCGGCAGGTAGCTGACCCCGTGCGTCACCAGGATCCGAGTCTGGGCAGGAAGGAAGAGGCCAAGCGGTTGGGGGTTGGGGGATGGAGGAAACGGCGGGCTTGCCGGGCCAGCTGAAGGCAACCGATGCAGCTGCCTATCAAAGGGCGAGGAGATCGGGGCCGGCCCCCGCCCCCGCCCCCCACTGCCCTTTGTGTCCCCGGAGGGCAAAAGTCCCCCCCCCCCGGCGTACTTTGTGTTTCAGGAGGCCCTTCGGCCCGATGACTTTGTCGAAAATGTGCTTCCCGACATGGGCATCCACGGCCGACAAGGGGTCATCCAGCAGGTAAATGTCCGTGTCGGCATAGACGGCTCGGGCCAGGCTGACCCTCTGCTTCTGGCCGCCTGACAGGTTCACCCCCTGCAGAAGAGAGCAGCGCCCTCAGGGCTGGGCAGGAGCCAGAGGCCACGGGGGCCCCACAGAAGAGGGCGGGGGGGGGGAGGAGGGCCTGAGCTCTGGGGTGGCGCCCATGGAGGCGGCCCCCTCCAGCACCTTCTCGCCAATCTCCGTCTGGTCTCCCGAAGGGAAAAGCTCCAAGTCAGGCAGCAGCGCACAGGCCTCGACCACCCGCTGGTAGTGCCTCCCGTCCAGCTCCCGCCCAAAGAGAATGTTCTCCATCAGGGTGGCGTTCTGGATCCAGGCCTGCTGGGGGACGAAAGCCACGGAGCCCTGCGGGAAGAGATTTCCCCCCCCCACTTGAATTTCCCTTGCCTGCCCCTCCCCCAGGACTCCCCTGGCTGTAGCCCACCACAGGCGGCACCCAGGGAAGGGAGGCCCCCTCTCCCGGCCAGCCCAGCCCAGGCGGGGGGAGGGCTGCGGTGGCCCAGGCGGCTCAGAGAGAGACGCCCCTTCCTCTGCCGGACCCTCCAAGGGCCCCCAAGCCCTCCCGCCCACCTCAGGGGCCCCGCCTGCCCCCGCACCCTGAGAGAGACGTGCCCCTCCTGCTTCTCCATTTCTCCCAGAAGAGCCGACAGGAGGGAGGACTTGCCACACCCGACCTGGCCCACCACAGCCACCAGGGAAGAATCCGGGATGGCCAAGTTGAGGCTGGAAGGAAAGGAATCGCCAGTTCAGCCTCGGCCCCCAGAAGGCCCAAATGGGGGGACCTCAGCAATGGCCAAGAGCCACCTCTGGGGCCCAGCTGGAGACCCACCAGCCCAAGCAACCAGGGGCAGCGGGCCCCAGCCAGGGCCTTACCTGTTCAGCACGGGGGGCTCCGTCCGTGACCAGCTGAAGGAGGCACCTTTCACGCTGACGCTGTTGCTGCCCGCTAGCCGGTGGCAAAAGGAAAAGGGCCCTTGAGCAGGACAGAGGTGGGGACCCCCTGGCCCCCCCAAGGGGTGCTTTTCTGCACTCCCCAGCCCCCCTCCACTGCAGGCCCCACAGCGCCCACCAGGCTGAACGTCACAAACTGGGAGCCCTGGGGAGGGTGCAGGTGTTGGGGGTTCCAATGAGCCCTGCTGAGTTTAATGGGGGGGGGGAGGGGATCTGGCAGCTGCTCTCGACACCGAGGGCCCCCTTGGCCGACAAGGCTCCGCTCACCGTTCCTGAGGTTGCCTCGGACGACGCTGTCGGGATCCAGCTCTTCATGGGACAGGAAGACCCGGAGACGCTTCAGGGACACGCTGGCCTGAGGGCCAACCCCAAGGGGGTGAGAGTGGGCAGGTGGCCCCGGGCCCTCCCCAGAGAGTGCCTGCCTCAAGGGCTGAGGAGACCGGGGGGGGCTCTGGAGGTCACCCCCTTGGAAGCAGGAGGCCAGCCGGCCCAACAAAGAACCCACCCAATTCCCAACTGCCCCCAGCGCTGCACCCGAGGGAAGGGCCCCCGACAGAAGACGGGCCTCTCCTGAGCGCTCTGCCCTGGGATTCTGGGGCCAGCAAGGAGGGGCCCCTGAGGGACTGTCGGGCCTCCCTCCTGCAGGGCTCTCTCTCTCCCCCGGAGACCCTCTTGGCTTGAAGGCGTGAAGCCCAAGGAGGACCCATCCTGCCTGGCTGGTTGAAGCTCCCGCTGAGCCCTGGCCAGACCTGCGACCCCCCGCCCCTCGCTGAGTCCCCCCCCCCGGACGGCAGCGCGAGAGAGCCTCACCTGCACCATGCTGCTGACGACCATCGGGAGGATGTTGAGGGGGAATCGGAGGATGTTGAAGAGCGCCAGGGACACGAAGGCCTTCTGGGCATCCAGGATGTTCTTCTCCGAAACGGACACATAAACGGCGAAGGTGGACAAAGCAACCTGGGGACAAGCAGGCCGGGCAGAGTCACGCACACACGCCCGGAGGGGCACCTGGCCAGGTGTGCAGCAGGGTGCAGGCGCAACCCCCCAAGGCCACGGGAGCCAGGAAGCCCCTCAAGGGCCCCCGAGAGACGCACCAGGAACGGGGCGCAGACCCAGGTGAAGGTGCCGATGGCCGCCAGGTAGGCCGACTTCTTGAGCACCTTCAGCTCCTCCTGCCGGATCTGCAGCACCTTCCGCTTGAAGGCCAGCTCCCAGGCGTAGAGCTTCAGCACGCGGATCCCGTTGAGGATCTCGTTCATCAGCTTGATGCGGCTGTCCTTGCTCTTCATGTGAGCCACCTGGAACCGGCCACGCAGGGAGCCCATCAGACCCCCCGCACAGGGGCCCAAATCCCGGACTGGCTGCAGCTTTGCAGCCTGGCCCACCATCCTCTGGCCACCTGGGACTCCGACTCCCATCAGCCCCACGCAGTGCCCATTTCCAGCACCTCCAAACAGCCCAGTCGGGGGGTGGGGGGGGGGCTGGGAGTTGAAGCCCAGCCACCTTCAAGGGGCCGAGAACCGTGGCCTGGAGAGGCCAAAGACTGTGGGGAGGGAGGCAGGCAGTGCCGCCTCCTGGGCTGTGGCCAATATGGGGAGAGATGGCAGCCCCTCCTACGGCCCTTCGAGCGCCCCGTCAGAGCCTCCTCCTCCTCCTCCTCCCACCTGGTAGGTCTTGGTCTTCATCGCTATCACGGCGTTCACAGGCACCAGGAGCAGCATGACCGCCACGCCAGCCAACACGGAGGGGCCCAGGTTCTGAGGAGACCATCGGAGGCTCGTCAGGCCTTGCGATCCAGAGAGGCCTCCTCGCAGGGAGCGAGCGGCGCCCCCCTCAGGCAGGGAGCTCCTTCCCGCAGGACCCAGGTGCGCTTCCTACCTGCCACAGCAGGTAGAGAGCCAGCATTACTTGGAAGGGGGCCGACCACACCATGTTGATGTACGTGGCCAGGTCCATGAAGCGCTGGGCATCCACCGACATCAGGTTGACGATCTCGCCCACCGTGGACGTCTTCCGTGCCGAATTGGTGATGACCAGGGCCTTGACAGGGAGGGAGCCCTGAGCATCGAGGGAGTCCCCACGCCAAGCATGAGCCCACCACAGGGAACACGGGAGCCGGGTGGGAGATCAGAGCTGGAGGCCCCATTAGCCACCACAAGCCTTTCGAAGGCAGCCTGGGGCTTATAGTCCCTGCGGTGGCTACGCCAAATTCCCTTGCTCTTTTTGGGGGGTGGGGGGTGGAATTGGGGCAAGCAAGTGACATTTCGTCCTAATTAAGTCCGTTTTCAAGACAGCTAACGTGAACCATCATTCAGGGCTTGAGTATCGTGGGATTTCCTCGGCTCCATCCCTGGGCCAGCCTAGAGGGGAGGGGGACACAGGGAGGCGGCACGACAGAGCCAGGATCACAAGCCAGGCCTTGCTCTGGGGAGGGGCAACCAGTTAGGGGCCGATCGAGCCCATCATGAGCCGCGGATGGGCGCGATGCCCACAGAGCCTCCCACCAAAGGTCCCCCAACACTTTGGCAGTTAATGAATGGCCAGATCTGCCCCCAGAAGCCACATCCACGAAGCGCCACCCCTGCCTGCGCCAGAGAAGGCGCCTTCCACAGCCAGTGCTGGCAGGGACACAGAGGGAAATGTCCCTCGGCCTCCGGGCTCACGAGGCTTCCTGTCCCGCCAGAGGAGCAGCTGCCCGTTCCTTCGGGGGGACAGTGGCGTCTCAGGCTGTGGCTGCAGCTCCCTGTCCCCGTGTCCAGCCAAGGACGGAGGCGCCTCCCCCCCCCCCAAGCAGAAAGCAGCCGCCTCGCCAGGGGGTCGTGCCCATCGTCCCCGCACCTTTCGGTAGATGGCCCCGATGACGGCCGTCTTGAGCCGCATCCCTGTCACAAAGCAGATGTGGAAGTACTGGTGCAGGACCAGTGTCTGCAGGCTGGCCGTGAAGAAGAGGAGGCCAGTGTAGAGGAAGCCCTGCCAGCTGGGGGCGCTCTTGTCGTTGACAAAGTTAATGAGCAACCTAGGGAGGAGAAGGTGGAGCTGCTGCAGGAAGGAACCCCAGGCCGGGCCCTGGGACTGGCCGGTCCAAACATCCCCCCGCCCGAGGCCAGGAGGCCGCAGGGCGCTGGGACGCCCGTGGAACAAAAGCAGAGACACCTGCCAGGTTCACAGCAGCAAAGGAAGCCCGACAGAAAACGGCCTGCAATTCAGGACATCAAAGGGCAGAGGAGTTGGTAGCCAGTAGCCAGGGGTTGGGGGAGGTTCCGTGGCTGGGCTCAGCCTCTTGACCTCCTGGGGTCAGGCTGCCCCCAGGAGGAGCCCCGGCAAGGGAGCAACGGAACAGTCAAGCCACCAACCGTGCGGTGAGGGGCAGGGGGGGCGTCTGGCACTCACTTCAAGAGCTCGGGCCCCGTGAACATCATGAGGTCGTGGGAGGCCTTGAAGAGGAAGCTCATCAGGAAGTAGGGGCCGAAGGTCTTGTAGAGCACCCGGAAGAGCGAGGGCTCCCGGCTCCTGGGGGGCAGCCCGAGGATCAGGGCCTCGGCCTCTTCCGCCACGTCCGAGCTGGAGCTGCTCCCTTGGGCCGGCTTCTTGGGCGAGTAGAGCAGGGGGCTGGGCAGCCTGCGGAGGCAGAAGGGTGCTAGCACAGAGGCCTCTTCAGGGCCCAAAGAGCTGCTCAGGTCACCCCAACCGGCTATCGGGTGGCGTGGGGACTCCCCCACGGGACCAGGACCCTCCAGCACCACCAGGCTCCTGGCCAGGAGACCACGGCCAGGACGAGAGTTGCGTCTCAAGGCCCCCCGGAGGCATCAGCCGGGGAAAGCAGCCGCAAGACTCTTTCTGCTCTGGGAGGAGAAGCCCCCCCCGCCCCCAGTTAGCGCTGGAAGACCCCGGGGGCTGCTGGTCATTGCCGACTCCACTGAAGGGCCCCAAAGCAAATGGCAGGCCGAGGCCAGAGTCACTCCCGCCTCCCGCCCGCCCGCCTCAGCCTCCTCCGTGGAAGGAGGGGTCCTAGAGAGAAGGCCACGAGCAAAGGCACTGGCGGGCCCTCCGAGGCCCCCGCCTGAGGTTTCCAAGCGGAGCCGAGGGCTCCCAGCCGCTGTGAGCAACACGCACTTCCTGGCCCAGGCGTACTCCCGGGCCCAGTGGGCAGCCAAGCCAGGCACCACCTCCTCCGACGTGTCTTCCTTGTTCAGAGACCACAGATCTTTGGCTTCCAGCGGCTGCCGGTACCCGTGAATCATCAGCCTGAGGGGAAGGGGAGGTTTCGGCCTCAGCATTACACAGAAGGGCTGCAAACTGGGCACTCTGCCCACCCCCAGCGAGGGCACCAGGCCCCTCTCGGAAAAACGGTATTGTGGCACCGCAAAACACCCCACAGGGCCCCCAAAGGGCTAGTCGGCTCAGCCGGGCTTCTTCAGCCTGGTGCCCTTCAGGTAAGTGGGACTACAACCCCCAGAATCCCCAGCCATCCTGACCCATGAGGAGGTGCAGTCCCCTCTCAGCTGGGGGGTTTCAGCCTGGAGACTCAAGAAGTTCATGTCTACAGAAATATCTGTCTTCTTACCCTGAGATCCACCAAAACGTGATCTTGGACAGGAAGGAAGCCCTGGACTCCGGGCAGGGATTCTGGGAGGGGGGGGGCAGAAAGGATTCAGCTGGTTATCGAGGGTCACCGGCTTCTAATGGCCCTCAGACAGCTGGGGGGCGGGGGGGGCAAGCACGAAGCAGGGCAGCTGCGTCCACATGGCCAGCTCAGCCAAGGCAAAGCCTCTCTCAGAGCCCCTTGAAAGCAGCGCCAGTTTTAGGGTTCAGCCCCTTCAACAGGATGGGAAAACCTCACTGGGTCACCTCCCGAAGCAGGAAGTTGGTGATCCCAACTTGGCTGCATACAAGGAAGAAGGGAACGTGCCTGTGGGAGCAAAGGCTGCCTGCAATGTGTTTATTGTCAGGGAATGATAACAGCAGAGTCCACCTTTAGCCAATTATCCAGCTCCCTCCTGGCTTTGCAGGTGCGCTGCAGCCACTGGAGTCACTGAGGCCTGAGTGGCCACCAGCTGCACCACACGCTAAAAATAGCCCATAAGTGGGAGCAGAATTAGGGGGTTCAAGGCCATAATCCAAGAGACGATGGAAAAAGCCTGCTGGCTTTTTGGAGCATTCCTAAGCACTGAAGCATTCGCCCTCCCTAAATACTCCGCAATGGGAAGAAGAGGAATCTCATTCGTAGCCATACAAAACATTATTTGCCCAAAAAGAACAACCTTTGCAAAACAAACAACTAACCCAAACCGTAGCCAACAATTGTAGCACAGGCTGGACATTCAAACAACCGAGGTTGGACAAACGGTTGCAAATAGATAACAGTTGTTTACATGCCATTGGGCGGAAGATTAAAAAGAGTTTCTCGTTAAGCACACACATTACTTAAATACCCAAGTATGACTCATTCGGCCAATTGCTGTGATAACACTTACCGGGCCATGAATGTTTTCAGAAAATAAGGGTGGCCGTTCCGGGAAACAGGACAGAATAAACTGAATTAGCACCAAAGCGAAGTAGATGTAGAAAGTGGTATAGCGAAAGGCGTCTACTTCCACATCCTGGGAAGGAAATCGAGGATGCCACAGTGAAGTTTGTGGAATTGCGAACATCAGCCCCTTTCTTCCCAATAAGAGAGTTCAGTGCTGTCCAAGAGGAAATTCTGGTTGAATCTGCCCGGGTGCTGAATTAATCGAGGGAACTCACCGCTACGAGATGCACATTGTGCTTGCCTGGTCTCAGAGTCTTTCGTTTTGAAAAACCCCACAGCAAAGTCTTCGAGTGATCACCACGGACGGATTCCCCCACCAGCTCTGGCTCAACCGCCGGCCACAGGGTGGGCGGAGTGGTCTTTCTTCCCAGAGGATGGGCCAGCTCAAAGGGAGGCTTGGGTTAGCCTCACGTGAAACCCCAAGGGGTCAATTTATGGCCTCTAAAGCCACAAGGCCCCTGAGCACTCCGCCCGCCATTAACCCCAGCCTCACTCATTCAACTGCCTCTCCAGCTCGCCAAGGATTCTGCTCACAAAAAGCTGGCGCTCACCGGGCACAAGGCGTGCATGGCTTTGGATCTGAACAGGACGACTGCGCACAGCAATGCAATCAGCCAGAAAAGGAGCATCACGCCTGAGGATTGGGCCCCTTTGATCCTCTCGTACTGTATCAAAAACGTGGCAAGCAGCTACAGACAGGGAAGTCAAAAGAACAGACTGTTACTGCCTATGGAGGCTCTCCCGGGATCACAGCTGCTCACTTTGCCCTGGAACAGGCCGGATCCAATATTTGCTTCCCGGCTCCTGTCCTGGGCATCACGGCCGCCGTCTGTGGTTACAAGGGAGAAAGTTTGATGGATAAAAATGCACCAAACCCAACAATCCCAGTTACTCTCACTCACCATTGTTATGCCCAAAATGGTAGGGCTAATTAGAAAAACCGGAGCTCGCTCAATGTGGTGATTTCTTTCCCAGAAAGAGTAGAAAAGGTCTGTCCAGCAGACGAGCCACAGGAAGAGGCCCAAGGCCTGCAAGGCAAGAGAGGCGTTTTTCAGGGGACAGAAAGGACACCAAGAGGCCAACAGAACTGCAGGGGAGCGAAGTCTGAAAAACTCGGAAAGGGGAAGCCTGCATTCAGATCAATCCTTCCCTGATTCCCCTGTGCCGCAACACAGTCTCCCAGCAGAGGCCTCCAGGGTGGGGGTGGGGTGGGGTGGGGGGGCCAAAGAAGCTCCTTCCAGCCCCCCCCCCTGCCCCCAGCACTAGGGTTCCCAAGGGAGAAGGGGCTTTCCGGCTGCAAAGGGCTGGCCCGGCCCAGACTCACCGTTTTGGCTTTGTTGAGGTGAGACATTTGGATGTAGCCCCGGTCATGGCGGCGGAGGTAGGCGAAGTAGATGGGGAAGCCCACCCAGAGGTAAAGGCAGGGGGTCCAGGCAAGGACGGTGTTCTGGAAGCAGGGGGTGAAGTCCGGGTGCTTCGTGTACCATGTCAGATTCCAGTCCTGCGGAAAAGCAGAGAGACCAGGTAGGGAAAGGAGGTGAGGCCATGTCCCTCGCTCACCTGGAGGACTCCGGTCGGGCATCGCTTTGCCTACCTTTTGGGGAGGGGGGTTAATGCGCCCCGAAGCAAGCAGCATTTCAATGACGCCCCTCCAGCTGGGAAGGCAAATCAGTTGGGCTCCAACCTCAGGGGGAAACTCCTGCGGCAGCCTTGAAGTCTGCCTTGTTCCAGGAGAACCCCAAACCTGCATGGGGGGCCCTGCCTGGAGGGCCTCGGGAGTCCCTCCTAGTTTCACTTCCAAAGGAAAACCCTGCCTGAACTAGCAAACTGCAGTTCACCCAATGCCCGGGTAATGCCACAGGTGCAAATCCTGCAGGGCCACCTCTTTCAGAGGGCCAGGTGGTGCCCCCCCCCCCCGCTACTCCACAGGAGGGGAAGGAAAAAGCTTGGGGGGAGGGGAAGGGGGGGGAGAATGCCTCCTTGTTTCCTCCTTCCTTTTCTTTGCAGCAATCCCAAAAATGCAGTAAGAAGATTAGCTCCGTCCTTTCTCTCCCTGGCCTCTCCAGAACCCCAGCAGGGAGATTATTAAGGGCTATTTTTAATTGTGAAAGGAGGGTGGCAACAGGGAAGCTACCTGAATGGCAAAAGATCCCACCAATTCAGGAACTGGCCAAGGGAAGAGGGGAGGCTGTCAAGGAAGCCTTATGAAAACCTCCCTCCGCCACACCCCAACCTTTTCCCCCTATTCCCCCTTTTCCCCCCTCCCCCCCATTGGTTTCTGCAAGAAAGGTTCCAGAACGTTTCTGGGTCAAGACATGGCTGCCCTGCGCACCGTTTCTGGAACCGCCCAGCAACCCAGTCAAGCGGTGGGGAAGGGGCCAAAATTGGACCACTCTTTGGGGGAAAGCCCTGGGCCATCCTGGGGGCCTGGCGTGACTCTTCATGCCGAGGCTGAGGCTGGTCGGAGGGCTGGCCAAAATGTCCTCAGGTGAAAGGGAAGGGGCTTTACAGGTAGGCAAGCAGAGAAGGGCGGAAGGGGAGTGCCAAGGAGCCTCGGCCCCACTGGGCTCTGGGCACAGGGTGAAGGGAAGCAGCGGCCTGCCAGGTCTCCTTTCTGGGAGCTCGGAGGAATCGACCAGAACCAGGAGAAAGTGCCTCATGTTGGCCGGCTTTCCGGGGATGACCTGAGGTGACTCGCTTGGCTTCCCAGCCGCCAAATTTAGCAAAGCCTTTTGCACTCAGCCGCTCCTCGCCCTACCCGGCTCCTGCTTCCAAGTTTAGGCCAAGATGAGTCAGGAGGCCACTGGCCCACTTGCTCCACCCACCCGGCCCAGAGCACCCACGGGAACTCCAGCAGCTTTCATGCCCCAACCTACAAACCCAAGCACAGCACGTTTCTCCCCCAGTGACCAAGCCGGGACCTGGCAGCACCGTTTGAGCGCCAACAGCTCCGCAGCTCTTCTGCGGGTCCCTCTCCCACTGAATAAGTGGAGAGCAACACCAGAGCTGCCCGGGACAAGCAAGGAAATCAAATCCTGCTGACTGCAGGGCCAAATGGGCACTGACCACCCGTGCCAACTTAGTTCCGTTTGCAAACGCCTCTGAGCTAAAGCCCCAAACAACCCAGGCCCACAGACTGGCTGTTTGGCCTGAAACCGTTTTACCTAAAATGCAGTAAACAAAAGTTGCTGGTGCTGTAATTCAACTCTGGTGAGCCGGAGCTACAATTTATTGTATTTTGCAGACAAAACAAATTTAGCTGTGAAAAACAGGCAGCAACGTCTGGCTAAACTTTTAAAGCAGTAGCAGATCTATGGGAAGCCTTTTCCCATATAGACAATGTGAGATTTTGTGCCGTTGAATAATACACACGCCTGCAAGTTGAGGACAGTTGATATTTCTGGATCAGTGATTATTTGACAACCAAGATCCTCTTTCTCTACTGCTTATTTTTAATACTGGGAGTTCACCTGCCACTCTGAAAGCTGCCCATCCTGCCAAGATTTCTCAGAATTCGGGCCTCAGAATGTGGCTGTTGTTCATTTTTTACACTGCAAAGCCAAGATTCTGCAATTGTTGGCACTCTTCAGAAGCACAAAAGTATTTGCCTGAATACTTAAAAAATGACACCGTTTTTCCAGGCGAGTCAGAAGGCAGGAAGCTCAATCATTAGGGTGAGGCGAAGCAAACCAAACACACTCGAAAACCTATTTTGTCTAGAAACCAACACCACGTTATGATCCCAGATTTCCACAAGGACTTAGCCTGCCGTATACAACAGGCTATTCTGTTCTGTCCCACAGCTGATAACTGGCTTTTTCCTGAAGAGAGGAAAGTGGGCGCAGCCTGACTCTCCTGGCTGGGGCCCGTCCCACTCCCAGGAAAGCCACTTGGCCAAGAAGGATCCTTCCCCACTCAGACGGGGATCTGGGAACAGAGGAAAACAGAGCGACTGCCATAAACAAACAGCGGGCACAATTCCCTGGCAACCATCTGCTCTCCCGCTTCAAGCAGAGGGAATCCTTGCAGGTCGAGGCCTGTGGCTAGATGCGCCACGTTCAACGCCCACAGCAATGGCTAACGGATGGGGTGGGGAAGCTGGGCATCGGGAGAGCCAGCAGGGTGGCTGGCAAGACGCAACAGGTTTGCTGGAGGGGGAAATATGCAGCAGTGCATTCTCCGAAGGTGAACACCGAGCAACTGGACACCCAAGCTTATATTGATCGCAGGGCTGCCTGCAAACCAAACAGTTGCTAACAGTCCTGGGCAGCTTAAAGGCCAACGTGCCGGGAAGCCAAGGAGTGTGGAGCCCCTGCGTTGCCTGCAGGAGGGTCCGGGCCTGGTGCC
This sequence comes from Pseudonaja textilis, assembly GCF_049901715.1. NCBI lineage: Eukaryota > Metazoa > Chordata > Lepidosauria > Squamata > Elapidae > Pseudonaja > Pseudonaja textilis. Next base: position 456,188 of record NC_142003.1, read on the forward strand.
TGCACCTGGGCTAGAGGGCACCTTAGAAGCAGCAGCAGGGAGAAGCCCCCCCCCTTTCAGCCCCAGCCTCAGGGTGCCAAGCTCTGGCTTCATCACACGCAGCACCCCGGGTGCCTTGCCGGCCGAGAGCCGGACACCGAGGCCCGCCGAGAAAGGCGCCCTCCCTGGCAGAGCGGCCCTTGGAACCCGAGTGGGGCCCGAAAGTGGTTTTTCCGGCTCTTGCCGCGGCCTCGGGTGTCCGCCCGTCAAGCCTGCCCCTCTGCGGGGGCGGGAGGGCCGCGCTCAGCTCACCCGCGCAACCTCCCCGGGGGACACCCGCCGCCGGCCAAGGAGCGCGCCCGCCGGGCAAGTTCACGCGCGCCGAAGCGGAGCCCGGGAGCCCGAGCGCTGCCCCGTCGGCCGAGGCCAGACCGGGCGCGGCGGCAGATCCTGCCCGGGCCTCGGAGGATGGCGGGGCCGCCTCCCCTGCGCCCTCTCCGGGCAGGCGCTCCCGGGCGACCGAAGCATCCTTCGCGCCCGGAGCAAAACAAAGAGCCCGCGCAGCTCAGCCAGCCGCTGCAGCGCGACTCCCGCCCGGCGGCTCCCGGCGGTGGCCACGCGGCAGCCGGCCGGCTCCCGGGATCTCGCTGCGCGGCCCGCTCTCGCGGCCGGAGCCCGCCAGGACCCCCGCCCGGGACTCTTACCCAGAAGGGCCTGTCGCAGAGCCAGCGGGCGCCATGGAGCCGCTGCCCGGGAGGCGGAGGCGGCGGCGGGGGCAGGCGCGGCTCCGGGCCCCTCCGCACAGCCGGCAGCGCAGCAGATGGTCGGCGGAGGCAGGAAGGGGCGGAGCGGCGGCGCCGGGGGCGGGCGCTGCCTGGGCGGGGTGGGGATGCCCGGCAGACGGAGGGGGCGCGGGAAGCCCGCTCGGCCCGCTGCTTCTTCCCGGGGCCTCCCCGGCCAGCGTCCCGCCCGCGACCCCCGCCGGCCAGGGGCGTCCACGGACAGCGCGGGTCCCCCGTCCCCGTAGGAGGCTGCGCGGGGCGGGGAGGGGCAGGGCGGGGGAAGCGCGATCCCGGCGGCGGCGGCGGCGGCAGAAGCCGCTTCGCCTGCGGGGGGAGCGCCCGGGAGGGAACCGCCGGATGCACCGCCCCCCACCCCCGGCTGAAGCGAAGCCTCCCCGGCCGCGGTCCCCACGCAGGGGGCGTCTCGCAGGACCACGATGAGTCCAGGCGGGGCCGCCAGAGGGCGCCGGCGAGCGGGCGAGCTCGGCCGCGTTGACTCAGCATCCCTCCCCCCGCCCCCGGTCGCTCGCTGCTGAGTCAGGCCGCGCTGCGATTGGCCGGGCCGGGCCGATGTGGGCGGTCCTCGGTCGCTCGGCGTCTGTGTCCCGCCGCCTCCCAAGATGGCGACGGTCGCCGAGCTGAAAGCGGGTAACGGCGGCGGGCGAGGCGGGGCGGCCGGAGCTCCTCGCTGGGCCCGCCCGCGCCACGGGCGGGGGTGCCGGGAGCGGGCGGGCGGGCGGGCGGAAGGCGGCGGTGGGGCCGCTCCTGTTGAACGGCGGCGCGCCTCTCTCTCCGCGCAGCCCTGAAGGAGGCGCTGGCTCGGAGCGGGGCGCTGGGGCAGGTTCGGGCCCGCGTCCGGGCAGAGGTCTTCGCCACGCTGGACGACCCGGGCGAGCCGCGCCCCGCCGCCTCCCGCGAGACCCTCCTGCTGAACGAGCTCATCCGCGAGTACCTGCAGTTCCACCGGTACAACTCGAGCGCCTCCGTCTTCCTGGCCGGTGAGGAAGGTTTTTTGGGGGGTGTCCGAGAGGCCATCCATCCGGCCCCCTGCAGGAGGGGCGGAGGAACCATGGGGTCCCGGAAGGCTGTGCCGCCTTTGCAGAGGAGGGCTCCGGGAAGAGCCCCACCCCACCCCCGCGCCCCTATCAGGCTAGGGAGCCCGGGCAGCCTCCGGCCAGGCCGCCCCGCCAGACCGGTCCCCGCATCTCTATCCGGCCGCCCTCGGAGCTGAGCCCCCCCCCTCGTGTGTTGCAGAGTCCGGCCAGCCTGAAATCCCCTTGGACCGAGATTTCCTCGCCAAGGAGCTGCACGTCGTTGAAGACCCAAGCAGCAGATCCGTGTAAGAAGGCGACCGGCTCTCCCGAGGTTTTTCTCCGTTGGTCAGACATTGGCTGCCTCCTAGTCCAGCTCCCAAATCATTTGCAAGCGGGCAGTGGTCATTTTTGCAACCCTTTTTCCAGTTGCAGGTTGTTATTTCTGAGGTTGCATGTGAGTGCCTGGCTGGCTGTTGCATTTAGAGGCTGATAAATCCACCCCAATGTCCTCCTTGTGCAATGAGCCCTGCTGGATTTGGAGAGCTTGATTGCTGAGTGACTCTTACCTTGTGCCTTTCTTTCTCTTCCTGGGGGGGGTCCCTCTCTGCAGACCCCACTGAAGTCGGCAGCTGTGAAGGAACCCTTTAGAAGACTCTCCTCTTTAAGGGTTGGGGTTTTTTCCTTTCTCTTAACAGGCCCCTTTTGTATGGAATTCTGACTCAGCTGTTGCGAGGCAATGAAGAGAAGGGCCCCCCCGCATCCCCTGGAGGCCCCTCAGTGGCCCTTTCAAAGTGGACTACCAGCAAGCCATCTCATTGAAGTCATTAAATGGGTACAGCACCCTCGAACCGACGGATGTGTGTATATATTAATAATAGTTTATTACAAATGCGCTGCCTGACTCTCAGTGACTTTGGGCAGCTCACAAGTTACAGGGAAATCAATGAACGGTGGAGTCAGCCAGGGATCTTCCTCACCAAAGACCTGGGTTAAGAGCCAAGTTGTCAAGGCTCTTTTAAACAACGCTTGTCTGCGTCACCACATTGCAACCTGTGCTTGGATACTAAGGCCTTAATGGCTTTATCTTAACTTTCAGAAACTGTTGCAGATTCGGAACATGGTGAGACTTTTGAAGATATGTGCGGTTCACAAGGCATCCATGAATAAAGTATAACTGCATTTTTTATGAGGTGCAGCTGTTTACATTTATTATTGTGGTAATCTCCTGTTTGGTCCAATAAAAACGGTTGACTCAGAAGGTCCACAATCATCTGTACTTTCAGTGTTTCAGATCCCTCAGCAGAAGATCTCTGTACTAGGTAAAAGTTGACTGTGACTTAATGGCCCTTAACTCATCTGGTTGTTTAACAGCACAGTAAGAGAGCCAAATGCACACTACGCCTTCAGACGGGCTGTTCCGGTTCCCCCTTTGAGAGGGAGGCCTACATCGGCTGTGTGAGGGAGGGGAAGAGCCCTCAGTCAAGTCTTTTGAGACGCGTGTGACACCTCAAGGCCAGACTGATTTCCCGAGCCGCCATCTGCTGCAACTCAGCTAACCGATCTGGCACGCTCCCACTGCCCAAGGGACGTGGACAGAGGCAGCAGGTCTCTTGAAGGGGAGCCCCAGAGGGACTCGCTTCAGCACTGCAGCTATCCTGGGATGGCACGGCCAGCTTTTCCTTTCCGGCCATGAGGTCGTGGTCACTGCCGGTCCAGAGCTCCCCCCCCCCACCAGGACAGGGCGGTTGGGCCTTGTGATCTGCTACTTTGGCCGGAGGAGAGTAGCTGTCCTTCGATAGCTCCTTCCTGACTTCACTGGAGCCCGGTCAGCTGCTGTGCTGCATGCTGGTCTCCTCCGTAGGTTTCCCTCTGAGGCGAGGAAGCACCGCTGCGGTTCCTGATGGTTTCTGCCCACCAAGCGTCCTCCTTCTGCCAGGTGTCCTGCAGCCGCCCTTCCTTCCCCGCTCCAGCTCAGTCCTCCTGCCCACAAATCATCCCTTGCTTGGCATTCTTGCTTGTCAGCCAGCCGCCTAAAGGCCAGGAAAGGGTTTCCACTCCTTTTTAAGCTGTGGCCATTGAGAGGTGCAGATATGTATAAAACAGCTTCGCAGCTCTTCCAGTAGGGCAGCCTTCCCATCTTCTGCAAGGGGTGTCGCCCTCCAAGAAGCACCCGTGAGAGCCGGTGGCTGCTGCCCGCCCGCCCGTGTGACTCCCTCGGCTTTCCCTGCGAGGTCTCTCTCTCCCCCTCCCTCCCTCCTTGTCTCTCTCCCTCCATCTCTCCCTCTCTCTATCTCCCTCTCTATATCTATCTACCCGTCTCTTCCCCTCCCCCCGACTCTCTGCGTTTGCCTGATGAAGAGACGTTGCTCTGTCCGTCACTGCCGAGCGTGAATTGCTGGGTCCCCCAGAGCCTGACCCTGCCCAGCAAGGCCAAGGTGGGACCTGCTGCCTGGCAACACCTGGCGTGGCCTGTGGGGCACAAGTAAAGAGAAACTGGGCTCACCCACGGTGGGGCTGCTGCTTCAGAAGGGCAGTGGCCCCTCGAGGATAATCTCTGAGGTCTGGGGCCCCTCTTGGCAAAGGGTGGGCAGGGGCCCCACCAGGCAAACCGTCTGATGCCCTGTGAAAGCAGAGAGCCTGCTCCCCTGGTAGAGCCCAAGGTTTGGGAGGGGCAGTGGAGTCGCTGCCCAGCTGGAGAGCATCAGGCCAGCCTTGGCAGGCAAGCCCCCCCCCCCCAGCCCACCCCCCAGTCAAGCTTGGACAAGACTCCTGGCCCCAGGGCAGCAAGTGGGTCAGCCAGCCTCCCCCTCCTCCCCTCCTGGGAGCTGCCACCAGCTTGGCCTTCCCTGCCTGCCTTGGGCTCCATATTTAGGCTGCTGCTGTTCTGCACATCTGCAGAGACATGGTTGCATCTGGAATGTGGACAGGGATTGCTGGAGGATCCTGGCATTCCCTATTTGGGATGCCTGAGGACCCTGGGCCAGCCAGCCAGCCAGCCAGCCAGCCAGCGTGTGGGGCCGGAGGCGTCAGGGGGCTCAGCCTCCTCCTGCAGGACCTCTTGCCTCCTTCCCTGCTGGGCCGAGGGAACCCACTCCGCCCCTTCCTCCCAGTGCCCCAGGCCTTTTAACGGCCGTTTTTTTGCCATTTAAGGACAGAGAGGCATGGGGAGGTTTGCAGAGGTTCTCAGGAAGGGAGCACCAGGCAAGGTTTCTGCAGAAACAGCCGGGCATAAGCTGGGAAAAAGCGATCCCTTTCCACTCCCCAGAGACGGGCCGGCCCAAAACAGCCCAAGGTCCCCACATGTTACATAAACAGGCCAGAGACAACACACAGCTCCGTCCTCCTTGGGAACGGCCGCCCCCACAGAGAGGGGCCTCTGGCTTAAGCTCTGCATCAAAGCCGGGCCAGATAAGAGCGTGCTGAGGCCAGGGAGAAACGGGGGAGCTGCCTCTTATCTGCCATGCCCCCCCCCCCATCTCCCCTTTGCTGGCCCTGGCAGCGCATGAGAAAGCACGAAGGGTTAAGCAGCCGCTCATATCTCTGGACCAGATGAAAGAAAGCTCCATTTTGGGAAATAGTGTTGCAATGGGAAGGCAGATAATTTCCGACCCATCCCATAATGCCAGGACATGAGTTACTGGGGGAGGAAAGGGGAGGGAGAGAAGGCCTCTTAGCTGGGGGGTGGGGGGTGAAGTCTGGCTGCAAACCCATTGCTGGAGCCCCCTCCCCCCCCTCTCTCTCCTCACCCCCTGGCACAAGTCTTCCTATCTGAGCCCCGGAGACTCTACTGGGGGGAGGAATCGGTGGCCCCTCCCCTGAGCCCGTCACCTCTATATAGAGGGGCCAGGCTGCATTGGGCTCGGTCTGCCCAGCTGCTAGCAAGCACCCATCTGGACACGCTGCGCCTTCGGCTTTCCTCCTGGAGTTCTGTAAGTACCCTGGCTGGCCAAGGACCCTCCTGCACCGTCCCTGGACAAGAGCTGCTCCCCTCCAGGCTAACGGCACCTCTTGGGGAGGGCAGTGAAGTAGATGCTCCCTCTGGGATGCAGGCGGGTGAGCCAGCCAGTGGCCGCGTGGCTGGACCTGTCCTCCTCCTGCTTCTAAGCATTGCCTGAGTTCACTCAGGCCAGGATGGAGGGCTTGGGATTATTGTCTTGCTGTCTGAGCACCCAGGAGGCAGAGGCACCGGGGAGGGAGCCGGTGCAGGATCTGCACATTGTAGCTTTTGAAGTGGAGGGGGCTCCCAAGGATGAGCTAGTCCCACCCTCTGCAGGAGTACCAGTCCCATCATCCTGGGAAGTGGGGTTGCACACCCTCTTTTTAATAATTCCAGAAATGGAGACCCCCGTAGGTGGACTGAAGTCTGCTGCAGTCCAGATCTTATTGCCAGGAAGTGTAGAATAAATGAAGTCAGAATGCAAAGCAGAGCTAATAACTCCACCTGCACGGAAACGCTAAGAAACCAAAACTGCATTCAGCACCAGAATAAATTTGCACTGAAGACAATCCCAAATAGGACCAATCCATTGATGAAATGATCCAAGATCATTTCTTTCAAACAACTTTTAGTGTTGGTGTATGCTACAACAGACTCACATTTAAGGCATCTTTTCCAATTGCCTTCTTGAAGTCCTGAATGTGATTACTTGCTGGCAATTAAAATACCTTTTCTGGCCCGAGTCTCCCTGCGGTTGCTGTGCCCCCCACAACCTCAGGGTCTGCCCTGGGGCAGGTGAGCTGGGCCAGCTGCTCAGCCTCTCAGGGCTGAGGAGTGTTGGGTCACTTGTGGCAACACCCTGGTTTTACAGAGAAGCAACGGGAGCTGGTTCGGTGGAGGCTAATAACTTCCATGTCTCTGAAGAAGCCCAGGAGGCCTTCAGAGGAGACGCAACTGCTGTGAGCAGTGAGGGAAGGGAAGCGGCACGGAGCAACCGAAACGCTCTCCCCCCTTCAGCGCCTGCTGCAAACCGCTCAGAGTAAGGGGGTCTTCTTACCAGCAAACCTGGAGGCCAGCTGAGCTCAGCACTGACAACCATGGCGGCTTTTGAACCACAGCCTGTCCTCTTTGCACGCTCCGCATTTAGTAGCGCCATAAATCATTTGCTCTGACAGCCCATCCTTGACTGCATCCCTTCCTCCTTTTCTTGTGAAGCAGAGAGAGCCTTCCGTGCAGGTGAAGGAGCCAGGTGGGGGCTGCTCCCCAAGGCAGGCTTGGTAGGAGGGTCTCACTTCCAGGGCTGCTACAATCCCCAACCTAGAAGCCGCAGGCAGCCTTCAGCCCCGAAGTGGCCGGTGTGGACAGCTCCTGCCGGCCTCTCTTCTCTGCGGGCATTGTGGTGGATCTGGCCTTCCCAGCAGAGCCATTGCATGTAAATGGCAACTTCTTCTCATTATTGTCTTTGGAAAGGATTCTGTTATGCCCTAAAAGGTATTTGTTTTGAACTTGTTATCATTAGGGTTTTTTTTTTTCTGTCTCCCTTCCTTTTTTTTTGGCTGGATCTGCTCATAATGAGAAGAACGTGGCCATATATGGTAGCCTGCCTGCATTTGTGCAAGCAGAGAGCTTTGCAAACGGCCGGCCACTCTGCCTTTGGGGGCTTGGATCCCTTTGAAGCTCTCCGTGGGGTTAAGGGAGCTCTCCTGGCTTCTCCCCAAAACGCCCCTTTATTCCGTAAATGAGAGGAAGACGAGGCTAAAGATTTTAGAAGAAACAGACGAGCGGAGGAGGGTGAATCAAAAGGTGCTTGGAACCTTTCTTTCTGCCCCTTAAAAGTTCTGGGAACTTTTCAAAAATCTGCACTCTGGCTGAAAAGGGCAAGGATTGGGAAACGGAGCAGAAAGCTCCAAACTTCTCCATCTTCATTGTGTGTGACGAATTCCTGTCTCTTGAGCTTAGCAGCCCACAGGCAGTTGCAGCTGGCAATATTTATATTGTCTGCAAATGTTTAGATCCTGCCTTCCTGACTCTGCAGTGCAGGACCTCCAAGGCAGCTAAGAAATGCCACTTTCAAACCCGCAATTAAAAGACAACGTAGCCCCAAAAGATGCCGTCAAAACAACCTCAATGAGGCAGAGGCTTAACCAGCTCAGCAAAAGAGGAAGTGACATGTGGAGACAAGGCCTGAGGTCTGCCAAGGCTGGGCCAACCCCAGGAAGGCCACGTTTGCAGTTCTGCTGGCCATCGGTGGCTGAGCAGGGCTTCCTCTGTGGACTCAGCTGACCTGTGATTATGTCATAAAATATCTTGACCAAAGGCCAGCCGGTCTGGCCAAACAAGCGATAAAAAGTTTCCAGTCCTGATCTGTTGGTAACACAGGGGCAGAGAGACCCGCCATGGAATCTGAAAATTTCCCAGGCTGTTTTCCTGGATAAAAGTTTGAGTTGCCACAAGCCAACAGGCCAGACGGCTGGTCACCGGCCTGCTTGGGTGAGAAGCTGGCAGCGGGACTTCCAAGGCAGCACATTTTTTTATTCCTGATGCTGGGAGCTGGCAGGAGAAGGTCTGTCCTCTCCCTGCTTCAACAGGAATTAATTAATATTCTCTTGAAAAGAAGAGATATTGATCATTATCTCACGCATAAAACAGTATCAAGGAGCCGGACTTCATTGCTAAACGTTGCCTTGAAGTTATTTTTCACTGCGAAAAGTATGCACTTTATTTAATAGAGCTTGATGTTAGAATTAACCCAACTTTCCAAAGGTAGTGATCCTTTTCTGAGTGATGGGTTTGCTTGGAAAGGCCCCTCTCCCCTAGCCAAGCAGCCATTCTGGCAACCATCCTGTTCATCAAAGCAGCACCCTGATCTCTCTTGCCAGAAGTGTCCCCCCCCCTTTTTTTTTAATCCCAGGCTTTGCTTAAAATGTGGACATGGGTGATGTCTGTTGAATCCTGCATCCCTGCGGAGGGAGGTCCTGCCCGGTTTAGCCCGGAGGGAGATGTTGTGCCAGCTCAGGGCTTCATGGGTAACCGAGTGGGCTCTCTCTCCCCGCAGGTGCCCTTTGAGCCAAAATGGCACAGAAGAGCCAACTCAGCGACGATGAGAAATTCCTCTTTGTGGATAAGAACATCGTCAACACCACGGTGGCCCAGGCCGACTGGGCGGCCAAGAAGCTGGTCTGGGTCCCTTCGGAGAAGCATGGCTTCGAAGCCGCGAGCATCAAGGAGGAGAAGGGGGACGAAGTGCTGGTGGAGCTGGCCGAGAACGGGAAGAAAGTGACCTTCAGCAAGGATGACATCCAGAAGATGAACCCGCCCAAGTTCTCCAAGGTGGAGGACATGGCCGAGCTCACCTGCCTCAACGAAGCCTCCGTCCTGCACAACCTCCGGGAGAGATACTTCTCGGGCCTCATTTACGTAAGTCTCTCGGCCCCAGAAGGCAGGGGGTCCATCGCCAATTGCCTCCCCAGCCCTGTGAACTCCAGGGGGGCGATGGCCGTCCTCCGTCAGCACAGCCAAAGGGGCAGGAAGCGCACCCAGGGCCCAACGGATCACGGCAGCCGGGCTGGGGAGGTTTTGTTCATTTTGGTTGCTATAATGCGCAAATAAGGGGAAAAGGAAAAGGGAGATGAGTGGCTAAAGAGGGGTGAAGACTAGAAAGCCAAGAAGAAAGTCCCAAGCAAAACCACACACACACACACACACACACACACACACCCCCTGCCCTGCTGCTCTTTCCATCTGGCTGCTTGTCAGGGTGAGCTGGGCACAACTAGTTCGACAAAATTCTGCAGGAAGCCCCTGGGCAGGAGCAGAGCTCTCTTCCCTTTTTCCTAGGGGTTTCCTGGGAACTCGCGGCTCTCTTTTCTGTCCCTTTGGCGGGGGGGGGGTCCACTTTCTGGGAAAGGAAAGCCGCTTCTTCTGCAGTCCATCCCTCCCCCCTCCCGCCGCCAAAAGAGGTTGGCGCTTTGATCATTTGATCACAGTTGCCATATTGACTTTTTTGACTCCCTATAAGGGCATCTCCTGATTTAGATCTCTGCAATTACCCAGGTCCATCTATATATACACCTCCAAGAACAGCAACTCCATGAATACGTAGCAAGACAATAAATATATTGGGGTATCTGTGTCTTCTTGTCAAAAGGTTTGCCAAACTGAACTTGCACCAAGGCGGGAGATGAGAAGGACACGACTGAGACTTCTCTTGTTTAGCACTTTTCCTGCACATGTTTCCACACCCAGACTAGCCTCCTTCACATCGGAGGTCCTGAGAAAGTGCCACTTTCCTTTGGGGTGGGTGGGGGGGTGGGTGGGGGATTTGTGGCTGAAGGCGGAGGGGGAGAGAGGAGCTCCAGGCCGGAAGGGGTGTGTGAGATTTGCACATGGAGGGAAAGGTTTATGCCCTTGTAAATCTGGGAGCCACAAACACAGATCCACAAGTGGGACATCATAAAGCTTCTTCCCCACATTTATGGGCCTCTGGCAGCCTTGCGAGGAGGGAAGGGTGTTTCTTCCCGGTCATAATGATGATGGGTGAGGCTGCCGGGGCTCCCCTGGCAGAGTGTCTAAAGGCAGCCAGGACCAGCCGGGGGTGGGTGGGGGGGGGCAGGGGGGGCATCGGCAGACTCGGGAAGCCATGATGGAGAAAAACAGAAAGTTGCTCCCCAACCCGTGCAAGTCCCCAGGGCTTCTCCTTCACCTGCGGCCCCAAATACGGAGGCTCTCTTTCCCATCTCTCTGGGGGGGGGGGGACCCTGGGTGGCCAGACCCCCTGGAAAGCCCCCCCTCACCCAGCCAGCATTTCCCTCCCGGAAAGCCCCGGCTCAGCCCCTGCAAGAGGTCCGTTGCCAGAACAGCCGGGACCTGCCTTCTCCGGGTCGGCCAAGAGCCATACCGGGCGCTGCTTGGTGTGAAATCTTTGGGACATTTCCTAATATGGTCAAGAAGAGGAAATCCCAGGCCGCAGATTTCAGCCTGGCTGGATCTGAAAGGCAGCCTGGGTGCATCTCTGCAATTACGGACCTGGAAGCTTTAATAGCAGATTTTGGGGTGGGGGGTGAGGAGCAGGCAGCAGAAAACACCCTTGGGGATGCTGCATCGGTTGCCTTGGCCCCAAACCTTGGGGAAGAGGAGGACTGACCCCACCCTTCACAATGGGGGGTTAGTGTGGAAAGTGCTGGGCATTTACAGGCATCCTGGGCTGATCCAGAAAACCCCCCCCCATTTCCCCTCCCATATAGAATAAATCCGAGGCATTCCCCTCCGTCTCCTATGAGCTCCAAGGGGAGAGGGCTGCAGAGAAGGTGCCAAGACCTGAGCAGGATGGGGAGGGGTTTTGAGCTACGGCTGTCGTGACTGGGATGGAGCCTCCCTGTTCAGAAGCAGTCCACCCCTGGATGCCAGACCCTGGGAAGGAGAGCTGCCCTTGACATCTCTGCCCTCCCCGCCCCGCAAACGCCCTGGTCCCTGCAAAAACCAGCCTCCTCCCAAAGCGTCAGGCGCCAGGGATGTGGTGGTCCCAGGTGAGGGGCCTGACCGCTTGGGGGTCTTCTCTTGCAGACGTACTCGGGGCTCTTCTGCGTGGTGGTCAACCCTTACAAGCAGCTGCCCATCTACTCGGAGAAGATCGTGGACATGTACAAGGGGAAGAAGCGCCACGAGATGCCGCCGCACATCTACGCCATTGCCGACACCGCCTACCGGAGCATGTTGCAGGGTAAGGAGTCGGTTTCTGCCCCACCCCCACACACCCCAGTTGCTCCATCTGGCTGGCCGGCTCCTCCACCATGGAGCAGGGGTGCCGGAGCATTCTTTGCGGTCCTTTGGTCAGCTTGTGACTCAAAAAGGAAAAGCTCTCCGTCCAGCCGCCCATGCCGGGGAACGTGGCCAGAGAGAATCCCAGGGCATAGCTGGGCAAATAGGGGCATGGCGGAGAAGGCAGGGCAGGCAGGCAGAGTTCCCAGTTGGCAATCAGGAGTCTGCCATGCCATCCTTCGCCAGGGAGAGGGAATTCCTTCTGGAACCGTCTACCACTGGCCTGAGTGGTACGCTGGTGGCAACCTTTGGGCTTGGGCAGCCGGGTGCCTGACAGTCGACCCCTAAATCCCCCTCCCCGCCCTTGGCAAAAGGGCTTCTGGTTGGCTGGACAGGAGTTGGATTCATGTGCAGCTTTGTGGTGCAGAGAGGATGCCCCCACCCCCCCGTGGCTTGTGGGTTCTGTTCTCTCCGCTGGGGAGCCTTTCTGAGCCCGCAGCCGGAGGGCCCTGTGGCTGGGCAGAAGCGATAGCTGCGCCTCTGGTTTCCCTTTCCGGCTGCTCCCTCTGACACAGGCAGCTCCCTGTCGGCCATTGTGGCTGGAGAGCTGGTCATCTCTGGCAGCCCCAGGAGGTGTCGGCAGCACCTTTGCTGGCTCCTGTGAACACCTCCATGGAGTAATCTAGGATCTAAGCCCATTGGGATGAGGCTGGCAGGGCCAGTGGAGGAGAACAGCCTGGGTCTGCAGGGGAAGCTTCGGTGAGAGAAGCCAGGGGGGGCCTTGTGAATCACCGGGTATTTCCAATGTGTAAAAGAGCCAAGGTGGGGTTTGTGGAGACTTTGGTTTTGTGGATGGGCTGCCCTGGAAGATCCAAATGCTCCAAATTGCGTGGTCCTCCTTTTGGGTCTGATGCCTGAAGGGCCTCCGTCGATGCTTCCGCCCAAAGGCTGGCCTGCTTGTTGGGTAGCATCCAGAGCCCCCTTAGAGCCCCCGAAGAGGCCTCTGCTCTTGGGGGCGCATTTGCTGGGGCTACGGGGCGGCTGCGGGTGCGGGGAGGGAGCAAAGGAGGCAGCTGGAGGTTTCCTACCAGGCACCGCTGCCCTGTGGGGGCTTGCGAGGATCTGCTCACAGCACCCTAGGAGACAAAATATCTTCGCTTAGACCCCCCTGCCCTGTTGCCTGCATAGATGCCAAAAGGACAGAGGAGCAAATGTATCATTTAAGATCGTTTGCAAGCAAATGTTTGCTTCACTCAAGCCGGTTCAGAAAGCGTCGTCCGGCTAATTTACTAGCAAATAACACTGTTCGGTTCCTGCCAACGTCACTTGTGGGCTTCCAGCTGCTGCTATAAATCAACGGTATTGATTACATGTTTATCTTCGGGAATAACACGGAAAGGGAGAGGAATGTGGCGTGCGGAGCTGGTGGTTTATGTCAGCCTCTGGCAGGCTGAGCCCGTGAGGAGCTTTTCCGTGACTGAGCCGTAGGGCGGACCCAGCGGCCAAGGCAAAGGCAGGTGGTCAGTTGCCGGCTGCGAGTGATCGCCTCTCCAGCCTTTCTGCAGAACTCACCCTCAGCCGCAGCTGCCTCCCGCTGGCTGCCCTCTGGGCACACCTGGGGCGCAGGAGCCCTGGGGCCGCCAGCCTGGCACCCGAGCCAAGGAAGCTGCTGCCAGCTTCTGCGGCTCCTTCCCGGCTTCTCGCTCTTCTTTCTCCTTTTATGGCCAAGCTGGTCTTTGCAGGAAACCCACCAGGCCAGCAGTGCCGAAGCAGGACAAGCCGCCCTCTGGGATGGGAGCAGAGGCCGGCCTGTCCGGGAGGGGAAGAAGTGCTGGGGGTGGGGGAGGGGTCTCAGTTCCACAGGCACAGGGTTCAGCCTCTCATTGCGGGGGGGCCAGGAGGGAGGGGGTGCTGAAGTAGAAACCCCCCAACTCCAACTGTTTCCGGCCTGCAGGACTTCCAGCTAAACGGAACATCCCTAAGTAAACCTAAGAAACAGGCTTCCTATAGCCACTGACCAGTGGTGGAAGCAACATGCTAAAATGCCTTGGAGATTAAAAACTGGCCCCCTGGTCCTTTCTCGGCCGTTGGGACGGGTGTGGGGAAGGTTCCTCTCCAGGTTGCATGTAAAAAAACTGGCATTGCCAAACTGCCTTCCTCCCCTGCACCAGCTGTGCGGTTCTTCCCTGGTGGCCGGTCAGTTGGCAGCCCTGGGCTTTCTGCTCCAATTTCACCTCCAGGGGGGCAGCTGAAGCTAGGGTGCAGGTAGACACACACACACACACCCCGACACCTTCCTGCTTCCCTCAAAGCCTTTGCCAACTGCCTCCACCTTTACTCCAGCTTGGGGTGGGGGGCGTATCTTTGGCTTTTCCCCTGTGGATTTTGGAGACCCTGAAGCTCTGCCTGAAATCCACCTCCGTGGCCCAAAAGGACTCTTTGTCCGGACCTCATCCACAAATAGCCCTGTTTGCGTCTCTAATCCCATATTCCCTCAATCCTTTCCCTCTGGATACGAAAGCCGGGGATTGGCCTCCCTGTCGGGAAAACGGGATAAAAGCCAGTGCAGCAGTGATGGGTCATGCCGGGGGCACCGAGCCTGGCCTGCCTGTGCCAGAGGGGAAGCGCCCTTGCTCCGCCTGGCACGCGGGGCGTCCCAGTTCACCCCCAACACCCCAGTTTCAAAGAGGGGCAGTAGCACTGGTGGCAGAAACCGCCTGCCTGGGCAAGACCAGCTCCAGGGGTCTCTGGACCCCTCCCCGAAATCTCACGGCTCCCTTTTCTGTCCACAGATCGAGAGGATCAATCCATCCTTTGCACGTAAGTAGAGCCAGAAGAGTTAGCAGGCTCCCTTGCAGCTCCCTTTTGGTGGACTTTTAAGGGCGCCCAGCTGCCGGGGGGCAGCCCGGTTGGATAACAACTGCTTTAGATCCATAATCACAGCAGCCCCCCGCTGCGGAGAACCCCTGGGCCCTTCCCAGGTGGGCTCCTCATGGCAATGCCACCAGGCCAAGGCAACCTTCTCCCCTGCCCCCCCCGCCCCCCGCTCCCCCCTCCCAATCCCTTCCCCTAGGGCGGAACCCCTCGGGGATTCAGCCGGAAAGGGGCGGAGACCCTTTAGGGCAGATCTGGTACAGCAGCTCCTGCCCAGGTGGAGGTGATGAAGGAAGCTCCCAGCAGGGACTGTAGTGACAGGGAGTGATGGGGGTTGTAGTCCAGCGCACCCAGGAGAGGCATGCTTGGAAAGAGGCTGGCTTGTTCTGGCCAGAAATGCAGCCGAAGGAGGGAGGGACAGAAAGCAGGGAGTTCAGAGGATTCGGGGAGGGGATTTGGGGGGAGAGCTTTCTCCATCAGTGGCCTCCACTGGCGTGTTTGTCCCGGAGCCCCCCGTTTGTATCACTCCACGGTCGCCTTTGGGGCTTCTGAGCTGGGAGGCCAAGCCGGGCATCGGCTCCTGCAGCCAGAGGGGCCCTCGCAGGCAGCCGAGCCCAGGAGAAGCACCTGCCCTCTGGCCTTATCCCCCCATCCTTTGAAGGGGCCGAGAAAGACGGGCTAGCCCTGCCCATCCCCCCAGCCGCAGGGCCAGAGAGGCCAAGAGATGGACTCCCTCTGGCCAGGGAGGCTTCCTGCAAAGCCCAGGAGGTGCCAAGGCAGCTGGCCTGGGGGACCCGGGACAGAGGTGGGAGAGCCCCCTCCCCATGCACAAGTCACCTTGAGGCAGAGCACAGCTCCTCAAAATCTCCTCCCCCGTCTTCGGCCACCCCGGCTGATCGGAGGGGGTCATCTGGAA
This sequence comes from Pseudonaja textilis, assembly GCF_049901715.1. Classification (NCBI taxonomy): domain Eukaryota; kingdom Metazoa; phylum Chordata; class Lepidosauria; order Squamata; family Elapidae; genus Pseudonaja; species Pseudonaja textilis. The sequence goes on from NC_142003.1 coordinate 471,467, forward strand.
GAACAAGGAGTCCCGCAGGAAGCGGCTGCCTGGCCTTTTATGGCTCGCCTCCACCCGGGTCTGTCCTGTTTCACCCCCATCCATCATGGGGGAGAAAAGGCGCCTCCAAATTAGGAAGAAGAATTGGCAAGGCGGCTGGCTGGCGTGGGAGGCCGCAGCTCCACCGCCATGCCTCTCCTGGCAGTCCCCCCCCCCGCCGCTCTTAGCAGGGGGCTGGATCCCTCCACCCAGGAGCTCCTCAAGCCAGCCCCTTCCCTGATGTGAGCCACCCGGTCTCCCGGTTTCCCAAGTTGCCACCAAAGAGATCGCAAAGCATCCTCCTGAGTCCGATGGACTCCGGATCCAGGATGGCTCTAGAATGATGGAAGGAAGGGAAGAAGAGAAGTGCCGCCTATTAGCTACTGCCCCGAGTGCCAGGCAGCCTGGCATACGTGGGCAGCCAGACCAGGGTGGAGATCCCCAGCTTCAGTCCTTCTGCCACTGTTCTAGTCCTCATGGAGCATAAGGAGGGGCTGGGGGTCTTCCTCCCCCTCCCAGCAGGGCTGTCAGACTGCCAACCCCCAAAAGTGCCCACCAGCCCCTCGGGGGTGGGTGGGCTGGGCAAAGCTCCCCAAAGAGGCGAGGGGGGAGCGCGTGTAGGGGGCAGCCGAGCATGAGGGGGGCTCCAGCGGGAGAGCAGATGCTCAGAGGGGGGGGCGCTTTTGGCCTCTGGAGCTGCCCTGCGCTTCCTCCTTCCTCCCTCCGCAGCTTTCAGGCTGGGAGCCCCCCACTTCATGTCTTTCTCCTCCTCCTTCCCCCAGGGAGAATCGGGCGCAGGCAAGACAGAAAACACCAAGAAAGTGATTCAGTATTTGGCCGTGGTCGCCTCCTCACACAAGGGTAAAAAAGACGTCAGCATCACGGTGAGCAGCCCCTGACCCTCCCGTCAGTCTAGTGGGCAGCCATGGGGGGCGGGGGGGGCTTCTTTCTCTGGGGACACCAGGTGGCGCCCTTTCAGACCAATTTTCAGCCACAGCAGGAAGAGGATGACAATGGGGGGGGCGCGGTGCAGTATTTTTTTCCTGACTCCTAGGTAACACCCACCATTGGCTCCCCCAACCCGACATCCTCTGAGGATTTGGACTCAACTGAGGCCAAACTGGCCCAGCCGTACGCAGGCAGGAGTGATGGGAGTTGTAGTCCCTGACTTCTGGAGGCTGCCAGTGGGGCAAGGCATGTCAGGTGGTGCCTGCTTAATCAAAGGCAGGCATCGAGGCGCCCATTGCCAGGCTGAGGGGCCACATTTTGGGAGGCAGCACAGACTCCAGAGGCGAAAGACACACACACACACACACACCCCTGGTTGGGTCAGATCTATCCCCCCGGCGTGGGTTCTCTGGGCCTGATGTTCTTTGCCTCGCACAGCTGGAGGCGGGGGAGGGGGCTGAGGCGAACAGTGGCAGACACACTTTGCCAAGGGGGGCCGTCCAGGAACCGAGACTAACGCTTCTTTTATGCCGTGTTGTTTGACTGCAGCAAGGGCCAAGTTTTGCTTACGTGAGTAACTGGATTCAGCGTGTGTGTCAAGGCACAGCCTGTAGATCTGCATGGTGTGGTTGCACTCCCGCCCCAAGGAGGGTCTGGGGGTCCCGAGGTGCCTGCCCAGAGCGCCCCGGGGCTAACCCGCCTGGTTGCCCACCTGAATCTCGGCCGCACATAAGGCTGTTTCTTGGGAGCAGGCCGGTCCTTCCTCCAGCTGCTCCCAGGCAAACAGGATTGTGCCCCTCCCAACCCCCCCCCCCCGCCAGGGTTCTTTCCGGAAGGAATGAATGCTTTGTTTCTGGACCCCCCTGAGTGGGCCGACCCAGAGGGGGGGTGTGTGGGTTGGGGGCTTATGGAAGCCAGTCCTACTTCCCAGGTGACCCCCGTGTGCCAGCAGAGGGACGGATTCGATCTTCTTGGCTTGCCGTGTGCATCTCCCCCCTCCCTTGCCTGCCCTCCCGCCCTGGGGGTGGGGGCTGGGGGTGGGGGGGGCATTGCTGGGTCTCCTCCTGCATGCTGTGCATCTGGCTGAGCCTGCCAGCCTTCCTGCCAGGGAGAGGTTGGAGCGATTGGGGGGACGCAGCGGGGGCTACCGGTGGGGAGGAGAAGCTGGGACGGGGAGCGGAGTGAAGTGGGAGGACATGCCAGAGAACTACCCCTGCCAATTTAGAAAGGGGAGCAGAGACCCTTGGAGGGCAAAGGAGCGTAGAGAGGGGTGTGGAAGCCAATAGCCGATCGGGCGGCTTTTCACCACCCTCAATGTCTTCTTCCAAAGCCTCCATCAGCCTCGGCCCTTGCGCTGAGGTGGGGGTGGGGCATCCCCTCCTCCTCCTCCCAGCTTCAACTGTGATGAGAGGTGACGGGAAAGGGGCCGCTCTTTAGCATGGCTTGGAGGTGTGACTTGGTTGGTGTGTACCTGCCTGGGTGTTCCTTTTTCTGCATGCAAAAGTCGTCTTGTTTTAAAATATGAATCGTGCATTGTCATAGCCAGTATTTAACCAAGTTAATAGACGCCGTGCAATCTGCTTCGGGCTGCATTAGAAGGAAGGTTGTGCGCAACCATTCCTTCGGCCCCCTTGCCTAATTTCTGTTGCCCTCGCCTTGCCAACTGAACGCTGCGGCGGCAATTGCAAACAAAATACTCTGTTTTGCTTTGGCCTAATGAATGTGCTGAAAAAAAGGTACGGGTTGCGGCCGATTGCCTCTGTGGTTGAAGACAATCCAGGATGCAGCAATCGGCCGTCTTGAGCAGTTTTACCCAAAAAGTAAAAGAAGGACCAAGTCCCACAAAGAGTGGAACCGGAGGCCAGAAGGAGCCACAGGGAATCTCCGTGTAGGTAACATGCATCTAAGTTGGCGGCGCTTCCCTGCGGCAAAGGCAGCTCGAGAACCCTGCGCCTCTCGGAGCATTTGGTCCAGGCAGAGAGGTTTTCCCTGGGGGCAGCTTGAATGGCCCCCCAACCCTTTTCGATTCTCGCCCTCCTCTGCCCGGCCACGGACTGACAGCCAAACCCTTGGATCAATTTTAGGGTGAGTTGGAAAAGCAGCTTCTCCAGGCCAACCCCATCCTGGAGGCTTTTGGGAACGCCAAAACTGTGAAGAACGACAATTCCTCCCGATTCGTAAGTTGACAACTTCTTGAATAGGGGAAGGCAGGGAGGGGAAAGGGGCCCCCTGGAAACTGGCAAATGGAGACTAGGACTTCTCGTCCCCTGGGAAGGGAAGGGAAGGGTTATAAAGCGAGGCTATAGGACCCCCACCCCACATGGACAACCGCCTCTCCAAAGCCCCACCCACCCAGGCCGTCTCCTTTCTCCAACAGGGCAAATTTATCCGCATCAACTTTGATGTGACGGGGTACATCGTGGGAGCAAATATTGAAACCTGTATCCTTTCTCATAACCCCCCCACCCTTTTTGCTTCTGGCAACGGCCTTGTTTTACCTCAATGTGGGCAAGTTAGCGAGTATTTATTTGACAAAATGGTTTGCTTGCTGAACCTTCACGGACAGATTTGCTGGAAAAATCTCGCGCTATTCGTCAGGCCCGAGAGGAAAGGACCTTCCACATCTTTTACTATTTACTTGCTGGGGCCAATGAACAAATGAAGCGTAAGTCGCCCCCTTGGCCGATCTTAGGGGAGGGGCAGCCCAGAGCAGCTGCGGTTTCTGGTGGGGGGAGCGGGGTCTCCCTCCCCCCAGGGGTATTGGCACTGAAGCCAAGAGGGTGTTCCTGCTCTCCACGGGGGCTCCGGGGGTGGGAGGGGACTTTCCCTTCAGCCCCTTGGGTAGGAGTGGGCCTTTCAGGGCCAGGCTGGCCAGGGCGGAGGAGCAGTGAGGCCAAGGGGCCCCAGGAGTTTGGGCCCAGAGCCGGGGAGGTTCCCGGACGGCTCTTGGCCTCACGGAGGTTTTGCTCTGCCTGCCTTGCAGTGGATCTTCTGCTGGAAGGGTTCAACAACTACACCTTCCTCTCCAACGGCTACGTGCCCATCCCTTCTCAGCAGGACAACGAAATGTTTGAGGAGACCCTGGAAGCCATGACTATTATGGGATTCACAGAAGAAGAGCAGATTGGTAAGAGACCCCAAGAGGAACTCTGGCTCTGGGTGTTTGGAATGCAACCGCCTCCCTCGGGTTCCAGGGCTTAGAGGCGAGGCATCTTCCGGAGCCCTGGCACATGGGGAGCCTGGGTGCAGGTGTCTTCTCGACCCGATCCTGACCCTCTGTGAGCTCGGTAAAGCCTCTGGTGGAACAGTGACGGGGAAGAAGGCCCCTGTGACCGGGAGGGAGAATCCAGCAGCTACCCAGAGACGACCTTTGCTTTTCTCTCCTTCCTAACCTCACAGCGATGCTGAAAGTCGTCTCATCAGTTCTCCAGCTTGGCAATATTGTCTTCAAGAAGGAGCGAAACACTGATCAGGCCTCCATGCCGGACAACACAGGTTGGTGCCAAGCAGTGGGGGAAGAGTTGGGTCCCCGAGGCGTCCAGGTGGCCAGAGCAGCCTGGTCAGCCATGGATGGTCTTCACGATGACGACGCCTCTTGATTCCAGCTGCCCAAAAGGTTTGCCACCTCACGGGCATCAACGTGACAGATTTCACACGGTCCATCCTCACGCCGCGCATCAAGGTCGGGCGAGATGTTGTGCAGAAGGCTCAGACCAAGGAGCAGGTGAGGAGGCCAGCTCGGCTCTCTGGCCCTGAGCCTCGATGCTCTGCTGGTCTGGGTCTCCGAGAAGCTCAGCCCAGCTGCCCTTCCCTCTGTAGGCTGACTTTGCTGTCGAGGCCTTGGCCAAAGCAACCTACGAGCGCCTCTTCCGTTGGATCCTGAGCCGGGTGAACAAAGCCCTTGACAAGACCAAGAGGCAAGGCGCCTCCTTCTTGGGCATCCTGGACATTGCCGGCTTTGAAATCTTCGAGGTAGGGCCCGGGGCGGTTCCAGGGCACTCGTGGCTGCGCCCTTTCTGGCCGGGAGGCGTGACCGGCGGCTCCCACTGCCTTTCCAGATCAATTCCTTTGAGCAGCTTTGCATCAACTACACCAACGAGAAGCTCCAGCAGCTCTTCAACCACACCATGTTCATCCTGGAACAGGAAGAGTACCAGCGCGAGGGCATCGAGTGGAATTTCATTGACTTTGGGCTGGACCTGCAGCCTTGCATTGAGCTGATCGAAAGACCGGTGAGGGGGCCGGGCCCTGCCCTCCGCCTCCCACCTTCACGCATGTAGGAAAGCGGGCGGGAAACGTGGAGCTTTGGGGCGGTGCCGGATTTGGGAGTCAGGGCTTCCTGCCTGAGCAGGGGGTTGGACTGGAAGACCTCCAAGGTCCCTTTCAGGTCTGTCTGCCTGTTATTTCCCAGGATGCAGTGGGTCAGCAGAAAACCTCCGTTAAAATGCTGGTGACCTGGACAGGAGGGGACAGGAGGGGTTGGCCACCTGGATGGTTTGAGCCCTTCCCCAGAGCGGCCCCCGTCCCCTCAAGGCCGGCCTCTCCTCCCCCTGCTGAGCAAAGCCCCAGATCGGACCTTTGGCTGCTCCCCCTGCCAGCGAGTTGGGCAAAGGCTGCTCCGCCGCAAGTCCCCAGAACTTGCCTCATGCCCCCCCGCTTGCTCTTCCAGAATAACCCCCCCGGGGTCTTGGCCCTGCTGGATGAGGAATGCTGGTTTCCCAAGGCTACCGACACCTCCTTTGTGGAGAAGTTGTCCACCGAGCAGGGCAGCCACCCCAAGTTCCTGAAGCAGAAGCAGCTGAAGGACAAAACCGAGTTCTGCATCATCCACTATGCCGGGAAGGTACCGAAGAGGCCGCGTTCCCCGCTCTCCCTTGGCGACCCTCTTGCAGGAGGCCCTGCTTGCCTCGCCCCCCACGCCAGCTGCTCCCGGGTGGCCTTCTGGCCGCCGCTGGTGACCCCTGCGGCTCTTTGGTTCTTCTTCCTCAAGGTGTCCTACAACGCCAGCGCCTGGCTGACCAAGAACATGGACCCTCTGAATGACAACGTGACGGCCTTGCTGAACCAGTCTTCCGAGAAGTTCGTGGCGGATCTCTGGAAAGACGGTAGGGAATAAACCGGTGGGAACCAGGGTTTTATTCAGCTACCAACTGAGCAAGGTCGGAGGTCCTTGGAGCTGCTGCCCCCCCCCCCCCAAAAAAACCCCTGGGCCTCCCTGGAATTGGGTGGGAGCAGCTCAGCGGTGGGTGGAGCCTCGCTGGCCAAGGCACCTGACGCTGCGCCCTCCCTTGTATGGCAGTGGACCGCATCGTGGGCCTGGACCAGATGGCCAAGATGACCGAGAGCTCCCTGCCCAGCGCCTCCAAGACCAAGAAGGGCATGTTCCGGACGGTGGGACAGCTGTACAAGGAGCAGCTGACGAAGCTCATGACCACCTTGAGGAACACCAACCCAAACTTCGTCCGCTGCATCATCCCAAACCACGAGAAAAGGGTCCGTGCCCAGCGGGGCTTCCACGGGGCAGGCGCTGGGCAGCCCTTCCCTCAGCCCTGCTGGACTCCAACTCCCATCAGCCCCAGACAGCCACGGGAGTTTGGGTCCGACCCATCTGCGGACAGAGAGACTGGGGAGGGCCGGCACAGACCTGCGCTCTGCTTCCCCCCTTAAAGGGGGGCTGGGTCTCTTTTGGGGGGAGGCAGCGTTTCATTCCAGGCTCTGGAGGCGGAAGGCGATGCATTCCAGGCTGCTTCTGGGGGGCTGTTTTAGGCCACCTCAGGACTCCCCCATCGGCCCCTCCCTTCCTCCTCCTCCTTTCCCTCCAGAAGGGTCACCCCTCCCCCCCATTTCTTCCAGGCAGGGAAGCTGGACGCCCACCTGGTGCTGGAGCAGCTGAGGTGCAACGGGGTCTTGGAGGGCATCCGCATCTGCCGGCAGGGCTTCCCAAACAGGATCGTCTTCCAGGAATTCCGGCAGCGGTAAGGGGGCCTGGAGCCCATCCAGACGGGCAGGAGCCAGGGGCCCAAGGGAAAGCTCCCCTCTGGGGAGAGGTGGGCAGCTTCCCCCAGAGAGCTGGGTCTTCAGAAGCCTTGCGGAGACCAGGGAAGCCCCCTTTCGGAAGAGGGTCTGGGGGCCTGAGCCGTTCTGGCCGTAAACCAAGGCTGACCCAATGGATTCCCCCCCCTTCCCCCCACATGAGCAGAGCAGGTCTGTGGGGTCGGGGCCGTCTGGGGGGGGGTGTCTGGTGGTTTGGGGAGGGGGCTATTTCTAGGTGTTTCTCCACGACAGGAGCAGGAAATGGAACCCGGCAAGAGTTCAGCCGGGCTTAAGGCCGCCGCGAAGAGAGTGACGGCAGGTTTTTGGGGTGCTCTTTTCCCCACAGGTATGAAATCCTGGCTCCCAACGCCATCCCCAAGGGCTTCATGGACGGGAAGCAGGCCTGCATCCTGATGGTGAGCGTTTCCCCCCTCCCTGCCTCCTTGCAGCTCCCGGCTGCTCTCTGGGAATCCCAGTTTGGAATTCGTTGAGACCGGCATGAACGGATTGCGCTGAAGTTCGAAAGTCCATGGGATAAGAACAGCCGTTCACTTCCTTCCCGATGAGGCTCTTGTGCCTGAGTAACAGCTTCTTGGCACCTGAAGCGCAAACTCCACCTGTTGGACTTCTGCTGGCCAAGCAGCGCCTGCCCTGTTGGGGAGGAAGTGGGAGAATCCTTGAGCTTCTCCCGAGGACCAGCGGCATATTGCATCCCCCCCTCCTCCCATAGATCAAAGCCCTGGAATTGGATCCCAACCTGTTCAGGATTGGCCAGAGCAAGATCTTCTTCCGGACTGGCGTCCTGGCCCACCTGGAGGAGGAGCGAGACCTCCGGATCACCGACATCATCATCTCCTTCCAGGCCCAATGCCGGGGCCACCTGGCCAGAAAGTAAGGCTCCCTCAGGGCAGCCCCGCACGCCCTGGTTTGAGTGCCAAGGGGCTCTGAATGGAGGGAGGGGCTGCCTCACTGCAGGGCCCCCCCCCCCCCAGGTGCAAGGCTCCATGCTCCACTTCTGCAGGGCTTTTGCCAAGAGGCAGCAGCAACTGACAGCCATGAAGGTCATCCAGAGGAACTGCGCAGCTTACCTGAAGCTGAGGAACTGGCAGTGGTGGAGACTCTTCACCAAAGTAAGTGGCTGCTCCTTGGGGAGACTCCCGGGAGCCGGACCGCCCTGGGGTGACAGGGGAGGCTGGGAGGGCCGCATCCCCCCCGCTCTCCGGCCCTGGCGGGCTGAGCCCCAGAGGGGCCCCACCAACTCTCCTTGTGCAGGTGAAGCCGCTGCTGCAGGTCACCCGGCAGGAGGAAGAGATGCAGGCCAAGGACGAGGAGCTGAGGATGGTGAAGGAGAGGCAGTTCAAGGCCGAGGCGGAGCTGAAGGAGCTGGGGCTCAAGCACAGCCAGGTGAGCCCGCCTGCTCCTCCTCAGCCCCAGCACCCTTGCGGGGCAGCGGCTCCTGAGCTCTTCTGGCCCGTGGAGGGGTTGGGGTGCCCAGGGAAGGGGCCACTGGCCGACCGGCCCGCTTGCCTCCTCAACCTCTACGGCACAGTCCGCGGCGTTGCTGGGGACCCCGGGAAGCCGGAAGGTGGGCGCTGCGGGAGGTGCAGGCGTGGCGTTCTGAGCCCAATCCTTTGGTGCCGCCCCCCGTCTGAATGCCCTCCTCTCCCTCCGGAACAGCTGAGCGAAGAGAAGAACCTGCTTCAGGAGCAGCTGCAGGCCGAGACGGAGCTCTACGCGGAGGCCGAAGAGATGCGGATCCGCCTGGCTGCCAAGAAGCAGGAGCTGGAGGAGATCCTGCACGAGATGGAGGCCCGGCTGGAGGAGGAAGAGGAGCGCGGGCAGCAGCTGCAGGCCGAGAAGAAGAAGCTGCAGCAGCAGATGCTGGTACCCGGGCGGGCTTGAACCCCACCCACTGCCGGCTTCCCGGGGCAAAGCTGGGTCCCTCAAGCCCCACGAGGCTGCGGGGGGAGCCAGGGAAGAGCCACGCCGGCACGGTTCCCTCTGCGAGGACTAGTGGCTCGGAGGAGCCTTAATTCTGCCTGCCGTGTGCAAGGCCGAGTTGGGGGCCCCAGAGACAGCTCAGCCCGGGAGCTTTCGGGGGGCCCAAAGAGCGAGCGCTCCGAGCGAGGAAGAAGCCGAGGCGGCTTCAGGGCCGGGAGCCGTTAGTGGCCGTTGGTCCTCCCCCCTCACGTCTCCTTCTCCCTCCCTTGTGACCCCCAAAGGACTTGGAGGACCAGTTGGAGGAGGAGGAAGCTGCGAGGCAGAAGCTGCAGCTGGAGAAGGTCACCGCGGAAGGGAAGATCAAGAAGATGGAGGACGATATCTTGGTCCTGGAAGACCAGAACAACAAGCTCTCCAAGGTCGGTGCCGGCTCACCCCCCCGCCCTCCCCCACTGGCCTCCAAACGAGGCCAGGGAAATGAGGAGAGTGCCCCCTCCCTGCCCCCCCCCCGTGTGGGCGAGCCCCCGGTCCTGCAGGGGGGCTGCTTTGCCTCCGACGGGTCGGCCAGCCAGCCTTGCAAAGACGCCCCTGGGAGACAGGCCAGGCTTCGGTGCCGGTGGGCCATGCCCCGTGGGCACCCCTGCCCGAGGGCCCCCTCCTCCTGCCGCAGGCTTCAGGGAAGGCCTCTTTCCTCCCCCCAGGAAAGGAAGCTCCTGGACGAAAGAGTCAGCGACCTGACGACCAACCTGGCCGAAGAGGAGGAGAAAGCCAAGAACCTGACCAAGCTGAAGAACAAGCACGAGTCCATGATTTCGGAACTGGAAGTCCGCCTGAAGAAGGAAGAGAAATGCCGGCAAGAACTGGAGAAAATGAAGCGGAAGCTGGAGGGGGACTCGAGCGACCTCCACGAGCAGATTGCCGACCTCCAGGCCCAGATTGCTGAACTGAAGATGCAGCTGGCCAAGAAGGAGGAGGAGCTGCAGGCCGCCCTGGCCAGGTGGGGCCCTCCCCCCGCCCCCAGCTGGCTCTCCGGGACAGGGAAGGGGCCAGGCGGCCTCCGCAGGGCGGGCGTGCAGAGGGCGCACTTGGCCGCTCGTCTTCCAGGGACGCTTCGGAGGGAGGTCCCCCCTGGCCAGCCGGGAGGTCGCTTTCCCACCAGGGACCTCCTTTCTGCTCCCTCCTCCGGTCCTTCTGCCGGTGGGAATCCCTCGATGCCCCCCAGACGAGACCAGCCTTTCGGCAGTCAAGCCGGCTGGCCTTGCGGTTGAAGCCCCTTTCGGCTTCCCTCACCCAGGCTGGAAGACGAGATGAGCCAGAAGAACAATGCGCTGAAAAAGATCCGGGAGTTGGAAGCCCACATCTCGGACCTGCAGGAAGACCTGGACTCTGAGCGAGCGGCACGCAACAAGGCCGAGAAGCAGAAGCGGGACCTGGGCGAGGAGCTGGAGGCCCTCAAGACGGAGCTGGAAGACACCTTGGACAGCACGGCTACCCAGCAGGAGCTCAGGTTGGACGGGGGAGTCCGGGACCCGCCTGGGGCCGGGGGTGTGTGTTCCAGGCTGACCTGTATGGGTGCCGGCCATTCCGGTGGAAAGGGCGGGGGGTCAGGGAAGGGTGGGGTCCCCCCCTCATGCTCCTTTGTGCCGGGTCTCAGAGCGAAGAGGGAGCAGGAGGTGACGGTCCTGAAGCGAGCGCTGGAGGAGGAGGCGCGAGCCCACGAGGCCCAGGTGCAGGAGATGCGCCAGAGGCACACCCAGGCCGTGGAGGAGCTGGCCGAGCAGTTGGAGCAGTTCAAGCGGGTAACCCAGGCGGGCAGAAGGGGGGCCCACCGCGGAGGCCGTGCCCGTCCCACCCGCCTGCCCGGCTGAGCGCCTTTGGTGCTTTCAGGCCAAGGCCAACCTGGACAAGACCAAGCAGACGCTGGAGAAGGGCAATGCGGACCTGAGCAATGAGATCCGGTCGCTCAGCCAGGCCAAGCAGGAGGTGGAGTACAAGAAGAAGAAGCTGGAGGGGCAAATGCAGGAGCTGCAGTCCAAGTTTGCCGAGGGGGAGCGAGTCCGGACGGAGCTCAACGAGAAAGTCCACAAACTGCAGGTAACGCCGGAGGGGCGGGGGGATCCTTCCCCACCTTGACAGAGCAGCCGGCCGGGGAATCCCCCCGACCGGCTGCGGGCCTTCCTTGTCCGTGGCTGGCAGAAGGCAGAGCTGGGGTTCCATGGTGCTGTGCCGTCCATGGGACTTTCTCAGAAGGGAATCCTGTCCAGCCAAGGTCCCACGAACACCGTGGCTCTTCTCTCCTGTCGGGGCTGCTGGGCGCCCAAGAGGGGCTCCGTGGGAGAGCTCAGAGCGGGCTCAGCTGCTGAGAACGGGGGCCTTCGCTCCACCTCCAGCCCTCCCATCAGATCCGCCTGCTGCCTTCCTGTTGCTTTGGGGAGCCGTTTCACCTTGTTCTTAGCTGCTACTTTCCCGGAAACACCGGATGTCAAGGCTGGCAATGAAGCACAAGGCAGGTCAACGTTCCCGGTGCTCTTTCCTTTTCCTAGGCAGAGGCTGAAACCATGGCGGTTCTCCTGAACGAAGCCGAGGGCAAGAGCATCAAGCTGACCAAAGATGTGGTGACTCTGAGCTCCCAGCTGCAGGACACCCAGGTAGGGGCTTTAGGGGCTCCGATCCAGGGAAGGAGGGGGCGAGTCTTGGGGAAGGGGCTCACCGAGGGCTCTCCCGCTACCCAGGAGCTGCTGCAGGAGGAAACTCGGCAGAAGCTCAACCTGTCCACCAAGCTCCGGCAAATGGAGGACGAGAAGAACGGCCTGCAGGAACAGCTGGAGGAAGAGGTGGAAGCCAAGCAGAATCTGGAGAGGCAGATTTCAACGTTAAACGTGCAGGTCTGAGCAGTTGTGATCGTGCGGGGTTACGCCTTGCCTCTTTATCCCTAAGGTTGGTTGGGTTCCGTCACTCGTTTAGACCCACCGCAATGGGCCATTGAGCCCGACTCGACCCGCAAGCAAGGTTACAACCTCAACCTCAATGGGTCATTGCCCGTTAGTGTCCCAAAACGTGGGGCCCTCCCAGGGCATTTTGTTGCGATGCGCCCAAGAGAAGATGCAAAATGGTGCAGGCACCCAACCTGCCCTGGAATGACAGACCCTCCCCCACCAGCCTTGAAAGACGATGGCGGGGGGGGGAGGGGCTGCCCTGTTGAACCGACTCAAGGAGTCCTCCTGGCTCTGTCTCTGAACCCCCCCGCAGCTCTCAGACTCCAAGAGGAAGATGCAGGAGTATCTGGGCACCATTGAGACCATGGAGGAAGGCAAGAAGAGGCTCCAGAAGGAAGTCGAGGGCCTCACCCAGCAGTTTGAGGAAAAAGCGGCTTCCTACGACAAACTGGAAAAAACCAAGAACCGGCTTCAGCAGGAGCTGGATGACCTTGTGGTCGACCTGGATAACCAACGTCAGATGGTTTCGAACCTGGAGAAGAAGCAGAAGAAATTTGACCAGGTGAGAGTGGAAACCTTTGATCCGACGTCTCCTGTCAAGCGATATTCCAGTGCAACTGGACAGTCCATTGATGCAAGTCTCTGTTTGTCTCCATTAAGACACCTGTTGATTAATTAAAGGTTTCACTAAATGAATTCAGTATATCCATCGAAGCAGTTCTAGCATTGTTAATATTCCACCCGGTCACCTGAATTTTGTAGGCAGGGAAGGAAGAGCAGGTGGGGGCTGCTCGTTGAGCTTGGCGCTAAGGCTTCATTCACGTGACCCCCAGCGCCTTCTCTACTGTCGTAGATGCTGGCGGAGGAGAAGAACATCTCTTCCAAATATGCTGAGGAACGAGACCGCGCCGAGGCCGAAGCCAGAGAGAAGGAGACCAAAGCCCTGTCACTGGGCCGGGCTCTGGAAGAGGCCCTGGAAGCCAAGGAGGAGCTGGAGAGGGCCAACAAACTGCTGAGAGCAGAGATGGAAGACCTTGTGAGCTCCAAGGATGACGTTGGCAAGAACGTAAGTCCCCTGCCCCGCTCCTCCTCCTCCTCCTCCTCCTTCCCCCCTCCCCCTCCCCCTCCTCTCACGCCCTTTTCTCTGGGAAGGTCCATGACCTGGAGAAGTCCAAGCGGGCCCTGGAGCAGCAGGTGGAGGAAATGAAGACTCAGCTGGAGGAGCTGGAGGACGAGCTGCAGGCCACCGAGGATGCCAAGCTGAGGCTGGAAGTCAACATGCAAGCGCTGAAGGGGCAGTTCGAGAGGGACTTGCAAGCCCGCGATGAGCAGAACGAAGAGAAGCGCCGGCAGCTGCAGAAGCAGGTAGAGGAGCCCCCGCCCCACCCCCCCCTCCCGTTGTGGGCCTCCCTTCCAGGCCAGGCAGAGGGAAAGCGACCCCTTCCTTGGCGGGCATCCTCCGTTGAGGGCTGCGGGAGTTGGCAGGGTGAGAACTCCACGCTGCGTGGCGTCACCCCTCCTGGTCTCTCCTCCCCCTTCACCAGCTCCACGAACTGGAGGTAGAGCTGGAAGATGAGCGCAAGCAACGGGGCCTGGCAGCGGCCGCCAAGAAGAAGCTGGAGGTGGACCTCAAAGACCTGGAAGGGCAGATGGACTCAGCCGTCAAGGGCCGTGAAGAAGCCATCAAGCAGCTGCGGAAACTGCAGGTTGGGAAGGCCAGCCGCCCCCCGCTTCTCCAGGGGTGGCTCCAGATGCACCCAGGGGACAGCCCCCCTGCCCTCCCCACTGGTCCCAGAAGAGGGGGCCGTCTGGGGGAGGAGGGGGGTGACTCGGGCGATGCAGGAGGAATGAGCCTGAGCTAAGGAGTGACCCCCCACCCCCAGGCCCAGATGAAGGACTTCCAGCGGGAGCTGGACGATGCCCGGGCCGCCCGGGAAGAGGTCTTTGCCACCGCCCGGGAGAACGAGAAGAAAGCGAAGAACCTGGAGGCAGAGCTGATGCAGCTGCAAGAGGTAAGCGGCCGGGAGGCTGGGGAGGCCGGGAGGGGATTCGGCTCTACCAGGAGCTCCGTGGACACCCACCGCCCAGGACACGCTTGTGGGTGAATGCGGCTGCGGGGGTGAGAGAGAGAGAGAGAATGTGAGTGGAGGAGCGGTGAGGGGCTGAAGTGGAAAGACCTGCGCTGTGTCAGCCATGGGGGTCACTCCGGCCGCCCCCGGGTGGTTCTGGGGGAGGACTGAAGCCGGGCCAAGGCGCCATTCGAGGCCTCTCCTGTGCCCACGGGGGGAACCCGACCAGATCGAGCCCTCTCGGGCCGGCTTAAGTGGCCGTGCCCCGGTTCTGAAAGGGGCGCCCGGGAGTCCCATCCGCCTGGAGAGAGGGGCGCTCAGGGAGCCTCTTCCTTGGCAGGACTTGGCTGCCGCAGAGCGGGCCCGGAAGCAGGCCGAGCAGGAGAAGGAGGACCTGGCTGAAGAGCTGGCCAGCTCTGTCTCGGGGAGGTAAGAGGCCAAACGGAGAGCCACTTGCATGAGCAGGACCTGGGAGCTGGAGGGGGCAGTGGGGGGGGCAGCGGCTGCTGGTGGCCCCGTGCAACATCCCCCACTGCCCCCCAGGACCAGCCTGCAGGACGAGAAGCGCCGCTTGGAGGCCCGCATCTCCCAGGTGGAGGAGGAGCTGGAGGAGGAGCAGGGCAATATGGAGGCCATGAGCGACCGCTTCCGCAAGGCGGTGCAGCAGGTAAGCCCCCGGGGTGGCAGGGTGGGAGGGCGGGCAGGGCAAAGGCGGGACTTGCTCCGGACGGCAAATCCCGCTCCTTCCCCCCAGTCGGAGCAGCTGAGCAACGAGCTGGCCACGGAGGAGCGGGCCGCAGCGCAGAAGAACGAGAGCGCCCGCCAGCAGCTGGAGCGGCAGAACAAGGAGCTGAGGTCCAAGCTGCAGGAGATGGAGGGGGCCGTCAAGTCCAAGTTCAAGGCCACCATCTCGGCCCTGGAGGCCAAACTCAGCCAGCTGGAAGAGCAACTGGAGCAGGAGTCCAGGTACCCAAAGCCCAGCTGCGTTGTGCGGGGTCTTTGCCGGCTGGGGGTCCAGCTGTTTGGCACCAAACCTCCAGGCCTGGGCTTGGGAAGCTTCCTAGGAGAATTCGGAGGTGCCATCACGGAGTCATTCAGGCGGAACTAAAAATGCCCCCTCCCCCCGTTTCACAGCATCTTTTAAACGTTGCATTCTGTTCTGGGTCAATAAAACCCCTTTTCGTGGAAATACAAAGCAGCCGATTTCGAAATGATTTGACCTGAACAACTGGGAAATGTTTTTTAAAATGCCCGAGTTTTCCTTCCTTCGCACTGGGCGCCATTCATAAGGCAGAGGCTCCATGGGAGGATCGTGCCCGGCCTTCGGACTGGGCTTCATGTGGACTAGCGCCTTTGAGCGCTTTCCTGCCTTCCTGCAGGGAGAAACAGGCGGCGGCCAAGGCCCTGCGCCAGAAGGACAAGAAGCTGAAGGAGACTTTGCTGCAGGCGGAGGACGAGAGGAAGCAGGCCGAGCAGTACAAGGACCAGGTGGGTGCCCGGCTGTGCCAGGTGTGCTGTGGCAGAGCCGAGTGGGAGCCTCCACTCCCATCATCCTCTGCTGGAAACACCGGGGCCGCTTTAGGTCCTCTCAGGCTGCCTCTGAAGCCCCTGCCTCCCCCCCCCACCCCAGGCAGACAAGGCCAGTGCCCGGGTGAAGCAGCTGAAGCGGCAGCTGGAGGAGGCGGAGGAGGAGTCCCAGCGCATCAACGCCAGTCGCCGGAAGCTGCAGCGGGAGCTGGATGAGGCCTCGGAGAGCAACGAGGCCCTGGGGCGGGAGATGGTGGCCCTGAAGAGCAAGCTCAGGTGAGGGCCCTGCGCCTCCCGCGGGCATTGGCCCCTCCTGCCCAGCAGCCCTGACCCGTCTCCACCCAAGGTCTTCTCGCTCGGCGGGCACTGGCAGCTGAGGGTACCCCGTTCTCCTCTGGGGCCCCCAACCAGCCCCTCCTCTGCCCGCCTGCCAAGGTGCCGCCGGCTGGGGCTGATGTCGAGGGATGCTTCTCTCTTTCAGAGGGAACCCAGAAGCTCCGCAGTGACTCAGCAGGTACCCGGCCTCCCCCCTGGCAGCCTGCTTGTGATCGCAAAGCCCCAACCGGCCGTTAGGCCCCTGGAAATCCAAGCCAGCCTCGGCAAGCTCTGAAGGCCTGGATTTCTCGGGGGCCGCGGCTTCTTCCGAGAAACCAATATTACAGTTTGCTCTGCAGGCGCCTCCTCTCTAGAAGGCTCCTGCCCCTGGTTGCCTGCTCCAGGCCCCCGAGCCCCGGTCCATGGCCTGGCACCCATCCATAGCCTGCCAGAAACCCCACCAGCCAAGCCCCACCCACAGGATGCAGGCTGTGCGCGAAGCCCTGCCCCTTCGATCCTGGGAGTGGCAGCCCCCGAGCGGCTGAGTGGCAGCTGCTTCCCCGCCCCCCGATGCATGTGGGAGCTTTGGGGGGGCAACCTGGCTGCTTTCATGAGCAACGGAGCTGCGCCAGGGCCCGGTGCTTTTCCCCCAGGTGCTCTTGAAGCATGAGCAGCCCTGGGACCAGGGGGGGTGGGAGGGCAGCTGCCCCACCCCACGGCCAGGCCAGGCCTGCTTGCTCCTTGTTTGCAATGCAGAAGCACAGTGCTGGGGCTGGCGCCCTTGGAGCCTGGCTCAGGTGGGCAGCCGAGCCCCAAGCTCCTCTCTCTCTTGGTGCCTGGCAAAGGGTGGGGCTGCTTCTGCCAGCCGCCGTCTCCCCCACCTTGAGATGGGAATTCATGCATCAGCCCCAACTGGGCAAAACCTCCCGGGGCCTCTTGAGCCGCTTCCCTTCTGTAATATTTGTAGGTTCTCCTTCGCAGGAAACCTCCCCACCAGCACTCGGCTTTGCGGCTGCCACTGAAAAATGTGTGTGTGCGCTAAGCCAAACTCCTGCTGCAGCTGCTGCACTTCACCCACTTTTCTGCTGGCCTCTTTCGTTCCTGCACAGGAGCGGAGTGGTTAGAGCCGCCCCTTTGCCACCGTGCCGTTCTCCATGTGCCACGGAAAAGGCTGCCCTGACTCAGTTCTTGATCAAAGCGGTGGGGGGGGGTCTCCGATGCAAGGAGAACGTGTGGCCCTTCCTCTCAGTTTAGGGAAAAGGCGAACTGCGTTTGTGGGGAGGGGGAATTGAAGGGAAAGGGCCAGAAAGCCTCCAGCAGGAAGCTTCAGCCGGAGGAATGCCCTATTAACCCAAGGAACTCTCTGCCACAAGACATGGAGGGCAGGAAAAACGTGGAAGGAATTGGGGAGCCAGCAGCCCCCGGGCAGAGTGGCATCTCCGGGGCCTCTTCCTGGTCGGAGGCCCTGAAAGGATCTCTCTCTCCTTTCGGAAGGTGGCACCTCCTGCCCTGAAGCCCCCACCGGAGTCTCCACTCCTCCTCACCCGTCTTTCTCCCAACTGCAGGCGCGGGAACGAGCCGGTGTCCTTCGGCCCCCCACGCCGATCGGGGGCTGCTGGTGGCGGCAGGCGGTCGGTTGAAAATGCTGCCGAAGGCTCCGAGGAGGAAGGAGACCCCCGGGACGCAAACTTCAACGGAACAAAACCCAGCGACTAACCAGCTGCCCCTCCACCCCGCTTGCTCGTTTGGCTGCTGCCCCAAAGGAAAGGGGGGGGCCCTTAGCAGCACTCTAGGCCGCTTCGCCTGCCCCAAAGCCACGTCCTCCGACCACAGCTGCCTTTCCTCCCGCCGCTGTAGACACTCCTAGCCGTGGTGGCCTGTCGTAGCCGCGCAGCTGCCTTTCTGCAAGGGAGACGCCGTGCCTGGGCAACCAGACCAGGGCCGCCCCCCACAGTTGCTCCGTAGCCCTAGGAGAAAGCCCACTTGCCTTGCTCCCCGCCCCCACAAATTCTTGTGCTTCCCTGTTGCTTCCAGACTTTCAGAAGGCACCCCAACATTTGCCAAACCCCAAGTGCCTTTTTGAGTCACTGCTTTGGGGGAGGGAGGGGGGGGAGGGACAGGACGAGAAAACAACTCTCACTACTTGGGATGACCTTTGTGCTTCACACACACACACACACAATTAATAAAGGTTGTTAAAAATCAGAAGAGCCTGAGTGCAAAGTGTGCAGGGAAGCACCCCAGGGACAACTCACAACAGGGTCTCTTCAGGCAGAGGACTAGGAACTTGTTGCCTTTTGGAAAGTAGGTGAGAGGAAGGCTGCTTCGTGTTTTTGGGCCAAGTTTGCAGGGAGGTTCCCGGCTGCCAATTCGGTTTGGTTCCAGCCAAGAAAAACCAATCTGGAGACAGCAGTTTTGCATGGCAAACCAGTTTAATAACTGCCCCCCGAGACCCCTTTCCCGGTGCACAAGAGCCCCCCCCTGGGATTCTCCCCTGAGAAACGTTTCACAAGCCCCTTCAGACGGGGATGGAGGCACCAGGGAGACCCGTTGGATGGCAGACTTCGAATGGGTTGGATTACAACACCCATCGCCCCAAGGCCTTGTTGGCCAAGGATGAGGGGAGCTTTTGTCCCAAACCTCTGGAGTGTAGCAGCTTGTGCTTTTTAAAATTCGTTCGGCAGGTGCACCTGCCAGGCCCCCTCCTCTCCA
This sequence comes from Pseudonaja textilis, assembly GCF_049901715.1. NCBI lineage: Eukaryota > Metazoa > Chordata > Lepidosauria > Squamata > Elapidae > Pseudonaja > Pseudonaja textilis. Next base: position 489,966 of record NC_142003.1, read on the forward strand.
GCAGCAGAGAAAGCTGGTGTCGCTGAGCTTCCTGAGACCCCGACCCCTTTTGCCAGGGAGGGTCCCGTCAGGAGGGGCTCCTTCGGAGGCCCCAAAGATGCACTTGGGGTGTCCAGAAATGCTGGGTTAGGAATCCCGGAGGCTCCCCCGGAAGGCACCCGCTGCCCCCATTCAAGGACAAGGGCCTTTGGGGCCCAACGGGAGGCAGGCGGGGCAGGGGTCCGAGGCAAGGAAAACCCGCCTCCGGCCCTCCTGCGAGGCACTTGGTGTGGCCCTTCAGCCTCCTGGGACCCAAGACGGCTCCCTCTTCCTGCGGACGCAGCCAGCTGCCCTCTCGTTGCTCTCCTCTGTGGCAGGCGAACAGCGGCTTCCGGCTGCTGGCCCCACGGTCCCTCAGAAGAGCCGCTGGGCTGCCCCCTGGGCTGAAAGGCCCGCCGGCCCGGCAAGGTTGGGTGGCCATGGGCCTAGATCCACACTCCTGGCCAGCCTGTGGGATCAGAAGGGGTCACTGGCCTCAGCGCCTGCGAGGGGCCGGGACTGCTGAAGGCCCAACTCGCCCCAGACGAGGAGGGGAGGTTACATAGGCCCCTGGGTGGGTACCCCTCTTGGGACGCCCAGGATTCCAGCTCTCCTTCCCCAATTTCCTATCAGGCCAGCCTGGTCGCCTCCCAGTTTCTGGGCCACCTGGAGGGTGCCAGGTGGCAGAAGGCCGTGTCTGTGGGCAGCGTCCCCCGTTCTCCTGGGGGCCCTGACATGGGGCTGCTCCCTCGCCGCTCTGGGGCCTCCCCCAAGGCCTGCAGATGGTAGCCAGACTGGCCCTGGGCCCGATCCGGCAGGGTGCTTCTCCGCTGGGACTAAGCAGCCGGGAGTGGCGCACTTGAGCCCAGGGCCAAAGCCTTTAAATAGAAAGAAGGTGGGGGAGTTTTACTCCCCCTGGGTCAAACTCTGGGCCGAGGCAGGGGCTCCGGGAACGCCCGTCTTTCCACAAACAGGCTGAAAAAATCTGGGCTTGAAGGCTCCGCTGACACCCATTCGATTCCAGCACATCCGGGGGACAGGGGAGCGTGGAGCCCTCGGCCACTTCTGGTGGCTCACTGCCTTTAGAGCCACACGGACACGTGATTTCGGCAGTCCCCCTTCCCCCCCCCGCCCCCCGCAGGGAGGAGGGTTTCCTATAGACTCACCCCTGGGGCAGGTGGGGGCCGCTCAGCCGCCTCTCGAACCCGTCCCTGCCCAAGTAGTGGGGAGGGGCCGCTGGGCTCCGGCACAGACTCTGGTCGTAGACGAAGTTTCGGCAGGAGGCCAGTTTTGATTCCAGGGCCTGGGAGCAAAGACCGCGCTGGGTCAGCCGGGATCCCACTGCCTGGCTGGGGGTGGGGGGCAAACACCCAGCTTTTCCGCTCGCTCCACCCGAGGCCCAAAGCCTCACCCCAACTTTCTGCAGGAGGTCCCCGACGATGTTCAGTGCTGATATCCGTGCGGCCGGCGTAAGCGGGGCTCCCCCGGATCCATTCTCAAAACCTTCGGTGAAAAAGGAGGCGTTCTTTGCAAAGGGGCCAGACGCTCTGTGGATGTCGGTATGAGCTCCTTTCAAAATCCAAGAAAGAAATACTCAGACTCCATGGTTCAGAGCAAAGTTCTTCTTTTACTGGAAGATGAAAAGGAAGCTACAAATGGAATTCCGAAAGTGAGAATTTGGCGCGCAGATCACACATACAAAGAAATGGAATTGTTCCCACCCCCCAAAGTCCAGAAGTCTCTGCCAATTAAAAGTTCCGAATATGATCATGTGAGCATCTTCAGGTAGTGATGAGGCCTCTGTCCGTTGACCTTGACATATTTTGATAAGACCTCGCAGCTGCGCAAAAAGGATAGAGGCTAGGAAAGAAATGGAAAATTGGAAAGAAGAAATCCCCCTCCTTCTTCTGCCCACAGTAAAAGAATGCAAAACACCTCCAGCTCTCTTCCCCCCCCCCACAATTACCCCTCCCCCCCCGTTGCTAATGACAGCCGAAAGAAGTAAGCCTAGTAGTAGAGATACTAAGGGAGAAATAAAGGATAATAGTTGGGGTACCCGAAGAGATCTTGAGGCTGACATTCGGACCCCCCTAGAAAAAGGACATTAGTCCCTGTAAGAGAGAATAAAAAGATATGTTAAGCATTGCATACATTCTTATGGTTTATCAGGATACTTAGTATAAAATTTCTTTAGCAGGTCAGGAGCCCTAACGTCTTTTTCGTTCACCCACTCAGCATGAGAGGGGGGGAAATGTTTCCAGGCTACAAGATATTGTAGGCGACCCCTCCTTTTTCGAGAGTCTAAAATCTCTTTAACTTCAAAATGTTGTTCACCCTCAATCAACAATGGGACGGGGGGATCAGTCTGGGTCGGTCTCAATGTACAGGTGTGTTCGGGTTTTAGCAGGCTGACATGGAAAACAGGATGAATGCGACGAAGAGTCTTTGGTAGCGTCAATTGAACTGTCACGGGATTCACAATTCGCTCAATAGGGAAGGGCCCCACATACTTAGGGCCTAACTTCTTTGATCTCTGAGTGGTTTGCAGATACTTGGTTGAGAGGAATACTTTGTCGCCTACTTGATACGAGTGTTGTGGGGCTCTTTTCTTGTCTGCAAACTTCTTATGGGATTGATGCGCTTCGTCCAGAGCTTTACGAGCGACTGGCCAATTGAGTTGTAGTTGAGATATCCAGTCATCCAATGACTGGATATTGGGTTTCTCGCGAGGAAGTTCAGGTATGGGTACAAAATCTTGTCCCGTGGCCACTTTGAACGGGGTAAAACCAGTGCTGCTGTGAACGGAGTTGTTATACGCTACTTCGGCAAAAGGTAGCAGGTCCACCCAGTTGTCTTGCTGATAATTTATGTAACATCGGAGATATTGCTCTAGCACCCCGTTAGTCCTCTCGCAGGCCTCATTAGTTTGGGGGTGGTGGGCGGAGCTTAACCCTTGGGTGGAGCCTATCAACTTCAAAAATTCCCTCCAGAAGTTCGAGGTAAATTGAACTCCTCGATCTGATATTATACGTTCAGGAACACCATGCAGTCTGTAGACGTGTATAATGAACAGTTTGGCTAACGACTTCGCCGAGGGAATCTTGGTGCAAGGTATGAAATGTGCCTGTTTGGAAAACAAGTCGGTCACCACCCAGATCACCGTGTGCCCAGCACTCTCAGGTAAATCTACTATAAAGTCCATAGAGATTTCCTTCCAAGGGGCAGTTGGCCTGGCCACATTTTGCAACAGACCTGGCGGCTTACCGGGAGGTCTCTTAGCTGAGGCGCAAACTGGGCAGCTTGCTACATAAGTTTCAATGTCTTTTTCAAAGAGGGCCACCAGAACTGCCGTTTCACTAGGTGTAAGGTCTTCACGAAACCAAAGTGACCCGCTGCCTTGGAATCATGAGTTTGTTGTAATACTTGGCTCCTCAGTGTTTTAGGTACATACAGCTTCGCTCCCATCCAGGCTAACCCATCTCTAACAGTGCAGTTATTTGCATTTGCCTGGAACCATTCATCTGTTTTCAAAGCTTCTTTAAATTGTTCGATCAGATCATTGGACAGATCTGCCTTTTGTTTCTTCTTTTGCGCCCTGGTGACCACTGGTGCTGCCAGCTGTGTGGTGGGCACAATCGGACTTATCACTTCTTTTCAACACTGTTGTATTGTGGCATCCTAGATAAAGCATCCGCCATAAAATTTTTTCCTCCTGGGATGTACTTCAGAAAGAAATTGAATCGCTTGAAGTACTGGGCCCACCTAACTTGCTTAGGAGATAGTTTCCGAGGCGTTTTAAGGCCTCCAGGTTTTTATGATCAGTCCAAACCTCAAATGGGTACCTCGCGCCTTCCAGAAAATGCCTCCAGGTCATTAGAGCCCAGCAGACTGCAAAAGCTTCTTTCTCCCAGACAGCCCATCTACGTTCAGTGTCAGTTAATTTACGGGATGTGTAGGCACACGGTTGTAGTGTCCCCTTCTCGCTTAATTGAAGTAAGACCGCTCCTACTGCTACATCACTTGCATCAGCTTGGATCACGAAGGGGACATCCATGTCCGGATGCTTTAGCACTGGCTCGGCAGCAAATAGTCTTTTTAGCTTCTCAAAAGCGGCTTGGCACTCCATAGACCAATTCAACGGCTGGCTAGGCTTTGGCTTCGCTTCTCCCTTTGTTTTTAGGAGGTTGGTGATAGGCATGGCTATTTTAGCAAAACATGGGATGAATTGCCGGTAAAAGTTAGCAAATCCAAGGAAACTTTGAAGTTGTTTTCGGGTTCTTGGTGGGGCCCACTCTAATACGGCTCGTACCTTCTCCGGGTCCATCTCAAGACCCTCGGGTGAGATACGATATCCCCAGGTAGTCAATCTTTTCTTGATGGAACTCACATTTGGACAATTTGGCGTACAATTTGGCAGCGCGCAATTTGTGCAGCACGGACCGTACCAGTTTCACATGTTGGTCTCTGGTCTCCGAGTAGATAAGGATATCGTCAAGGTAGACCAAAACCCCTTGTATAAATGTTCGTGGAGCACTTGGTTGATCAATTGCATGAAGACAGCTGGTGCCCCTGTAGGCCAAACGGGAGAACATTGAATTGGAAGCAACCTATTGGGCAATTGAATGCAGTTTTCCACTCGCCTCCCTCTTTAATTCGGATTCGGTAATAGGCCTCCTCAAGTCCAGTTTCGTGAAGATCTTCCCCTTGGCCAGGTGAGCCAACATGTCCTTCATTAGAGGGAGGGGTACACATTTTCCACGGATACCGCGTCAAATTTCGGTAGTCCACCACCAAGCGCTTGGAGCCATCTTTCTTCTCGCGGAACATCACAGGGGCCGCCACTCGAGGTCTGGCAGGTTGGATGAACCCTCGTTTCAAATTCTTGTCGATAAACGATCTCAATTCCTCTAACTCCTTTGGGGTCATCGAATACATCTTTGGTTTCGTAGTGTCACCCCGGTAGAAATTCAATGCTGCAATCGGTTGACCGATGGGGAGGGAGCTCATCGGAGGCCTGTTCGCTAAAAACTTCTCTTAGGTCCCAGTACTCTTTCGGGATTTTCTCCTCCCCTTCTATGCTCGGCCCCTGTGGAAGCTGTCTCAGCAGGGGTTTGGGGCTTGGGATGGGGATTCTCCCCGGTTTAAGGGGGTTTGCTCCTCCCTTCCTGGAGGTTGGTCAGTACGAATCCGTATCCACCCCTTTCTCCAGTTTACTTGGGGATTCCATTTCCGAAGCCAGGGCAATCCCAAGATTAGGGAGTGTTCCATCCCGGGAGCCACAATAAAGCACAAGGTCTCGCTGTGGGTTCCCATGGTCATCTCTAAGGGCTCCGTTATAAACCGTGCAGGGCAACCCCCCGCTTCAGACCCATCTAATTGGTAAAAGGATATGGGCGTTTTCAAATTTCTCAGTCCAATGCCCATGCCTTTAACTACTTTCATGCTAATTAGGCACCTCGTGCACCCCGAGTCCAATAAGGCCAGCATTTCTCCCTCAGTACCCGAGGTGGGCACCCTTAATTTAATTGGAATGGTAAGGGGGCCCCGGTTAGGACTTACCGGGACGTCATCTTCCGAGTCGGTCTCACTCTCGTCGGGAGGAGTCGGGGGTCCCAGCTCTTTTTCCGCTGGGGGAGTGACTTCTACGACCTCCCCTATTGTTAGCCCGGTTTCGCGAGGCCTGGTTGGGGAGGATTCGGGCTTCCTTCCAGGGCCCCGTCCTTTTTTTGGATCTGGTTTGACTCGACAATCCGCAATTCGGTGGCCTTCCTTCCCACAACGGAAACAGGCAGTGGATTTGGCCCTTGTCATCACCCCTCCCTTCCGGGGCTTAGGGATCTCTCGGAGCCGAGGAGGGAGCATGGTGCTCCATGCGGAGCCTCCTCTGCGTCTACTTCGGGCTAGATCTATTTCCACCTCTTCCGCTAACAGGTACCACAACTGCAAGTCATGGGGATCCCTTCTGGAGATGCACATGTGGTATACCTCTTCATTTAGGCCATCTTTGTAGGCTTCTATTAGAGCTTCCTGGGACCAGCCTCGAATGCGATATGCCAACTGTCTGAACTCTTGGGTGTAGTCAGCAACTGATCTTCCCCCTTGAGTTATGGTTTTCATCCTGATCCTGGCCCTTCTCTCTGCCAGAGGGTCTTCAAACCTCCTCCTCAAGGCAGTCATAAAAACATCAAGGCTTCGCAGTTGGGGGGAGTTATCATTATACAGAGTCACCACCCAGTCAGCTGCCATCCCCTCCAGGGTTCTGGTAACACATCTTACTTTGGCTGCTTCAGAGGTGAACTCCCTTTCATATTCTGCCATATAGCTTCCAACCTGCACCAGGAAAAACCCCAAGTCCTTGGGATTTCCTCCAAACTTCACATCTAAGGAGGGCAGGTGGCGTCTTCTAGGCATTACCCCCGTTGCTGGGGCTCCCCAGACGGGAGCTGGTGGTTGCGCCGGCGTGGGATGGGCCAGGGGGGTGGTGGCAGCCCGACTTCCCCAGGCTGAACTCGCTCTCTCTTCCCCCTCATATGTTGGAGCCCTGCCGGGTTTCTCAGAAGCATCCTTAAAGCTTTTCCCGGCTTGATCCAGCCTGCATTCCATCTCCTCCCCCCCCTGCCACAGCCGTTCCCTCGCACCTCTTCGACTTACAGTGATTCCAGGAGGGGGGGGGGGTCTTCCGGATTTTTCCATCCAACTCCTAACGACCATCTGGGCATCTCGGTTGGAGTTTCTTCCAGTGTAAGGTCAGCTAACAAATCAGTGGCTGGCATCTCTGGTAACAGCATTTGCTGCCCCCCCACAGCTCCCTGCTCATCCTCCTCGCTGGCTGGAGATGACATGATGTGAAAACCCCCTCGGAAGAAAAATTGGTGTTTTCTCCGGGTGGGCTGATGGTGACTTTCGGAATAATGTCGGTATGAGCTCCTTTCAAAATCCAAGAAAGAAATACTCAGACTCCATGGTTCAGAGCAAAGTTCTTCTTTTACTGGAAGATGAAAAGGAAGCTACAAATGGAATTCCGAAAGTGAGAATTTGGCGCGCAGATCACACATACAAAGAAATGGAATTGTTCCCACCCCCCAAAGTCCAGAAGTCTCTGCCAATTAAAAGTTCCGAATATGATCATGTGAGCATCTTCAGGTAGTGATGAGGCCTCTGTCCGTTGACCTTGACATATTTTGATAAGACCTCGCAGCTGCGCAAAAAGGATAGAGGCTAGGAAAGAAATGGAAAATTGGAAAGAAGAAATCCCCCCCCTTCTTCTGCCCACAGTAAAAGAATGCAAAACACCTCCAGCTCTCTTCCCCCACAATTACCCCTCCCCCGTTGCTAATGACAGCCGAAAGAAGTAAGCCTAGTAGTAGAGATACTAAGGGAGAAATAAAGGATAATAGTTGGGGTACCCGAAGAGATCTTGAGGCTGACAGTGGACCTTAGATCCTTCTAAGGACCCTCCTCCTCCTCCTCCCCCCGAAGTGATTTTGTACCAAGGCTTTCTCTCCCGACTCCGTTCCAGGCCATCAGTGACAGAAGGACGCGGGCTGACTAGTAGACCGATGCTACCCCTTCCACACCAAAGGGAGGGTTTCCCCACCCTTCCCCCCAGGCTGTACTGGGCAAGTAGAAAGAAAGTGTGTGTGTGTGTGTGTGTGTGCGCGAGAGAGAGGGGGGGGGAAGGGTTTTTTTTCCTTTCTTTTTTTTTTTCCCTATTTTTTTTTCCGGGGGGGGGAGGGAGGGGAAGGCCTTCCAGCGGGGGGGGGGGGGGGCCAGAGGGGGGGGGGGAAGCGCCAGAGTGCAGACTGGAGCGCTGCCCACCTCTCGCTTCGTCCTTCAGCCGCTGCACCGACTCCAGGAGGGTCTCCTTCTCGTCCAGCTCGCTCTCCAGGAAGGCGTTGCGCTCGATGGCCTCGTTCAGCCGCAGCTCAAAGTCCTCCAGGGACATAATGGTGGCTCTGCAAGGAGCCCAGGCGGAGCTTTAGCACCCACCCCCCGAGGAAGCCGGCCCCCAGAAGCAGCCCCCCACCTGCCCAGGGCACCTCTTGGCCCTCTCCAGGTCATCGTTGCACTGCTCCAGCTCCCGGATGTACTTCTGCAGCTGGTCCCGGGTGGCCGTCACCTGGCCCAGCTCTTCCTCCAGGGCCGAGATCTGCCGTTGCCCATCGGCATGTTGGCTGGCAATCTTCTCCTAGCCGCAAGGAATCACGCAGAGCAAGAGCCAGTGGCAGTCTGCGCCAGTGGCCTTGCCCCCCGCCCCCAAATAGAGCTCTGAATGCCCACGCTGCCCAAGAGGCCGCCCCCTGGCCTCGGCTCTCTCTGCTGCCCGCCCAGCGCTGCCTGCCAGCCCAGCCCCCCGGCAGCTGCTGCAGCTTCAATGGGCCTCTGTTCCAGCCCTGATGTGGGGGTGGGGGCAAGGGGGGCAGGGAAGAATGACCCAATTGTCCACGCGGCTTTCCGTCCGAGGGCTGCCTCAAAATGGCCCTTTGGGGAGGGGTGGTGTCCCTTTTCCCTCCCCTTCATCTTTGCATTACCTGCCCCCCCTCCCCTTCTTCCCACAGCCCCCGGAAGCAGCCAATTCCCCCTGGACAAACCCTGCCAACACCCGGAGACTTGCCCACAAGGGCAAATCTCAACCCTCCGGCTGAAGCCGAGATGCCCACCTCTGCACATTTAGGTGCACCAGCGTTGGCCAGGCCACACCTGCACCACACAGCTGGACCCCCACTACCTGCAAACGTCCCAGACGGAGCTCTCCCCCTCGGCTGCCAGGGGGCCTGGCATACAGGAGTGCCCCGACCCCTCCTCACCTTGACCGTCTCCACCTCCGCCTGCAGCCGCGCGTTCTCCAAGAGAAGGTCCCGGTTTCGCGTCTCCAGCTGCTGCAGCTGCGTCTCCAGCTCGGCTTCGTACTCGCGGCTGCCCTCTCGGAACTCACGCAGCTCCTCCTGGGCGCTCTGCACACTGAGGCCGAAGCGGGCAGGAGCCGGTCAAGCCGACCGCCAGGCTGAGGCACCGGCAGGCGGCTATGCCCCACTCCACCTGCTGGCAGCCCGTGCCTGCCCAACGCCTGGCAGCGCCACCGCTCGGTGCCCGGGGAAGCCGGAGGGGCCCCTTACCACTGCTTGTATCTGCCAGACAGCTCCTTCCAGTAGTTGATCTCGTCTTCGGCAGAACCAAACGGGCTTCTTTCGGGGTCAGTCATGGTAGCAGCCACCTGGCATGGTCTTCCTGTGAATCGGGGAGAGCATTGGGCGCAGGTTGGTGCAGAGCCCACCACACACCTGACAGGAGCAGCTTTCCGGTTTAAATAAGCCACCCGGGGCAACATTCCTCCCAGCCTCGGGGCCTTACGATCATCTTATTCCTTTAAGATGCGCCTCTAGAGAAACCAAAGGCACTTCCTAGACAGGGGGAGAGACACCAACAGACGGACGGACGACTTTGGGAAGAAGCACTTGGGTTTGTGGTTGGCCTGAGAGCTCATAATGCGGCTCAACTGAATCGGTCTCCCTCTGCTCCTCCATCGTAGCTGCTGCCGGTGTCTTGCTGAGCCAGAGGAAGAGGCTCAACTGCCAGGCGGACAGCAGCAGCAGCAACCAAGACACCATAAACGGGACGCTGGGGGGGCACCTCTTCTGCTGGCCAGGCGCTTTTCCTTCTGTCATTTTTGTGGCATGGATTTTAAAACAGACTTAACAGATTCTCTGGGCTTATTTTTACGCTGCTTATGGATTAATTTAAAGATAAACCATTGGTATCTCTGTAGATTTTGCTCCAAACATGATTCAGAGCTAAAAGAAAATGTTTTACTTCTACCCATAAATGTTTGACTGCACCTCCCCTGCCAGAAGGCCTCTGATGGGGGGGGGTCTGAACCCGGCCAGAGAAAAAGGAAGAGCCCCTCAGGAGCTGGAGGGCCCAGGAAGACCAAGGCAACCCCCCCGGCCAGCCTGGCACTGCTCTAAACCAGGGGGGGCATCGGGCACACCCTGGTCAGCTTCCGCGGGTCCCTTTCCCAACCGCGCTGGGATGGCGGGGGTGGCCGCGGACGGTGTCGGGGGGCCCACCTGCAAGGGCTGGGGGGGGGCGGGGCGGAGCGGCCGAAACGAGCCCACCGGTCAAGCGAGGTTCGCAGGGCCCCCTTCGCTCCGAGGGCCGCAGGACCGACCTCCCGGCACGGCGTTTGCCTCTCGGGTGGGGCGGCGAAGGCGAGCTCTCCGAAGCGGGGCCAGGGAAGGCGACCCTCTCCAGCCCCCCGCAGAACGCCGGCTGGGAGAGCCTCCCCAGCCCCGTTTCCGCCCCGCCGCCACTCACCCCGCCTGCAGCCAGGAGGAGAAGCCGCCGCCGCCGCCGCCCCGCTCAACTGGCAACTCTCGGCCCGACCGAAACAACCCAAGGAGCCTCTGCGCAGCCTCCCATTGGCTGCGGGTCACGCGACCCTGCCGCGCTCCTCCAATCGGCGCGGGCGGATCGAGCGTTGAAACTTTTGTGTCTTGCCGGGCTCCCGCTCCCCTTTTTCTCAATGGGGGGAAGCGCGCGCGCGCGGGCGGGCGGGCAGGAGGGCGGAGCTGTCGGCAGCGGCCAGCACGGCGGAGCCTCCCTCCCCCAGACCCCGCGGGGACCCTCCCGCCGGCCCGTGACCCCCGTGCTCGGCTCCCGCGCCCAACTGTTGGCCCTGCACGGCCAGAATGAGGGGATTCGTAGTAGCCCCGTGCCGCCGGAGGGGGCCCGGGCAAAGTCTTCGTCGCTTTGCTCGGCTGATTAACGCAGCCCGCTCTATGCTGAAGCCCGCTGCAAAGCAGGTCCTGGGGAGGTGGCGCCGGTGCCAAAAGATGAGCCAAGGAAGCCGGGCTGTTGGCCAATCGTTCTCCTTTCTTTCCTGAAAAAGAAGGGAGAGGAGATTCCCTCGTTGTTGTTTGGAGCTGGGCAGGGGCTTCAGCCCAGCCTTTTTTATTCCTCTACCGGCCCCGGGCTGGCCTAGGGAGGGTAGCCTTCGCTCCCCGCACCCCCCTTTACTTGGCCTGCGGGCAGCTTCGCCCAGCTGGGGGAGGGGGAAGGCAGCCCTCAGCTTCTTTTCCAAAGTTCCAGTTCGGGTGAACAAACCCAGGTCCAGCTCCCTCCTCCTCGGCCTGGAGGAGCTGCCAGGAAAGCCAGGCGGGAATGCAGGAACTCTTCTGTGGAAGGGAAGAGGCACTTTGGCCCTGGGTGCAGGTAGCCCCAACTCCCTCCTTCATTCTCCTCATTCCAGCTGCCCACTAAGGGTGACCAAGAATGACCGGCCCTTTTATGTGGAGCCCGTGTCAATTGCCGGCATGTGGCAGGAGCAGGCTGGACTAAGCGATGGCCAGGTGATCCCGGCCAAATGGGCTCTCCTCAGGTCAACACTGAGCCCAACGTTTCCTTGGGCGTCCCCTGGCCTCCATCCTGCACCCCAGTGTGACTCTGTCGGACCAAAAGACTGGAGGTGGCTCAACAGCTTCCCTTCCTGATGTTGCCGGGCAGGCCTCTTGAGTGGGAGGGAGAGAGGCCGATTCCCCCGCCCTGAATCCCAATTAAGATGCTGAGCTAATTCATGGGTCTCTTCTTCCTTGTAAACCAGGATCATAACAACCTGGCAATTAACTGTGGCTCTTCCTGTTTGCCAGAATGCCGCCTCTCACTCCCTGCCCCTGAGGAACCACTGGCCAGGAAGGCGGGCGGGGGAGGGGGGGATCCAGGCCTCTCTCAAAATGCTGTCCTCATTCAGGAGAATTTCACTGTATGAAGGGGGAGACCTGGGGGTCATTGCTCCCCACCTGGCTTGGGGAGGGAGCTGTGGGCAAAGACCCCTTTGGGCAAGGGGTCTCTGAGTCAAAGCACAGAAGGAGGGCGTTGAGGGCATTCGCACAGGCACAACTGAGGTTGCCTTCCCAGCTTGCGAGGAGACAGGCAGAAAAGCCAGTTGTCCAATTTTAGCCTGGTGTGAGCGTTGAAGTCAAGATTAAATCCATGTTTCATCTCATTACGGTCTAATGGGTTCATATTCCTTCCTGAAATCTAAAAATGTCTTAAAACATTTAAAAGCTGATTTATTCACACCACAGCCACCCACTTGCCTTCTTTGCCCTGGGAAGGTTTTTTGTTCCAAATAGGGCTACCTTGGGTGGATTCTCTCCCTCCCTCCCTCTTTCTTTCCTTTCTTTTCTTTTTTTCCTTCTTTCTTTTTCTTTCCACCCTTGAACACAACCAGTTGACGGGCAGAAGGAGCCAGGCCACTAATGGGGACCCAGAGCTGGCTGGAGGACAAGGAGAGGCAGAGGAGAGCTGAGCTGACCTACCGTCCAGCCTGTCCTCTGGCCCTTCTTGCCAAGGGCAGACATTTCTCAGCCAGCCCCTAGGAACCAGCCTTCGGTTTCTGAGGGAGAACCGCTGGCAAAGGCTTCACCCAGGAGGGGGCAGCACCATACAGAGGTGCCTCTTTTGACGCCTGAATTTCTTTGGAAGCTGAGTAATCTTGGTACCACGGCTGCTTTGGTAATTTCTGCCTCCTGTGTATATACAGCTGCTCTTCTGCAGAAGCAGAGCCACAAATAAGCAAATGAGTGTCGCGACTTTCCCATTTCCTTCTCTGCGACAAACCCTCCCCAATCTATGTGCGCTCAAAAGGCCCACACCTCCTCAGCACACCGATGTGCTACAAATCCATTGGTGACGTCCATTTTGCTCTCTGGAACCCTAAGCCTAGGCAGGGTTGCCCCCAAGGGGGTGCCTGCTTTCTGCTACCAGGTAGCAGGGGTGAGTGCGTGAGCCATGAGTCGCCTGGAGGTTGGTGGCCAAAGGACGTCCATCTCTGCTGGACTCTCTTTTTCCCCTCCCCCTTCTGGGTCTCCGGGGGAGGGAGAGAAACCTCCTTTGCAGTGCTGAATGGCTGGAGGTATATCTATGGTGCTCAGTCATGCTCACCTAGAGCAGGGGGTCTTCAAACCTCCTCCTCCAGTCACGTTAGCTCAGGGATTCTGGGAGTTGAAGTCCACAAGCCTTAAACTTACCAAGTTTGGAGACCTTTGACCTAGAGCCGTGATGGAGAACCTATGGCACACATGCTGGAAGTGGCGCGCAGATCCGTCGCCCAGAACGGATCCGCTTGCATGCGCCCCAACTGCCAGCTGATTGTCAAGTATCTGTGTGCACATGGGGCGGGGTCGCGGGTGCATGCGCAGGGGGCAGGATGGTCACACGTGCGTTGCATTATGGGTGCGCTTTCAGCACATGATGACAGAAAGCTCAGCCGTCACTGTCCTAGAGGGTCCCATGGTCAGAAGGAGCCTGTCCCCTCCATAGCAACCATGACCTGGCGGCTTCTTGGCTTTGTGGGTGGACAGAGCCCCCCCCGCCAACCGAACAGGCCCCTCAAAGGTTTCCTCAGCTTTGGGAGTTTCCAAGGTTTTCCTTGGAAGGAGCCCCCAGCCCCTCCCTCCTCTTCGATCTTTCCCACCTGGCTGGACTGCAATGTCCACCCCCTTCAGCCCGGCTCGGCCGTGACCAGGAGCCCCCTCCTGTGTGAGAGAGATCCCCGCCTCTTCCAAGGAAAGCCTGGCGGGTCCTCCAGGCCGAGCCGTCTCCAGGGAGGAGGTGGGGCTTCCATGGGATTCTGGGACCTGCAGGGGCTGGTCCAGCTCATCTTTGTCACTTTCATCTCTGCGTGGTTTCCCTGAAATCAACCATTTCAGAAAAGAAGACAGAAACCGCAGTTTCAGTCTTTCTGGAGGATCAGAAAGCGCCTTCAGGAAACAGAAGTGACTTTGATGCTGGTAAGCGCAGCACCCTGAAAGTCTAGATTTCTTCTGAAGCGCCTCCCACAAGAAAAGCGAGTGCTCCTTTTTAAAAGAAATTAAAAAAAAAAAACATCTCCATGGCAGGTTGTGTTGCAACCTGGGTCCCTGCCTTGGTGCAAGTCAGACAGAGCTAGTCCACCAGTCAGACATCCAACAGGTGCTGATTTTCCCAGCCTGGAAACATGTTGCGATCCTGCCTGTTCAACCCGAGCCAGGGACCGTTCAAGGGAGGATAAATTTTCTGAAGCTCCTTTTAAAAATTGTTGTTGTTTGAAAGTTGGAGGCTCAGATCTGTGTGTCATTAGAAACACCCAGTTCAGGCAGAAATTTGTCCTTATAGAGTGTTTTGCTTGCGCAAACCAACACAGGAAGACTTGAACCAGCCACAAAACCTAGGTTAAAGCTGGCTTGAGCATCCTTGCCAATAATAATCCAGCATTTGGAGATCCTGTAAGACTCTCGTGTGAAAAGAGGAGTCAAAAGTTGCAGGCCTCAGCCCAGTTTGCCCGCGAGCTGTGGAAAGCAAGATCCCTGGCTTAAGAGTGGCAAGAAACGCAGTGGCTCTCTGGAAGTCTTGCAGATTTCAGGAAGCAGCAGCAGCTGCAGCCTCTTTCCCGGAAAACAAAAGTAACCTCGGGGTTATCTCAACCTGATCAGCTTCTCATGGGACTTCCAGAAAAAGGTCTTCTTGGAATCTGGGACAGGGAGAAGTGCAAGCCCGGCTTTTTCCTGGAAAGGCTCTTGTGGGAGAGAGGGGGGGGGGGGAGCAGCGGTGGTGGGATTCGAATTTCTTACTACTAGTTCTGTGGGCCTGGCAGGGAAAGGAGACTGTAAAATCTGGGATTTGCTGCCGGTTCTCTGAACTACTCAAAATCTCTGCTACCGGTTCTCCAGGACTGGTCAGAACCGACTGAATCCGCTGCCCCGGGGGAACCAAAGGGGCAAAGGTGGCATCCACTGAGGAGCAGAACAGGAGTGCCATTCTGTTCCCAGTTGTGGAAGCACTGGGGGGCAGGAAGGACTCCTGCCGTGATCTCCTGCTTTATTTCACTGCTCTGCTGGGCCCCTCCCAGAGAAAGTGAAGAGAGGAAGGAGGGCTATTCTCTGTAAATACCACTTGGAGACCCCCCAGCCCACCCCCTTCTTAATGAGAAGGTTTCTTGCCATTGCCAAAACCACCCTCTGCTGGAAATGAGGGACAGCCAGGAAGCCCCCTGGTCCAGACCCCTGGGAGATGGTGGGAGGGGGCTGCTCATCAGCTGCCGGCCCCCTGGACGCGTCCTCTGCAGGATAACCTTCAATGGGGGGGACTTATTCTCCGAGAAGTTTGTACTGATTTATTCGTCAAATGTGTGGTCTCCCAGAAGCGACGCCGGGCGGTGGGACAATGCTCTGGAACAGCCGGGCATTCCGAAGAATTCCGCGTGAAGCAGGAAGTGGCCTTTCCAGGCTGGAGGGTTGGTTGCCAGCAGTCCCGGGTGCAACGTCTCACTTCTGGGTTCTTGGGGACCGTCGCTCCTTCACCTGGTCCAGCCAATGCGGCCCCGGATCGCCTCCCCACCCGTCCCGACCTCCGAGCCCGGGACATCTTGTTCCACTCCGGCTGCCAAGTCAGCGGTGAAAGGGAAAGGGAAAGTCGCCGATTGCCGGACACGAGTTTTCTGAGAAGTGAGCCGAGAGAGGAGAATCCAGCTCCGCTTAGAATAAACAGAGCGCCTCTCTGGAAAGGCTCCGCGGCTGCAAAGGCTGGGGGGGTGGGTGGGAAGCGGTAGACGCTTCAGGCCACTTTGGGCCCACCGATGGAGACACATTGCCCCCTTCCTGTCCAGTTTCCTCCACCGACCGCCAGCACCTGGAGGCTCCCTCCAGGCGGGGGGCTGCCCCCTCCCCTCCGCCTGTTCCCAGAGTGGGGCGAGGGAAGGCCAAGGGGGACGGTCGCAGAATACAAGCGTGTCCCGCGCTGCGTTGCCCTCTGTTGCCAGCTGCAATGGGCCAGAAATGGGCCAACGCTTCCCAGGCCAAGATGGCCCCGGGGAGGGGTGGGGGCGTCGCTGTTCTGGTCCCGGGTCACACCCGGAGCCTCCTCCGGGCACGAGGACTGAGGGGTCCCGGAAGGGCTGCTGGGGGTGGCTGTGGCGCCTTAACTGCGGGGACGCCAGTGCAGGCAGAGGGGGCGGGCGAGGGGGTCCCGCGAGGAGCCCCCTCCCCGTCCCTTCGCCGCGCTCCGGCCAAGCAGCGCAGAGTCGCCCTTTCCCTTTCCTTTTCCCGGAGTCGCAGCGGCTCCAGAGGGGCCCCGGCGGCCCCCCTCCCCCCCCGCCCCGCGGCAGAAGGGAAAGCGAAAGTGCTGGGCGGCGGGGGGGGGGCGGGGCCTGCCAGGCCTTCAAAAGCCCCCGGCGAGGGCCGGCCGAGGAGACGGGCGTTGCGCGCCGCGCCGACAGGAGCTCCGGCGGCAGCCCCAGAGAAGCACCAGCGGCCGGTCCCGGCGCGGACGATGCGGCTGCGGCGGCCGCGGCGCCCCGAACAAGCAGCGCGCGCAGTCAGAGGGGCCCAGCCTTGGCGAGCCGCGGCGGCGGGGAGTCCCTTTCGCCGGAGAGCTGCGGCGGCGGCGGCGGCGAAGAGAAGGCGGCGGCGGCGGCGGCGGCCGAGGCCCGGCCTTGAGCGGCCCCGCCGCGTCCCCCATCCGGCCTCGCAGCTCCGGGCGGGGAGGCAGCCTGCCGACGCCCAGGCGCCTCCGGTAAGAGCCTCTGCGGGGTCGCCGAGCCTTTCCGGGACGCAGCGCGGCCGGGTGAGGACTCCCGTCGCGGCCCGCAGGAATCGAGCAGCGCAGCCCCTTCGCTCCGGGGATGGGCGGACTCCCCGGCGGAGTCGAGCGACTGGGAGGGGCGGCTTTGCTTCGCGCCCCCTCCCCCGGTCTCCTCCCCGCTGGCAAGGCCAGACAAGGGCGCTTCGTCTCCGTCGGCCTTTCCCGCCCCCTCCCTCCCCGTGCCGGGCAGATGTGGCGGGTGTCGAGTTTCCCCGTCCAGCGTCCCCCGAAGGGCTGGCTTGCCGGGGCAGAGCCGCTTGTCCGGCCGAGCCGCTGGGGGGTCTGCCTTGCCCTGTGCGGCCTTCCTTGGCCGGAGCATCCACCCGGGGCGGGCCGTTCAAGGGCGGCCCCGTAAAAGCCCCTCCGGGCGCCTTGGTTGGTCCTGGCCCCGAAGTGGCTCCGCTCAAAGGCGACGCCTGCCTGCGGGCCAAGGGGGCCGCGGTGCGCTGCTGTGACCGCCGCACTAGAGGGGCTTCGAGGGCTGCCCTGGTCTTGAGAGAGGCCCGAGCGCGGGAAGCCCGAGAGGCTCAGGGCCCCGGGCAGAAGCCCAGCCTCCCTCGGCCCAGACGGGCTCGGCTCCCCGCTTCTCGGGCCCTCTCAGGAGAGTCGCTGCAGGAGGAGGCAGCTCCAGGGCTGGGGAAAGGTACACTTTGCTGCCCTCCCCCGCCCGCCTCCCCAGTGACTCGCCCCTTAAGTGCTGCCCTGGGAGGACCTCCTCTTGCCCCCCCAAGCTGGGAGCCCCTTTTGCAATGCCAGCTGAGTAACGTTTTCAGGGTTCACCTCTTTATGGAGGCGGATCTGAGAGCTTGCTTGAAGACCCCGGGGAGGGGAGGGGAGGGGAGGGGGAGGGGCTGCAGAGCAGGGGAGGCTCAGATTACTCGGGAATTTGGCAAGCGGACAAGGCACAAAGATGGCCTCATTCTGAGGAGAAGAGCGCATTGGGGTGCACCTGGGAGGATTTAGGCCTGAACCAATTCTTGTGCTCTTTTAGGGTGGGCTTCCAGAGGGGGGCTATTGCTGTGCCAGGAAGGCCTCTTTGCGCCATGCATCCCTTAGAGAGCTTAGATTCTGGCGGATGAGGCTTCCCTCCTTCTGGTAACCATTCAAACTAAAACCAGAAAGGGGGGGAGGCCCAGAACCTCTGGCTGTGGAGGCTGGTCTTCCACTCTGCCTCTGTTCCTGGAGAGAAAAGCTGGGCGGAGGAGGGTTGGCGGTTGGAGCATCGGATGGAAAAGGCGTGAAGCTGAGCTGGCGGTTCCTGTGGCTCAGAGGGGGAAACCACGGCTGGGCAGAGGGGCGGCTTTGTCTGGGGCGCCCGGTTTCCCCACAAAAGCAGCAGCCGTGAGTTGGGTTGGCCCGGCAGAGGTTCGGCTCTGGTTCTCTTTGCGGTCCCAGCGGGGCTGCTTCCACCTGCCGTGGATGGATCCTGAGTGACCTCTGTTCTTTCTCTCTCTCTCTCTGATTCGCAGGCGAGCCCCAGCACAGCGGGAGCCCCCTGCCTCCCCCCGCGATGGGCAGCAGCTCCAGTGGGCCTCGCTTGTAGGATGGTAGCACACAGCAGCGTAACGCCTGAGAATGGGATTGCAGCGGAGCTGAGTGGCCGGCTTCAGCCCTCCCTCCGGGCTGCCCTGCAGGTCCGGCCACCCCACGGCACAGTGCAAGCCCCACAGGACACCCACTTCCACACCTTCCGCTCACAGGAGGACTTTGGCATCATCGCCCGCACCAGCGCCTTGCTGGAGGAGTGCGGCTTCTACTGGGGCCCGCTGTCAGTCAGCGCTGCTCACGACAAACTGAAGGGCGAGCTGGTAGGGACCTTCCTTCTCCGCGACAGCCGGCAAAAGAATTGCTTCTTCACCGTTAGCGTTAAGACGGCCACGGGGCCCACCAGCGTCCGGGTCCTCTTCCAGGCCGGTCACTTCAGCCTGGAGGGCAGCAAAGAGGCCTTTGACTGCCTCTTCAAACTGCTGGAACATTACGTCCAGTCGCCCCGGAAGGTCCTGGTCGCCCCACTACACAAGGAGCGCCTGCGGTCGCTGCAGGACCTCTGCCGCAAAGAGATTGTGGTGACTTTCGGGAGGGAGAATTTGCCCCGCATCCCACTCAACCCAGTCCTGAAGGCTTACCTGGAGTCCTTCCCCTTTAAATTGTGAGGGGGGAGCATTACGCAGTGGATGCGCTGGAGAGCAGGACCAACAGGAGGGCGGCGCTGGAAGGGGCGCCTTGCGGGTGTGCAGTCCGGGGAGTCTCTGCCGTGGGAAATCGCAGGTGGCGTGGAGGCTCCCTGTGGCGCTGGGCATCGCGTCCCTGTGGGAAGACGTGGCGCAGGATCCCCGTGGCTGGATTGTTACACAAGCCATCATGAGCGCATCTCGATTCTGTAGCAGTTCCACTGAATGCGAACACTTGACTACCAATGTTTACACACTCGATGAACTGTTTGCACAAACTGAGGCCCTCAGGAGCCTTGCCAGTCATTTTCTGCCATGCAGAAACGTTTTTTTTACTTTATATCTATTTTTTCTAAAAGTTAATGATAAACCTTATTATAAAGGTTCTTTTTCTAAGGAAAGAAAAACGCCGCTTTCTCTGGCCTTTGTGTCCTGGGTGATGGGTGAGAGAAAAGCAGAGAGGACGGGTGGATCCCCCCTCAGCTCTCCCCCACCCGCCCGGGCTTCACGCTGGATCCCGCTCTGACCCAAAGGGGTCTCTGCCCATCCCTCCGAGTGCAGGGAGCAGCCCCTCCCTGAAGGCTCACTTGGGCCCCGCCAGTGGTGGCCCCTCCTGCAGTGGAGCCTGGGCTGCTCAAGGGCTTCTGGGCACCTTCCAGGCACTTCTCCTGAGCGCCCCCCCTCCTGATGGGTCGGTGCCAGTCCATCTCCCAGCCTGGGGGAGCCTGTCTGTGCACCTGGGCAGTGGAGCTGTGGGTGGGGAAAGAGCCCCCTTGTCCCCTGGGCTGCAAGGCCTGGGAAGTCAGCCTGGGGGCCTGGCAGAGATCCCGACTCGCTTTGGGGGGCGTGGAAGGGCTGTAAAAGCCCAGAGGGAGCCAGGCTGCAGCGTTTCTGCAGGAGGGGGGGGGGGGAGACCCACACAGTTTTCTCTGTCCCGCCCAGTGGTGCCAGCAGGGCAACGCTGGGGTTTCTCTCTGCTCCTTTTCCTGAGGTGTCGGAAATCACCTGGTGGGGGGTGTGCTCTGGGTCTCAGCCAAAGCAGAAACACAAAGGCTACAAAACTGCTTTTCTGCCCCCTTAACCCAGAGGTGGCCTTCAGCAGGTTCTGACCAGTTCTGGAGACCCGGTAGCGGAAATTCTGAGTAGTTGAGAACTGGCAAATCCCACCGCTGACCGGAGAGTTCACAGTCTCCGTCCCCTGCCACGCCCACAGAACCGGGAGCAAAAAAATGTGAATCCCACCACTGCCTTCACCCCATCGTGGGCCTTTCCTCCCAAGTAGTGGGGTAACCCGTGTGCCTGTTTCCAAGTTCCCATACTTGGATCTTGGGGGCCTCTGGGAAGCCGAAAGCAGGCTGCTCTGCGTCCCCTGGCCTGGAGGGTGGGGCTCGGCCGGAAGAATCGGCAGCCTGCCTTTGTCCCTAGACCGATGGCCCCCTTCAGCATCCTCGGGGGGTGGGGGGTGGGATTTTCTTCCTCTCCACCCCACCACTGGGGATCCAGCAGGGGCTTCAGTTTGGTGGCTTCTCCATCCATCACGCTCAGCTCTGCTTACTGACGGGCAGTCCTGAGTTTATTTTTATTTTTTTCAAATTTTCTTCCAGTTGGAGAGAATAAAAAGCAAGAGCCCCAAATGAGGCTGAAGTAAAATAAACCCTCCGCCCCGCGCGAGGGCCCACAGGTGTCCCCCTGCCCCGTGGCAGCCCTGGGGGCAATGGGCTCAGGTGAGACAAGGAGCAGGGCGGGCGGGCGTGGGACAGCCCAGAACTGGACGGGGGAGAAGATCCGGAGCCCAGGCAGAAGTTCAGCTCTTTCGGCTCACCTTCTCCAGCGCCTAGTTGGTTTCAGTGCTCCGCTAAATCTTGGCCGGTGCCCAGCGCATTCATTCAGCTCCACTTCCTTCCTTGCTATTATTTCCAAGAAATTTTTTTCAGCGGGTGGTGGTGGTGGTGGTGGAATAATTGTGCACAACAAAATACATAAAATACGTTTAACTAGCAAAACTGTGCTTGACAAGCAGAGCAAACGTCTAAGAACTTTTTCCCCAGAAAAAGTCCACTTGGCTCCACAGAAAGGCTGAGTCAAGTCTAATAATAGAGCAGCCATAAGGAGATAACTTATATGGAACTGTGAAAAAATGGGAGTGTCTGTACTTTCCCCCTATTCTGAGCAACGCATGCCGTTTCCAAGGAACCCCGTGCATTTCCTTGACTTGCACCAGATTTCTTTCTTTCTTTCTTTCTGCTTGCTTCTCATTCTGTTCTCTTTAATTTCTCAGGAACAACAGGTCAGCTTCCCCAGAATCAACAGGGGTTTTTCAGTGTACAACGGAGGCTGTCTTTGGTTCCCTCTCTGTCAAGCAACAAAGGGAATTCAACCCCAATGTTTTTAAAGAAGAGAAATGGGGGGGAATAAAGAGACGGAAATCCCAGCTGTGCGTTGGGGCATCATGCAGAGCTGGGCACCAGTTTATTTGAGAGGGCAAAGCTTTCTCCGTCTCCTTCTGAAGGCTTGGGCTTCCCGGAGTCCCCGACGTGGCTTTCTCCAAATCTGCCTTCAGGTGGCAGATTGTTGGAAGCAAGTCCTCTCTCCATCCTTGCTCAGCTGGATTCCCCTCCCCCCGCTTAGATTCCTCTCAGTTGAGGAAGTTTGAATCCTGGCTCAGCCCAGACATCACCAGAAGGTCCTGGCCAAGCCCGTCTGCAGCCACCCAGGGTTGACGTGAGGTGATCGAAGGAGGAAGGAAGGAAGGAACGTGCTGTTCCCTCGCCTGGCCTTGCAGAAAACGAAAGCAAAGACACAGCAGGCAAGTCAGCTGTGATCTGGGACTCGCCTGCGCTGAGCTGTCCTTAGCCAAGGCTGCCCAAAGCAGCGTCCTGCGGGGGTGAGCCCACCGAGAGATGCCCACGCACCTTTCCCCGCTCTGTGTCCACCCCACCCCCCACAGGAGACTGCGAGCCTCCTTTGGGCTGGGAGCAGGCCCCACCTGCCCCCACTGGCCACTTCCAGCCAGTCATGCTTGAGGTTCTCCTCCCCGCCAGAAGACCCCAAATGGGGCTCCTTTCCTGAATTTGCCACTCAACAAGGGTACGGGGGGGCAGGCAGGGAAGGTACCCGGAGGTCTCTGGAAGACAGTGGCAGGGATGCTGTCATAGCCCGGGTGCCAGGCAAACCTTTCCCCGACTGCTCTCGCCTTGGAACTGAGGAGGCAGCCGATGGCTCCTGGCTCTTCCCAGGAATTTAGCCTGGGGGGCTCGTCCTGGGCAGGAAGGAGAGCCGCCTTCGAAGGAGTCCAGGTGGGGCTTTGCCAGGGGGCTGGATTGGTCTGCCACCATTTATCCCGATGGGTCTCAGAGCAGATTTTAAAGGGCTGAATCAAGTGGAAGCCTCGTCAATCAGCCGGAAGCCAATCCCGATTTAACCAGGAGTTTGATTCTTCCCAACCCAAAGGAATGCTGGGAAGAAAGAGGCCAGGAGGGTTTTTTTGCTTTCTAGTGCCGGCCAAAACACAAACTGCAAGAGGGTGCAATTTACCAGTCCTCGGGAGGACCAAAATTTTTTCCCAGGGCCAAATGGTGTTTTCCTGCCACTGCAGCTGCCCTCCTGGAAGGAAGCAGGCAGCAGCGTCCCAGTTGCATTCTCCAGAGGGTCTTCGGTCCCCCCGGATGTTTATAAATGGCTTCGGTCTTTCAAGGGGCGGGGGGCAGGAACAAGGCAAAACATCCTGCTGAACTAAGATGCCATCAGCGCCCCTTTTGGCTCTTCCCTTCCCGCTGCCAACCCCAGGGCCAGGCCCGGGAGGCAGAGCTTCCTGGGGCCCTGGGAGGCCCTGGGGGGACTGCATTGCCACCCACTGTTGGCATACCACCTCTGATGGTGCCCCTCAGCCAAACGGAGACTCCTCTGCCAACACCTGCCCTCCTGGTAAGGCGAGGCCTGTGCTGGCAGTGCCTGGGAGGGGCCTGCTCGTGTTACCTGGCTCACAGCTGGAGCAGCTTCCTCTCCTCAACTTACTTGGTAGACAATAACAAGAGAGGCTGGAGCGTATTCTGATCCTGGTGATTAAAAGAAGCCACTTCCTTCCTGGCAACCACCCAGAATAGCTGTGCTCCCTCCCTCCAAAGGCAGCCTATTAGCACAACTGCAAGGGAGCGGGCCTCCCACCAGGACGGCTCACCTTTGCAGCCATGGCAGTCAAATTTAAAGAGATTTTAGCAGCAGGCGAAGAGAGCTCAGAGGAAGAGAGCCCGGGGCTCCATGGCTGCGGGGCAACCCCAGGGATGTGTATGTTGCAGTTGTGCTTGCGTGTCTGCCTGTGTGTGTTGGTGTGCATGCATATCCCACCACGGCTGAACCACACCATCCTGGAAATGCACACGCACTTCAGGTCGACAGATACTGGGAAAAGGTGGGGGCCTTCCGGGGTTGTCTTTCCCCCGCCTAGCCCAGAGAGGCAAGTTTAGCACTGCCTGGATTCCATGTAAAATTGGGTTAAAGGATCCGAGCACTCGGAGGGGCTGCCAAGGGCTCCCCGGAAGGGCTTCACAACCAGCCAAACCTCCTCTGCCTCCTCTGAAGCAGTGGTGGAAACCGCGCTGCAGGGCCAGCAAGCCGGGAAGCCCCCTCTGGCTCCGGGGAGGCTTCTGTGCACCTCTCCAAGGCTGCTCTTTTGGGGGTGGGGGGCATTCAACAGGTACAGCTGTCTGTCTGGCAGGCCCAGCAGCAGGGGAGGAAGTGTGGGGGGGGGGAAATTTACATCCGGCAGCTGCCCCACCTCTGCCTTAAGGGGGGAGGTCTCCGCTGCTGCTTCCCTTCTCTTGCTTGAAGGCCGAGTTTCCTCTGCTTGCTGAAACCTCCGAGGTTAGTAATCTTGTTATGACGGAGGCCATTTACAAGAAGTCGGGCTCCGGTTCCGGTGAGCAAAGGCGCTTCTGTTCTTCAACAGCAGATTAAGAAAAGGGGAAGAGAGGACATCCTGCCAGCCGGAGCAGCCGGGCCGTGTCTCCCCATCAGGAGGGCTGATCAGCAATGGCACCAACGCCCCCCCCCACCTGGGTCTCAGCCCCTGCCAGAGACTGGAAAGCGGGGAGGGCGGCAGACCCTCCCTGGCTCACCTTCAGGCAGCGAGGGGGGGGATCCCTAAAATCCCTCCTACCACGAGGGGGGGATCCCTGTTCAACCGAGGGGCTCAGAAGGGGCGTGGGTGGAGCAGCTGCTGGCCCCCTTCCCGCTCTGCAGAACCGCAGCTGAGCCAAGGCACAGCCTGCAGGTGCTGGGGGTGCGGGGTGGGGGGAGGAAGCACCCTGCCTCTAGGGGAGAGGGCCACGGCCTCACCTGCTTGCTACAAAGGATGCCTTCACCTGCCTGGCTGGGAAGGAGCCTGCACCTGGAGAAGCAGTGGGCGTAGGGAGTCCTGGCAGTGCAGAGCTTCCCCAGAGAGGCCCGGACTCAGGGGCTGCACCGTCAGGAGCTGGGGGGCGGCGGGGGGGGGGAGGTTCTGGGGAGCCACAGCTGGAATCGTCCAAGGTCCATCCAGGAGATTGGAAGGTGGGAGCCTGGCCAGATTCCGTCCATCGGGGCAAGGAAACAAAGGGTTGGAGCTGGACGGCATCCTCTCCCTCCCCTCCCCCTCTCTCTCCCCCTCTCCCCCTCTCTCCCTCTCTGTGTCATCTTGACGCCTGCCATCATCTCAGAAAGGGAAGGAGGGTTGAGTTGCCTTCTGCAAAAAGTTCAAGGGTGAGAGGGAAGTTCGGATGCCTTGTTGAAACTCACCCTCTGTGCACTTGGGCAGGGGAAACCGCCTGGCTAGACGTGAAGTAGGCAGCTGCCGGCTCAACCTTACGGACTGGGAGGGGGACCCAGGCGTCCTGGTGGAGCCAGCTGGGTGCAGCCGCCGCCCAAAGAGCCAACACAATCCTGGGCTGCATCAACAGAGGGACAGGATCAGGATCACGGGAAGGGTTAGCACCGCTTTACACCACACTGGTGAGGCCACCCGAGACGTACTGGGTCCAGTTCCGGTCACCATGATACAAACCGGACCCTGAGACCCTGGCTCCCCCAAGAGCCTCTCCCTTCTTGGGGGAACCTTTTGCAGTGCCCACTCTTGTTCCTGGGCACAGCCCCTTGGCCCAAGGGGCCCAGGGGACATTCTGGGGGTGACTTGGACATGGTCCAGTCAAGGCTAGTC
This sequence comes from Pseudonaja textilis, assembly GCF_049901715.1. Taxonomy (NCBI): domain Eukaryota; kingdom Metazoa; phylum Chordata; class Lepidosauria; order Squamata; family Elapidae; genus Pseudonaja; species Pseudonaja textilis. The sequence goes on from NC_142003.1 coordinate 514,962, forward strand.
TCCTCCTCCTCCTCCTCCTCCTCCTCCTCAGTCTGAACCGCCCTCCGGTTGGCTGCAGCTTCTGCTTCTCCAGCCAGGAAGCGACTGCCGGGACCTTCTGAGACTCTTTCTCTTCTGTCTTTCTTTCTTTTTAAGGGCAACGCTGGCTGATTACTCAGAATCCAGGGAGAGCTTGTGGGTTTTCTTCATAAATACTCTGCCCTCTTAATCCTCTGGACATCAGAAGGGAAGGCAGCATGACTAACACACACAAGGGCACCCACAAGATTTAATCAATACCAGCTGAAGCTCTTGGTGAAGCAACACACATTGGGCCTTTGCCGAATTGCACGAACAGGTAGCCTGCTCTCTAAGGGGTCTTCTCCTTGAAGACGGCTTCTAAATGGGGCTGCTTGCAGTATTAAAATAAATGGGACACACTTTATCCCCCCACCCCACTCTTATTGGCACTAGAGGGTAAGTTATTGGGGTGGGGAAGCCAATGATCCAGAATTAGGAACAAAAATAATGCACATTAATCCGCAGCCCGTCTCCAGCCCCTTGTCCTCCCTTGACCCAGTTGCGGCCTTCAGGAGGTTCCTCAAGAGGGATCCACCGGCGTCTTGTTTCTTCCGAGCCCTCGGAGCCCTTCAGATTTCTTGCCAGGAAAGTCAGATAATTGCAATGATTCTCTCCGTAGCGAGTTCCAGTAAACGGGCTGCTTTCACTTTCTCCACTTTCTGTTTACTCTAAAAGGAGGTTCTGCACTGACATTCGTGGCTTTGCTAACCGTCCCCCAGTGAGCAACCTGCCCATCCTCTCTGCTGCATGGAGGGACCCAGGTGGCCGTTTGTGAATTGATTCTGCGGAAACAGGTGTGGGGGGGGACGTGGAAAAGGTGCGAAGAGGGAGGAGGGGGCTCTTTGGAGGGGAGAACAGGGGAAGGGTCAAGCAAATTCCCAGGATTCAAGGCACAGGAAAAGGCGCAGCTTTACCCTGCTGAAGGGGGGAGCCCCACGGAGACCCGGCCTCCCCACTTAGCATCGCCACATCCTCATCGCAAGTAAGCAGTGGATGATGGGTGAAAATGGCTGCCCTTCTAACTGGGTTTGTTGATTTAAACTGCAGCCCAAGGTGGAAAGAGGACCGGCCATGGGAGCTGACGCTGGTGGGTGTTGTAGTCCAAGCATTTTAGAAGGCACCTGGGGCTGTGTTGAGGCTTCCTTCGGGATTCAGCCTTCTCTTCCTCCACCCCAAATGTGCCCCGGGGATTGACCACCCCAGGGGTGCTGAAGGCAACTGCAGCCGGTTGGCTGAATTCACACAAGGGGCGTTTGTGTTTCTGGATCAACACTTCATCTCGAGGGCTGAGTGGAGCCTCCTTGTGCAAGGGCAGCTTGCCTCTGAGGGACGCTAAGCGAAGCCCCTGCGAGTTCTGGAAGGCGTGCCTCTTGGCTTCTCACACTGACCTCCATCCTGGGAAGGCCGGAGTGGTGAACTGGCCCGGCTGGGCAGCTGAAAAGCCCTGGCTGCAGAAGGAAGGCATCCCAGCCCCGCAAGAATTCCTGTATTCTCCCCTCCCCCTGACCTCCCCACTCACCAACTCCTAGGAGTGCCTTGAAACGTTCCCAAATTAAACTTAAAAAACATGTTAAACTGGACTGGATATTCGGAAGAGAAGAAAAAGAAGCCCAAGAGAGGCTGGAAATTCCCCCTCCGTTCCAATTCTTCCTCCTTCTTCTCGATTCAGACGGTTTGAAAATTCGGAGGGGCCCTAAGAGGCGCGAGGAGCCGGGCGCTGGTCTGTTCTCTACCTGCCTCTTTTGACCCACAGCCAGATGGTGGCTCACCTGCGGCCTCTGCTTTTAGGGCACACTCATCTCACTAACTGCACCACCGCTCGGCGAACAAACTCGGTTTCTTGGTCTGCACGGCTCACTGATCCATAAAGGAACCACAACACGCTAAAACGTCCAAAAGCACCACATATGTTGCATGCAGACAACCGCTCTGCTTGGTGGCCTTGTGTAATGTTTTGCCTAGCAAATTGCAGCTCACTGAGCTGGTCCCTGGGGGGTGGGGGAATCTGCTTGGTCCACAATAGCCAGAGGGGCTTTCCTCAATGCCCCCCCCACTACCCTGGCCTGAGAAGGGCCACAGGGGCCCTGGGACTGCAGAGGCCGGCCAGCCTCCGTGACCAGCTCCTTTCCGAAGAAGTGGGGGAGCAGGAGGGAAATGCCCGAATTGCCTTGTCTTCCTCCCAGGCCATCGCAGCTCTGCAGGCCCCTCCTGGCCTGGAGCGTCTTCGCGTTTCCTCTGGGTGACTCACAGCTGGCTGGTTTTCTCCGGGGGGATTTGGAGGCGCTCAGAGAGAAGTTGAGAATGCAGCCCAGGGAAGGAGAATCGGCCGTTCCTGTTTTTTGTCCGGGCCTCTAAGAGGATCCATTTCATGTATTCCTAACCATGTTTATACTTATACCTGTTATCTAATAACCGCTTGACAAAATAAATAAATAAAAATAAAAGAAGAGGTTGAAACCACTTCCTGTGGAGAGGAGCCAGGATGAGCTCGGTCCACCCAGGCCCGCCACAGAGCACACAGATTGGCCTTCCTGCTGCGTCAGCACCTGGGCCAGAGGTTTGCCCCCCCAAAGCCCAAGGACAGCCCCCCAGAACCAATGAGGACAGAAGACGCACACCTGGAAGGATAATCAGCACAGGTGGGGCTGGAAGAAAGGAAGCTCAAAACTAGCTCCCCTGCCTTCTTTGCAGCTCAAGGGAAACGGGCTGAGAAGAGCCCCCAATGCTGGGGCTTCTGAGTGCTTCTCCCTCCAAGGGAAGGTTTGCGATCCGGTTCTCCTGGAGGCAACGGAGGATTCCTCCTCCTCTTCGGTTCTGCTCTCGGACCTCCAGGCTCCACTTCTGGGTGCTGCTTTGTGTAAACATCAAGGGGTGCAAAAATGGGAACAGCTAAGCTTACCGGCCTCTTTCTGTGAAAGCAAACACAGAGCAGCGATTTCCCAGGAATTAGCAACAGGGAGGAGCTGCCCTTGGCCAAAGGGTGGAGGCGGGGGGAAGGGGGGGCATTAAACCAGCTGGAAGGCCCATGAAACAGATAGAATTACGTCACCCCTCTTGAAATCAACCTCAAACTCAGCACTGAGGACAGAGCAAGGCTGGCCCTCTCCACAGCTCTTGAACGCACTGAGAGGGTCCCCCGCTGTGAATGCTCCTGAGCGCCCCAGGAGGGCAGCGCCACTGGTGAAAGATGCTGCTGCCCCCTTAAGGCCTCCCGGGGACTCTTAAAGCAGCCGCCTCTTCCCCCCGCCCCCCGCCCCAAGTCTTAAATGGCTGCTTTAATGAGCAACCGAGAGAGGTCTGCACTGCTCTGAATCGCTTTTCAAATCACGTTCAAGGATCCAGAGTGGACGAAGCTGCCTCTAAAACAGAAGGATGCTTAACGAATAAAACCCTGTCAGAACCCCTTGACATGAAATAGCCCTTCTCAGAATTCAGAGCAACGGAGCGCTGCCCTCCCGGGAGCTTTCTAAAAGGCCCCTTTCAGCAGAACAGGCCTCCTGCAACGGCCGTGGCTGCTGTGGTTTTCAGCCACCAAAATTGTTCCGAAAGAGAGAGATGGACAAATGGAAACGATGAAAAGGACTTCTTGGAAATGGAGGTGGGGCTGGCAAGAAGAAGCTGATTCTGGCGAATTCAGAGGTTGCTTTCAAGCGAGGACCCGGCCGGCCTGCTCCTTCCTCCCCAGTGAAAGCAGACAAATGAAACGCAGGAGGGCTGAGCTGGCGCCAAAGCTGAACCTGCCCAGGGCTGGCTGCATGCCAGTGGGTGGGATGCCAGGCTAGGAGCGTCTGCCACGCTGGTTCCCAATCCACCCACAAGGGTCTCTGGGCTTTCCCGCCCCTGGGACCAGCCGTACATGTGGGGAGGAGGGGTGAGAATTCTGCCTATCGGTTTGGCCCCCGCTGCTGCAGCATCCAACGCCCCCCATGGGCTCCAGCGGGCAGGCATCCCAGCTGCCCGTGCAAGGCAGGTGGGGGGATGTGGGGGGGTGAGGCCTCCTCCTGTGGGTTCTGCATCTTCCCCCATGGCCGCCTCACCTGATGCTCACCTGACTGTTGCCTCACCCTGTGCTGCAGGGCGAGTCCAGTTGGGCCAGAAGTCCCACAAACTCTGACCGTTTCCTTGAAAGGAGCCCCCCTCCCCCTCCCCAGAAGGGGTCCTGGAGGGGCAGCCAGGGACCACTGCAGGGACCCCGGTTGGCTCTCTCGAAATCCCAGCGAGCCTTTCTTCTGGTTCCTGCTCCACCCCGCGTGGCCCAGCCGAGGGCCGTCCAAGGGCCAAGCCTTGTTCCATGGCCCACTTCCGGACCCAGAGCAAAGAGGGCCAGAAGTGGGAAGAAGCTCCCCCGTGGCCTCGGGCTGAGATGGGAGGAGCCCTGGGCAGCAGCAGCAGGCAAAGGGCTCGCTTATGGGCAGGCCCCCTTGGGCCCTCAGCCTCTGCTGGCCCTGACTTGGAAGAGGAGCTGTGGGCGGCGGTTGTTGCTTTAAGGCAAAAAGGGAGGAAGCCCAAACCTCCCTGGTGGCAACTCGGTGCGCATCACTCTTCTGAAATCTGTTGATCTGGACCTCGTGCCTATGTGGGGCTATAAACCCCCGAGGCTGCAATGCGGACTCCTGGTTTAGAATCCACAAGGCTTATTTCCAGGGAAATGGGGCTGGGATTGCAAGATGATTTACTTTTGATTGTCTTGATTGTCTCTCCAAGGTCCAGGCAGGGTTTTCCCCTCAGGCCCCTGGAGCAGGGATCTCTTGCCGTCCCGCCAAGGGGGCTCATCTCCAGCTGAGAACAAGGACAGGCTTCCAGCGGCAGATGCCAGGGGCTGCTCTCCCCTCAGAGGGCCGCGGGGCCTGCTGTGGCCAAGCAAGAAACCTGAGCCACAGCGATGGGGAGCCCAAGCGGCCGAGACCCACTGCCTCAAAGCACATCTGGGTCTGAGGGACGCCCCCAAAGGTTGCTTTGGGGTCTCGGCTGCTCCCTGCCGTGGCCCCGCTGCCTGGGATGGAGTGGCCTCCTGCAGCCGAGGACCGCTTGGCCCCTTACTAGGCAAGGGGTTGCCACCAACCCTACTTGTTCTCTCTCGCGCGCGTCAGCCCAGCAAGCAGCTGGTTCCTTCCGCTCCTGCTTTGCCCCGCAGAATCTCTCTGCTGGCTGCTTTCCCCGCACAAGCGGGGCCTGGCCTAAGCTGACCTCCCAACCCAGGTCCAAAGCACCAAACAGCAGCGGACCAGCTGAGGTTGAAAAAGCAGGGGAAAAGTGACTTTTCAAATGCTGTGCACCCCCGCGTAGCACTTTTCAGCTGTCTGGGCGGCACAGCTTTCTTTTTTTTTACATGCGCGCACAGCGCACATCAGGTACGTGTGTGCACAAAGTGTGCATGTGCGTGTAAAACGTAGTCACCGAACTATAGTAACACTGGTTGAATCCCAGCCCTGCAGGCAAGCCTGTGTGGCCCCAGGGAGCTGCCGTGGCCAAAGTGTCTTCCGGTGGCCCTTCACTCCGGCTCCCAGAGTTTGAAGGAAGGGAGGCTCTTTGGGGGAGGAAAAGAGCAGCTGGGGGAGGGGAGGGGCTTCCTCCGCTGCCAGAGAAGACGCACCTGGGAGCCTGCCAGGCGGCAGAGGCAGAGCGGAGAGCCAGCAGATCGAACTGAGGCCGAGGCCAGAAGGGGAGGCTGCCTCAGGCTCATCCCGGCTGCTGCTGGTGCTGCTGGTGCTGCTGCTTCGGCTCCAGGCGGTCTGAGCATCCTCCCAGCCGGGCCGGCTCAGGAGGGCCTGTGAGACGAGCCCAGCGGGTGGCTTTGGGCAGCCGGCAGGCACTCCCTTCCCATCCAGCCCTGCCCTTGACCCCCCCCCGGCTGCCCAGAGCCCCTCCCAGAGGCCCCAGGAGGCCCCACCTGTGGCACTTGAGGGGCAGCTGCTTGGTGGGCTTCTCTGCCCTGGATCCAGAATGCAGCCGGAGCTCAGTTGTCTGTCTGTGAAATGGGAACGTTTGGCAAGTCAGGGCATGGAGCAATCGCAGGGAAAGGTTGGCCGTCACCTGTGAGGCAGCCATGGGGGCCACGAGGGCCAAGGGTGACCCCCAGGTGACCTCAGGGAATGGGCAGAGGGACGTGGCCTTTCAGCTGGTGACCAGCCGCGTAAACTGCAGGCTGGCTGGGGAATTCTGGAGGCTGAGGCCGCCCACCGGAATGGCTGAGGTCGTGAGGCCCTGTCCTAGTTGTGGGCGGAGGCAGGAGCGGCTGTGAGGGACACTTAGCCACGCCACCTGCATCATGCGCCTTTTCCACCCATGTTGTGACATTTATTTTTCTTCCCACTGTTCTTTTGAAAGAGCCACGTCCTGAGAAAGGGGCCGGCAGAGCCAGAACAAGCAGGCGTGGAAGAACAAGCCGGCCGCTGCCAGCTGGCCTCAGGCAACCTCTCTGCCTCATGGCGCCTGGCAAAAGAGCCGCGGCTTCTGCACCACCTGCTGCCCAAGGTGTCTTTCGGACAGGGAGGAGGCTGGTCGCTGCCCTTCCTGACCTCTGCTCATCCCTGCAGCAGCTTCGGCCCCGTCCCCGCCAGCATGGCCTCTGCCCCCTTCACCCGGGAGCGGAGAGCCTTCCAGGGCCTGAGTTCGAATCCCCGCCCCCTCGGGTGCCAAAGCAGCGACCAGGGGTGGCTCTCTCCTCTCTCCTTCCCGTTTGACGGCAATCAGAGCCCAGAGGAAAGAGCTCCAACCAGGTTGGTGGAAACGGTTTTGTCGGGTTTTCCAGGGAAACTGAAGCTGGATCCTCTCCAGCACTAAATGCTTCCAAGGAACAAACCCGTTTTTGACGCTTAAACAAAGGAGCACTCAGAATCGGAGCCAGAGTCCGGCCAGGGAGCCCCCAGGAGGGTTTGGAGCAGACCCTCACTCTTTCTGGGGGGGGGCTGTGGGGGGCGCATGAGCCCCCAACCCCCCCGGGACTTTTGAGAGTGTGAGGAAAGGCTTATTTTGATGGCTGGTTGCCCAGTCAGCCAGAGGCTTAGCCGGCTTTCGGCATATTTGTCTACCTATCGAGTCTTTCCCGAGACAGGAAGGTGCCTGAGCGTAGTAAAGGTCTGGTTGCAGGATGTGAGCTGCTCCAAGCTTTATTCCTATTATTACTGGCAGCCTCGGGAGACGAAGCCCACTGCTGTGTCCATGTCAGTTTTTGGATCTGTATTGACTTCTTTGTCCTTTGTCTTCCTGTCCCAACGAAGGTGCAGACGATCAGAAATCCGGGGCTTCCTGGTGTGTGTGCAGATGCACCAGGCCCCATGCCTGCTTGGCGGCCCCCCTAAAGCAACCTGCCCCCCCCGTGCCCCCCGACTCCTCAGGCTCTGTGAGGGTTCAGGCATTGCTTGGCTGCAACACGCAGAGCCCACCTGGAACCCCGTTCACGGGCCGCTCCCCTCCTCCTAGCAGCGCCTCCTCCATTGCCCAAGAAAAGCCGATCAGCTGAAACAGGGCCAGCCCGGCTTGGCACAGGGCCACCGGGGTGTGCCTGGCCCCGAGCCAGAACAAGCTTCTTACCAGGAAAGAGGGCGCCTTCCAGAGAAGCTGGGGAATCACTAAGCAGAAAAGAAAATCACACAAGAAAGAGCTGCGGGCTCTCTTCACACAAGCCTTGCCCCAAAAGTGCCTCGCTAGCAACTTGGGTTCAGGGGCTCCTTTCGACAACTGGATCCACGCTGCCCCAAACCCCGACCCCCGCCTGTGCCTGGCACCCCCGGCCCCTCTGCCGGATGACCCAGGCAGGAGCAGGAATGCCCTGGGCCCCACCGCCGCCATCGGGCATCCCACATTCCTTGAGTCAGGGGCAAGAACAGGCAGGTCCCGGCCTGCTGGGTTTTTCTCCGCTTCCGACCGGGGCCTCTCATCAGGTTGGCTTCAGGTTGGAAGAAAGAAGCTTGCACCAAAACGTGTCTATATCCCAAGTGCACTTTTTCATCGGGCATTTTTGTTTTCAGTATTGTCAAGTATACATACTTCATGCAAACCATTTCACAGAAGCAAGGTGTCTTTTTGGGAACAGAGCAAAATTTGGAGAAGCAGCGGTATTCTTTTCCTTCTAACTGAGCTTTGCTGTTGGTTCAGAAAAGTGGAATTAGCTATGTCTAAACTTGATTTAGATTAGTTTCTCCCTTAATTCTGGGGAAGTGAGGTATACTTTAATTCAAGTTTCTGTACAAATGAAACTATGGAGTCCTAACAAAAGGTGTCAGCATTATTTAAACTCTCTAACTGCAGGTCAAGGTCAAGGCTAACCTTTCTGGTCCTGCTCTCTCTGCCCAGGGGACCTCGCAAAGACCTCAGAAGGGAGGCCCTCTCCCAGGGTAGGCAGCCTTGGAAAGGGAAAGAAGCTGTTGTGGAGGAAACAGAAACTCTGCCCTCTGATCTGGACCAGAACTGACTGGCTGAGACAGGCCTCTCCTCCTGCCAGAAGCCCAGAGGGGCTGAGAGAGCAAGTTTTGGCCTTGCAGTGGGCTCACAAAACCTGCATGCAGGTGGCAGGAGGGGGCCAGGAGCTCCGGCAGGCCTGACTTGCGGCCCTTCGTGGCAAAGGTTGTGCCCGCCTGGACCTGCATCCTGAGGAGGTCTCCGCACAGACCAGAGCCGAACAAATGGGACCTTCTGCCAGGGAGTCGGACCCCCCCCATCCCGGCCCTAAGACTTCTGCCCGGGACGAGCAGGGCGGCCGGGCGACCCAGGGAAGATTTCCAGCCTGGCAAGAGGCAGCAGGAGACGAGGGCAGGGCAGGCTGGGGAGGCAGCCCTGATGCCAGTCAGATCCTTTAGGATCCCTGGTAGGACTTTGCCCTCGGAGGACTTTGACCGTTGGTTCCAGCAAGTTCAGGTCGTGCTGCCCTCGACCAGCCCAATTCTCTCCCCAATCGGTCAACTCCGCCCGGCTGTTGTGCCCGCCGAAGCTCAGGAAAGAAATGCCAAAGGAGTGCTCTGAAAAGACACCCCCCCCCTCCAAGAGCTTCATCCTGTGCAAAGGTGACACCCCCCCCCCGGCCACACCTCCCTTTGGAAGGGCCTTGTCCCAAGCCTTCTCACCGAGCAGCCACGGGGGACGCCACCGCAGGGGAACTGCCAGGCTTTCTGCATTCTGCCGGCAACTTGGGGGCTAGAAGACCCGGCACCCCGGCTACTCCTGGTCCCCTCAGGACTTTGGGGGCAGCAAGGAACAGCCCCACCTCCAATCGAGCAGGGGCCTCTTCCTGGGGAGCCACACAGGGAAGCTGCTTTCTGGACGAGGGGAACCGTGGGAGCCGCCTGCCGGCAGTCTGCGGCTCCTTTGGGGAGGCTGAGCGGGGGAATCAGTCCAACTCCCCCCCCCAGGCCTTTTCCTTCCGCGAAAGGCCCTGTCCAGCTGTGGCACCATTTTGGCCGGCTCTTCTGCGACCTCCCTGCCCCCTCAGAGAGAGCCGGGATTTCTCTGTGGCCTTATTTGGACTCGCACCTTCCACGTCCCTCTTCTGGGAGGGCCACACAATCGCTGCGTGTAGATGCGGTCAGAGTCAGCGAAGAGTCCGGTGTCCGGGAACGGGACGTTCCGTGCTTGGGCAGCCCCAGCACCCTCCCGCTTGGGCCCCTCTGCAAGAGGCAATGCACAAAGAAAACGGCGCTCCCACACTTGGGGCTGGGGACGATGGGTTCGGGGAAGAGAGCCCCCGGCTGCCGGGAAGCGGAGCTTCTCTCCCGGACTTGGGCCGGCAGCCCAGAGCCGGACCCAGAGGGCCCTCGGCTCACCCAGTGTGCAGGGCAGAGCCAGCCTCCTCCTCCTCCTCCTCAGGACAAGGCAGGCCAGCTGAAGGCGGCCAGGAGGGCCAATTCTCGGGGGCCTGGAAGGGGATCTCTGCCGCAGCAGGGCCAGAGGCCCCCCCGTTTCCTCCTCTGGGCCTCCAGGAGCCTCACCACAGCATCTCTGCTGAACAGCACCAACCTCTGGGTCTTGGCCTCCTGGCCTTCGGGGCTGGGCAGTTAGTGAAGGAGGATCCAGGGATTGGGGGGGGGGTTGTGCAAAACAAGCCCTCCCACTCACAAGGAGCCTGCCCTCCCAGCTCATCCCAGTCAGTCGTGGGGGAGGGGGGGATACCTGGCTTCTGAGGCCCCCCCACACCCGCCTGGGGATACCTGTGCCTCTTCTGGGCCAAAGGTGGGATCCTTTGTGACGTTCCTGGATTCTGACTCCGCTGGGACCAGATTCCAGCCATGACTCCGAGGCGACGGTGAGTCACGCCATGGCAACTCTCCCTCACTGGGAGGGGCGGACTACAACCCCCAACGTTCTCGGCCGGGGTGGCGGGCAGGCCCAGCCCCGACCCCATGGGCCCACCCAAAAGGCTGGGCCAGGCTGGGAGGCAGAGACCGAATGCCCAGGCCGCTCCCTCCTCTGCTGCCGCCGCCCCTCAGAGAATGCGGGGTGGGGGGTGGGGGTGGAAACTTCCTGAAAACACAGCAACCCCCAAGAACTTTGCTTTCTGTGTTTGTGAAGCTGCAGCTGCAGCCGCTCATTTCCCAGGAATTTTTTTTTTTTTGGGCTGCCGTTTGAACAGGATCCGCTGCTTTCCTGGGAAATCATCGGTCACAGACAAGTCAACCTGGGCAGCCTGGATTAAAAAAGCGCTAATGGTTGAAGAAGAAGCCGGAGGGAGATAACGGGGGGGAGCATCCTTGGAATCTGCATCAGGAAGGAAACCGGGATTCACCAGAGGCCGAATCACAGCCCGGAAGAAACGGCCAGGATCGGGGGTCCCCAGCTGATTGGGGTGGGGGCTTACAGGGCCTCATGACAGGGAAGGCCAACGGCTCCCTGGGGACCCATCCTCTGCCCAACCCCTCGCCCGGGGCTGCCCTAAAGCCCCCATGGGGGCAAAAGAGAGGTGCCCCCCTCCTCTCCTGGGGCTTAACCAGCTCTCCCCCACCCAAAAAGAGTGAGGTCCGTGAGCATTTCTAAGGAGGGAAACCCGGCAACTCCCAAGAAGCTCCAGGCAACTGGGGAGGGGCTTGGTGGGCAGAGCGGGGGGAGCCCTTGCCCAACCTTTCCCGCTCCCCATGTGACCCTAAGGGGGCAGAAGCCAGGGGCCCCTCCTGAAATGCCAATTCTCGCTTTCGGGAGCCTTCAGTTCCCCCGGACTCGTTGGGGGCTTCATTTGAATGAGCTGCGGCTGAGATTCTACTCCCCCCCCCAAACCAAAGTGAAAGGAAGGACCGGATCCGTAAGCTAAAATATTTTACATTCCTCTGAAATCCTTTACACAAAACTCTTTGACGACCTTCCTCCGTGTCTTCCCCCCAGAGCAGCCCTTCAGTTGTATGCAAAAAAATCCAAATTCTGTCTTTGTACATCATCCCCACCCACAGCAGATGGGTGTGAACGACTTCAAGTTAAAATTGTTTCGCAGGGAATTACACACAAGCGGGATATTAAATTTGGGGGTGCTATGAATACAAGCGGCCAGCTCAGCGAGGATTTCTCTCCTGCCCTCTGATCGAAGGAACCCAAGAAAAACGGAACTGCGAAAGGCTGGTAAGCCAGGAAAGTTCTGCTCAAAGAGGGTGTGTGGGTGTGGGCACACGCGTGTCTGTGTGTGTGTGTGTGTGCGTGTGTACACGGGCATTCATGGGGAAATCCCTCTTCGCTTCCTCGAGGCCGGTGGGCGAGAGCAGAGCGTCTGGGGAAGGGGGCCGGCAGGGGGCTTTGTGGCAGGGGAGCTTCGGCTGGCAGCAGCCGGGACAGAACCAACCGCTGAGGAAAAGCCCGCAGCTCCTTCCCAAACGTCCCCAAGCCCTTCCGGGGGCAGGGGGCACGGCAGCAGCGTCCCAGAGTTGCCTCCTATGGACTCCTCCCTGAAAGAAACATGGGCTCCTCTTTATTGGCTCAGAGAACTGGGCGACTGGCTGGGTGGGGCAGATCAGCCGGAGGCCTCCAGCAAGGGGGGGGGTTCCTGGACGAGGCCCCGTTTGCCCTCCGCCTTCGGCCACCGCCCGAGCCACGGCTAGGACGACGGCGGCTGCTGCTGCTGCTGCTGCTGCTGCTGCGGGGGGTCCACCAGGGCCTCCGACTCCGCCGCCAGGGACTGGGCGGTGCCCACGGCCAGGATCCTGTCGGCAGCCACGGGGGGCACCAGGGTCAGCGACTCGATGCTCAGGCTGTCCGTGCTGTCCTTGGAGATCAGGGAGATGGTCGGCTGCGGGGCTGGGATCAGGCTGGGCGACAAGGTGGCCGTCTCCGCTTCGCTCCTCGAGTGGCTCCTGCCAGGTCTCAGGTAACCGGAGGTGGAGGAGGAGGAGGAGGAGTAGGGCAGGGACTGCTCCAGCGTGGCCGGGTCATCTGTGGGAGGGGAGGAAAAAGGGCGCCGGCCGTCACACTCACAGGAAGGGCTGCCAGGTGCCCTGGATTCGCTTCCCTTGTCCAACACCCTGGAGGGTCGGCCTGGCACACAGGCAATCTAGGCCAGTCCTGCCCAAACCCGGGTACAAGTTGGCTAACCCAGGGCTGACTCACCGTCTACCCGCCCTTTCCTTTCCCCGCCCCCCTTTCAGGTGTCTTCCTTCAGTGAACGCTCTGAGTCCTCCCCTCTTTTCCTTGGGGGCTTCTGAGCTTTGCCTGCCGTACAAGATGCCCCTTAACGGCCCTGAGCCTCCCCACCTCCAGCCAGGGACCCCACCGAGATGGCTCTCCCCCCGCAGGCATGGAGCGTGGTGGCCCGGGCCTCTGTGCCCCTGGGTGCTGGGGTCTCCCTTAGTCCGCCTCAAGCGGGCACTTGAGAGGGAGGAAAGGAAAGGGGCGCCACCTGAAGGAGAGGAGCAGAGCTCTGGGTCAGGGTCTCCCTCTGACCCCTTCCCCAAAGAACCTTCAGCAGGACCCATGCTTGGCGGGGGGCACCGCAGACCCCTCCCACCGAGAAGGCAGGGGGCATTCAAAGCTTCAAAGGGGAAAAGCAAAGGGAAGAACCAGTCCAATGAAGGGGGGAGGGAAGGCCTCCCGTTTCTGAAGAGGCCCCCGACCCAGGAAGAGGGGACCCGCCCAGATTTCCTGGGGGAGGAGGGGCCCCTCTTGGAGCGGAGAGAGCAGGCGCTCCAGGAAGAGGCCGCTGGGTGAGGAAGGGAGTCCGTCGCACTGCTCTGCCTAGTGAGGGAAGGGAGCCCAGTTCCCTGCCCAAAGGGGTCCCGCCGGGGATGATGGGGGGAGGCCAGGAGGCTGAGCTGCCCTGTGTGTGTGTGTGTGTGTGTGTGTGTCAGGGAAAGAGCACTGAAACTCCCGGGAAGGCTGCTCCTGGCCTGAGCACAGACCTCTCCGCCGGCCAGGGGGCCCAAGGCCAGCTGCTGTCCAGACAGGTTCCCTGGGCTGTCCCTGCCGTCCCTCCTGCCAGGGAGCCGGGCCAGTCGGCAAGCCTGGCTCGTTCCTGATCAGCGAAGGCAGCCTCGGCTTCAGTCAGGCTGATCGGTTGATCAATAACTGGCTCCCATAAATTAAAACCGGCCCTTCTTCCAGCTGTCCCAACGTATCGCCAGGGAAAGGCTGGACCTGGCGGCTCCACGGCCACAGCTGCCCCGCCAGGGATTCGGCTGCCAGGAACAGTTGGGCAAGGTGGGGGTTGGGTAGCTCAGGGGGGCTGGGACAGGCACTCAGGGCCCCGTGGCGGGACGACTGGAGCAAGGCCCAAGGCCCCCTGGGTACCGGGCTGAGAAACCGGCTGCACGGGCGCCTCATTGCCAGCCAGGCCAGCCGCCTCTCGGCCCCCCGAACACGTTTCTGGACCCAGGAGCAGGGCAAGAGAGCTGCGGCTTTTTCTGCCACTCATCTGCAGAGGATTTTTCTTGCTGGGAAACAGCCTCCGTCTCCCTCGATGTCTCCGGAGGAGCTGCTCTGTCTGCAGGACAGGTAAGGGGCCCCTCCCCCCCCCCACCAGACAGGGTCCCTGGCCGGAAACCAGGGAGCGTTTCGTCAGCTGAGGAGGGAGGAGGCCACATGGGAGAACGGGGAGGTCTTGGCAGGGGACCCTCCCCATGGACCCCCCCCCACAAGGAGTAAGAAAAATGGGGGTTTCAAACTTAAAAGGTGGGAAGAAAGCCACCCTGGGCTGAAAGCAGAATGCAAATAAAAGCCGCGTAGCCAACGCATTGCAAATCCAAAGGAAGCGCCTCTCCTGCTAACAAAACCAGCCGCCTTCGGCCCAGCCAGGCCCAAGTTTTCAGGTTCCGCTCGGTTTACCTCCCAGCAGCTCCTGAGGCTTCGGCAGGGAGAGGTGCCTCTTTCCAGGGGCTCCCTGGCTCTGAGCGCCATGCCGGTTCCTCCCGTGCCCCCCCCCCTCCCCCGAGACCTCTGCCCCCAAGGGGAGGGCTGCCTTGCCTTCATGGAGGGGGCCCTGAGAAGGGGAGGAAAGGATTTTGGGGTGGGGGTGGGGGAAGGGGCCGCCCGATTAGCACAGGATCCGGGTGTGAGAGACGGGTGCACAAAAACACATCCACGAAGACACCTGCCTGAAAGGACTTGGCCAGGACGGGGGCCACTGCTGCTGGACGGCCTAAACCCAGTGTCCACCATGACTGTCAGCCTCTGAAAGACTAAGGACTCTCCGGCGTCCTTTCCTGCCCGGCCTTACTAGAGGGAAGCACAGGGAGATATCATAGGAAGCCTTCCGCCACTGGAGCGGGGAGGGGGGGGGACAACAGGAGGAAGGAAACAGGAAGCAGGACACGTTAGAGTGACAACAACACAACCGCCACCAAGGCAGAGACACCGGCCGTATCCTCGGCCTGCCTTGAGGAAGGGGCCCCAAGACAAGGCCGGCCTCCCCACTTACAAAGGAAGCAAGCGTGCTTTTGCAGAGGTTTCACCACCACAATAAATTATGCGGTGGAGAAATCGATCTTTTGGCAACGCAGGCCTGAAATCCTGCGCCTGGAATACAAAGCTAAAAGCACGGCTTCGTTGAGTTAACCCCAAAAGACGACACGGGAAGCAGGATAGAAAAAGGCTGGGACAAACACGGAATTTAGCACGCTAAATGGCCTGGAAGGGTACGTGGGGGGCGGAAGGAGGGGAGGCACTGATGCCGCCTCCGCCTCCTGTTTTGTGCTCTTCCCAGCGCTGCCCGCCGGGATCCACTCCGCCGGCTTTCGGTATGCAAAGCTGGCCTGAGCTCTCAACAACTCCAGTGTGGTTGCACAACCCAGCCGGAGAGCCCCAGGTGGGTGAAGTGGGTGAAGTGAAGAGACTCTCCAGGGCTGAAGTCCTGAAAGTAAGGAGACCGTCCGCCACGGGCACCTCCAAAGATGGCTGCCCGTGAATGCTGGGCCTTGGGGGGGGGGCAGCCTGGCCGTCCCACTTCACACACACCCGCTAAGCAGGCGCCTTCAGGCCGCCCAACCCATGCCCACAATGGGACGGCTCTCGGGCCTCGACTGGCAGAGCTGATAGAGCAGGTGGACTTTGCTTCCCTGCCGCCTGGGCCGCCTGGGCCTGGTGCCACCCGTCCTTGGCCGGGAAAGGCCAGTGGGGGAGAGCGAGGTGGAGACTCAGCTCGCAACGGAGCAACCTTTTTCCTCTCTGTTCAGCCTTTCTGTCAAAATGGAAGCAGCGCCAGGGACTTTGCAGCCGTTCTCTCCAACGGCCGCCTTGGTGAAAGCAAAGAGCTTTGGGGAGCGGACTTTGATCCCAGGGAAAGCACTGAAATCCCCTTCTGAGCCTTGCAGCAAACGGTCTCTTCATAAACCGAAGGGACTTTCCTGGCTGCCCAAAGGCCAGCTTCCTCTTACCGGCTTCCAGGGGCTAGGAAGCATTTTCCCTGCAGGGAATCCGGGGTGCAGCCAGAGCAAAATCCGCCTTTGGCTGAAAACCAACAAGGGCAAGGAGGGAGAAAGCAAGGCTGGAAGTCTGCCAGCCGCTTGGGAGTGGCCTTGTTATCGGCTCGCTCCTCCGATTAGGCCACACACGTGTGTCTCTCGTTTCTAGCCTCCTCCCCTGAAGAGACCCCCAGGAAGGGGGTTCAGTCATTATTAAGGGCCCCAGCCTGTGGGGGTGGGTGGGGGGTGGGCTCTGCAAGCCGCTGAGAGAGGGCTGTAAAAGCCCTGTGGAGCGGCCCATCCGTCGAAGGGCTACTGCCACGGGGGCATTTCTTGTTATTTCTCAAACCCCCAGCCCTGTGCTGGCTTGTGTCCTGCGCTCCTCCGGTGCCGCCCTGTGGGGTCCACAGCCGAGAGGCCGGCGATGTGGCCCAAGGGAAAGGAGCCTGGTGGCCAGCAAGGCAGTTCTGCCTCTCAATGGCCCCCCCAGCTGGGGAAGCCGCTGCCCCCCTCCCTCCATTTCTCCTCCCCTGGGAAGGACCACGGAGCAGCCCTTCTCCATCCTGGCCACCGGGAGACACGTGGACTTCAACACCCAGAATTCCCTAGGAGAGCCTTTGCTGGCTGGAGAATTGCGGGCACCGAAGCCCCCACGCCTTCCGGTGGCCACGGTTGAGAAAGGCTGCTAGGGGGAGACGACTCGCCCGTCACAGGCATCCTTTGGTTTGGGAAGTCCCTTTTCCTTCCCCCGAATTCCCGTTTGAGGACCAGGTTTAAGGTCCCCCAGGCAGAGAGGAAGAAAATATGGAGGGGTGCCTTGGAATACTTTTGGGGAGGGTTTAAAGGAAATCACCACTTCTAGGCACGACACGGGAAGCCTTCGAGAACGAGGCTGGAGCAGAAGGATTTGCGTGGGGATCTGAATTGAGTTTTGCAAGAGGGCTTTTGACATGAAGCTCGGCCTGCGAGTTCTCCCCCTCTCCCCAGCCTGAAAGCAACACCCAGGTAGGCCCTCTGCTTTGTCCCAGGACACAATTTTGAAGTCTTATTTTCACGCTTCCTCCTGCAGCTACGGCCTGGAATATATCTACACAAAAATTAAGAACCTGGCATCCAAAACGTGTATGAAAGAAAAATAGGAAATGTACGTGAATCATTCTGAAGGCTTTTTAAAAACACGCACGGTAATACTGCAGCCATATTAAACCTGACCTCTACATTCCTGCCAAAGGAGCTGGGAGGTGAACAGGGGCACCCACACATCAGCCTGGGACACGGCGGCTTCGTTGCAGAGCAGCCCAGCCGGCTCCTCGGGGCCCAGACTGGCGGACGGCTTGGAGCAACGTTCCTTTAAGTGGCTCAGGATGACCCCTCCCGTTAACCCGGCACTGGGGAGGGTGGGGTCAGCCCGGGGAACGGGGCGGGATCCAAAGCGGTGTGGCTTTCAGGCAGGACTAGTTCATTTGCCCGAACTGCAGAGAAGCTGCTTCCAAGGAAAAATAACTTGGCAGATCGCTTTAAATGTGTTATGCTTTCCAGAACAGTTGCTTAATGAATGACGGCATTTGTTCAATTAAGCAGCTTCATTAAAACCTCAAGTGGAGTTCAGACCGCGTTTATGACCCGCCTGCTCGCCCCCCAGTCGCCTGTGCTAGAAGGCCGGGTGCAGATACCTGAAGGGCTCTGGGCCATGGAGGGTGTGGACGCGGAGCTGGCCACGGCCGAGTCGCAGCACCCGGTGCTCCTGCTGGACGACGGGGACAGCGAGGAAGAGGAGGAAGGGGTGGGCTGGTTGAGACACTGGGCCACGGCAAAACCTGCAAGAGGAGAGAGGAGCAGAATTCACACAGAAGCCGGCGGCGAAAACATGCAGGCGCCTTCATGGTCGCAGGAGACACCCCAAGGCTGCAGGGAGGAGAGAAGGGCCGAGCCTGGCGGCAACAGGGCAGGCCATGCGGCTTCGGGAGGGGCTTCTCAGAGCTGCGAGGGAGGAAGCCTCCTTTCCCCAACGGAGCCGTCGTCCCCACGTTTCCTTGTAAACCCCACAGGAAGAGGACCAGCTCACCCTCCCCCCACCCCCACCCCCGCAGCGGGGGACAGTTTGCTCCTGCCCTTCACCTGGGCGAAGAAGGCAGGGCGTTTCCTCCCGGGTCAGCTGCCCACCTGCAAGACGGGCCACTCCAGAAGGCCAGGACTGAGCCAGGTGGCCGAGGCCTTGCTGGGCCCCACGCCTGTCAGCTTGACACTCCCATGGGCCCCCGTGGACCAATCGCTCGGTGCACCGGGAAACGCCAGGCAAAAGTCTGTTTCCCCAGCTTGGCCACATTTGAAAGCGTAAACAAGGCACCCAGTAACAAAACCAAAGAGGTGCTGAGCCCAAAGGAGCGGCTCCTTAGGAACAGAGACGGGAGAAATGATGACGGTAAAGACCCGAATCATCCTCATCCTGCGGAGCCTTCTGCCCCGGCCCCCTCGGGGGCAATTCCCGGGAAGGCGGCTGATGTGCTGCTCAAAAGGCAAGGGAGGTCAAGGGCTGGGGAACATGACCGGGCCATGGAGCTGCCCCTGGGATGTCAACTCCCCAACTGCACCCCAACATCGCTAATCCACGGGGAAGATCAAACACCCCCCAGCATCCCCGCAGCCCATCGTCCCTGGCAGTGACAAACTGCCTCCAACCTCCATTCTGGGGAAGTGCCACCCGATCCAAACAAACAAACAAAAATCCCCGCCAGATGTTGGACTCAGCTTCCCGAGAAGATCAACTGGCATTTAAAAATAGTTCCTACCTCACGTGACTGCAAACCCAGTTCTAAAAATAGGAGGACCAGGCTATAAAAGCTCACCAGCTGCAGAAAGGCTGAGAAGGGCCCGCTGGGCAGAACCGGCCGGGAGTTCGGCTAGCTAACTTTGGTTCCCCTACAGACCCCTCCTCGCCTTCCTCCCTGGAGGGAGATTCTGGGAGCTGAAGGGCACGCCTCTTGAAAGGGCCTGGGTGGAGAAACAGGGCTCCAAGCTCAAAACTGCCTATGCCGCACACCCAGCCTTCCCCGGGGTCTCTGCCCGAGCCCCCTACCCCTCTCTGTCTTGTCACACATCGAAACCCCCCCCCCCAACAGTGCCGCATATTCATTTCCATCAAGAGCTAGCGGGGGGGGGTCTCCTGAAGGCTGCTCTCCAAAGGAGCAGCTGCTCCCTCGGAGGCAAGAGACTCCAGGGACGAGCGATGCATCCACTGATTGACAGGTCTTTCTGGAAAGGGGTGGGGGCGGGGGAGGGAAGAGGCCGAGATATTCCTCGATTGCCCAAGGCTGTTCCGCTAAGAGGAGCCTTTTCAGAACTTCCTCGTAAGGGGAAGGCTGGGATCGAGTGGGAGAGCTCCACTCTTGGCACAGGGTTTCATCTACGCGGGTGACTCACTCCCAACTTCCTCCACTTGCCCTGTTTATAGTCCTCCCTCCGCTGGCCTGGAAGAGCCGATGGCCCTGCCTTCCCAGCAACGGGGGTCCGCAGCTTTCAAGACCCTCCCGGGGACAGGACTTCTGGGAGCCCTCCCAACTGGGAGCCCTCCCTGTCCTGCTTTGTCTCCACGCTCGCTGCCTTGGCCTCCGCCCTGTCACCTGAAGGGACGCCCTGGAAGGGCTCCACGTCACCCGTGCCACCCAAAAGATGGCAGCTTTGTTTGCCGTCCTCCGGGGCGACGCAGAGGCCCACAGGGTGCAATCTCCAACTCCTGCCTGCCGGCCTCTAGCTGGCGCCTCTGTGGGGACGTTGGGGGTCTTGCTTTGGAGGCTCAGCAACGGTGCAGAGTTTACGCGTCAAATGTCTACGCTGCCTGGCTCCCAACCATTTGCCCTCTGCCCAAATGCTGGCTGGAACCAGGCTGAGCTCCTTGAAATCCTTGCGTAACTAGAGCTCACTCCGGGTTACATGCGCCGCAAACAAGGGGACCCTGGCAGCAGCTGGGAGAGGAGAAGGGAGCAGGCTGCTTGGCAAGGCCCCGGCACCTCTCGGAACCAGATCTCCAGCTGAATCCCCGACAGAGATCTGAGAATGGGATCATGTTTAGCTTGCCACCTTCAACGGAAGAGATAAGGAATCTATGAAAAAGGCTCTTTTCTAACAAAACCAGCAGCAGGAAACAGCACCCATGTCTGCCAGAAGATACAATACTTCTGAAAACCACAGCTTCGCAGAAGTCGATAAACCTGTTGTGTAGGTAGACCTTGGGGATGCTCCACGGTCTAAAAACCAGCTGTCCATGGCACCGGCAGAATGAAGGCATTTGCCAAAGAAAGTCTTCTGCCACCCCTCCCCCCACCCCCTTTCAGGAAGATCACCGTATCAGGCGGCCAATTTCTAGGAACAGACATGTCATTCAAGTGCCGGAAGTCAATAAAATCTCAAGGTTCAGAAGAAAGTGTGTTTTCAGAAAACGTTAAGCAGTGTTAAGCGGAAATGGTTGGTATTCATTATTACAAGTAGATCGTGAGAAGACAAACATAGCTACATCTGGATCACCAGGTCATGAAAAGCCAGGTGACAAAATTATTTTCTTATTTAGGACAAAAGTTTTCAGACCCATCACTTCTCATCTCCTCTAGGTAATTTAAAGCCAGAGGACCTCAGAGGGGCCGAAGGGAGTGGCCATTTTCAGGAAGAGCAGAAAAAACCCAACCCTGTGATATTTGACTCCAGAAATAAAGAGAGTTTTATTTTTTAAAAAACGAGGAGAGAGTCCGAAAGGAAATTGGCGGGGCAAGTCAAGGGGACCAACCCTTTCCACAAGGCGTGACCCGACCTCCTTATGGTCCTCTGAATCGAGGGGTCCCTCGCTCCCCTCCAGAGATTATTTGGATTCAGGAATCACCGGGTGGCTGAACTTGAAACAGCCCCCCCCCCCCGTCCCCCCCAGTTCAACACAGGAGAAAATCAGGGATCCGTGGCTGCATGGAGAATTTTAAGAGATGCACACACACACACACACACACACACACACCCCACCTTTTCTTCTGCTCTACATGAATTGTGGTGATTCAATTTCCAAGCAACAAAGATGACATGATAGTCCGCCCTAAGCTCTACTGTGCAACAGGCGACAACAGTTAAAAGGAAAAAGACGACGACACCTTAACACCCTGCCCCTCCAGGGAAAACCACAGAAACACCCAGGGCTCAACTCGCCTGTGCACCGGGGCATGGTGCTGGCTTTGCATCACAACAGCCTCCCCAACAGGGTTACAAAACCCCCCAGCCCTAAACTTTCCCCACTCTTCCCCACAGCCCTGGGGACAGCCTGTGTCCCGGGCTTGCCAGGAGAATGGAGCCGGCCTTTGCCTCTGAGGCAGGGTGACCCAGTGCGGGGCTACGGTTCAGGACTCTTTCACGGGGTTTATGGGAAAGGGGCCTGTGGCTCAGCGACCATAATCCAAAATCACCAGCAGTGCCATAAAGCAGAATGTTGTGAAATTCCCTGCTTTGCAATGCAAATTACGGAACAGGACACCTGGGCTTATCTCACCCTGAGCTAAACCTTACCCCCTTTCCTTCTTCTTTAGAAGGGCTCATTTGGCTACCGGGAGGCCAGTCAGCACGAAGGCCCTTCTCACAATCCTATCAGATGGATTATGTCATTTACAACTTCTATGGAAGGACACATCATCCTCGGGCTGCTGGTCCAAAAAGGCCCTTCCTGTCTGCAAGGGGAAAAGAAAAGCTGACTGCAGCCACTTGTTTACCTTAAAAAGGCGTCTTTTCTCCTTCCCCTGAAATCCTCTGTTGCATTGCTGTAAACTTGGCTACCGTAACTTGTGGTGGCGTCAGCCTTCCAGCTAAAAGGATTTCGAAGGCAGAACTGGGGGAAACTCCCCCCCCCACCCTTATGAAATGGTCCAAGGAGACGGTTCTGGGTCAAGGCCCCCGGGATCGACACCAAGGCCCCCAAAGGCCTCAGAGCTTCCCCTTCGGCCGTGGCCACCTGCCAATCCTGCTCTAGACCAGCTGGACGGAGGGGGCCCCGTCCACAGCTTCCTCAGCCCCCCACCCACCCCCATCACGGAAGGCCAGACGGGGACAGATTCTCGGCTGTCTTTAGTGTTCCACGCTTCCGTGCCACGTCTTCCCCCCAGTAGTCCGTGGGAGCCACATTATTTTTCTTCCTATTCGGCAGCCTCCATCCCCAACCACAGCCGGCTTCTCTCGCCTATCGCTTCTTCCTCAAGCAAAGGAACTGGAAGTGGTGGCGGCGGCAGTGGCAGCGATGAGGAGTGGGGTCCCTTCTGAGGAGTCTCTTCCTCTGCGCCCCTGCTTGCAAAAGAGAGTGGCTCTCATGTAATGGACCTGCCCAGGACGGCCCTTTAGCCACACCGGCTCCGGCTGGGGCCAAAGCCATGCCGGGCGGGGCCAGGAGGCCTCACTGCAGCCTCGAATGAGCTGCGGCTGCGGAAGGGCGACGAAAGGCTTCTGACCCAGGACGGCCAGGCTCACCCAGGCGGCTCCCTGGACCAAGAAATCGGGGGAGGGGGCTGCACCCTCCTTCACAACTGGGGCCTGCAGGGAGCAGCTCCAGTGGGCTTTTCCAGTGCAGAAGCCACGGGAGGCGATGGCTTAACGGCCTTCTCTGCGCGAGACCATGGCTCAGCTGTCCTCCACTTTCGGTCAGTCCAGCTTCCTGGCGCCTAAGCGTGCCAGATGCATCGCTGGTACGAGCATCTCCCTCCAACCGTGGCCACCGCACGGTGCGACACAACTGACGCAATTCCCGTCCCTTGCGCAAAGACCGGCACTCCTGCCCACAAACAAGCAGCAGCTGTGTTTGTCTCAGCCTCCCACAGACCTAATTCTGGAACTGCAGCTCCAGCGCATCTGGAGGCCACCTGCTGGAAAGGCCGCCCAGCCCTTCCCCAGTAAGCGCCGACGGGGCTTCCACCTGAGTTCCACGCAGGTCCTGCCTGCCTCCTTTCCAGCACGTCCCTCCTGGCTCCTTTTCTGGGCCGGGTTTCCTAGCCGCACTGCACTGCTAAAGGGTTTTTTTTTAGGTTAGTCTAGGCAATATCAAAAGAAATGTATTTAATATACTCTGGAACTATCAAGGTTTTGCTTTGGTCCATCAATTTGGGTCGTTTCATTCTTTAAAATATCACTTCCTAACATTATAGGATCTCTTTTCACAACCACACAGCGTAAGAAAGAGAATCACACCTACCTTGAATGAATGCTTATAAAAAATCGGTTTTAAAATATTCAGTATTCACAGGAGCAGTAAGTATCTTTAGGCAGTAAGCATAGGTGACAAAAGGAAATTTGATTTAAATTAATGATTTAAACAGCATGGTTTCCTATCTTTATTAAGTTGAAGATTTTAAACAGGTTTTGAGTTTAATCTGTTTTAATCAACAAAAGCAGAGAGTTTCAGGAGACAACTTCTACGGGATTCGCAAGCCAGAGACGTAACAAACACAACACAGTCAACTGCAAATAGAAGCACCAGGCTTAAAGGCTCCTGCGTATATAGATATATAAAACAGAACCAGAAATGAAGGACCACAAAGGATATTGAATAATCTGAACGCAACAGCTGCTACCCACGGGGTTCTTCTCACACACTTTTAAGTCTCTCCCAACTAGGCTCCCTCCCAAGCAGACTCCGATAAATACTTCTTTAGAGAAACAACAAGGCAACATTGGCACATATCTGGAGCATTTAAAAAATCTTGCTGGGGAGATGCCAGGTTGCTATAAGCCCTCAAGAGTCTCCCCACCCGCACGCCACCCCCCCCCAAGTGCCCACCAGGACAGTTCCTCAAAGCGTTTCTTTTGGTTTGTATGTAAACAGCACTATCAAGTTTTAATTATTCTTTTTAAAAAAGGTTACTTTTTTATTTTTGCATTTTAACTCATTTCATTTATTGTGTTTTTGGATTCTGATTTTTCTTCTCATGTTACCCTGGCAGCATTCTTGCTACAGGGTGGCAAAGTGAAGATTTTTAAACGAAGATGCATCTAAAAATAACACAAATATTATCGCAGAAAGAGAATGCCAAAGAACACCAGGTCACACCTTCCTCTGCCACAATGCGGTAACCTCACCGTGGCGTCTTACCTAAGATGCACCTGGGGGGGAGGAGGCGGAGGGAGCTTACCTGGGACTTTGTCAACCGAGGCAAACACTGAGCGCTGCACAGTTGGGTCACAGCTGCTCCGTCGGGCTTGCTCATAAAACCGGAATGGCAGGTGTGAGGTGGCGGCTGAGCTGTGTCCAAAGCCCATCACTTCATTGGCTGGCTGGACGGGCAGGTCCAGAAGCGCTGGGTTCAAGAAGACACATGTTACGGTTTGGCTAAGAAGCCAAGAAAGCCGAGACTGCACGAGCATGCAGGGACCCCGGTCCCTTGCCTGGAAGGCCTTAAGTTCTCTTCCCTTTGCAGGTAAGTGCTCCTCCCTGGCTGGTTTACTATCACCTGGGAGCTGGGTCTCCACAACGGCTCTCTCTAGACTAGCCCGGAAAAGGAAAGTGAGAACCAAGAAGGGCTTCCGACTGATGTGCCCTGTTTGCAAGAGGGGAAGAAGCCCAGTGGGACCCCGAGAGCAACGAGGGGACCAGGCCGGTACCTGCTATTCTTTGCATTTTCATCCGCCGGGCCTGGATCCTTCCCTTGGCCAGGCGCTGCTTCGCAATGATACAGCGGATGTGATCTGAAAAAACGAAGGTGGCCTGAAGGATGGGGAAGGGCTTGGAATGCGGGCTGGAAGCCGGCTTGTGTATGACGATATTCAGGGCCCGGCTATCGTCTTCCACTCCAGTCACCTGCATGTCCTGGAAGGGGCAAGGAAGGAAACGCAGGGGGTCAGCAGAGACCAGAGCTGAGAGCCAAGATCTGGCCCGGGCACCCGAGTTACCTTTGCAAAAGACAAGGCAGCCTTTCTCACTGCCGCCAAAGCGGCCCGCTCTGCTCTCTAAGCAAGGGGGCGTCCCACTGACGGCATTCACACAACCCGCTAGCCTAGCTTCGGGAGTCACTTCTTCTGCTTGCATGATACACAGAACAGGTTTGCTAAGTGAAGGGGCTGGATTTGCATAAGACACGAAACCACCACGATGAATACAAATTGAGCGCCAGGGATTCTGCCCAGGCAGCTGCTAGATCTTTCCTTGAGCTGACTCCCCATGTTGGGTGGAGCCAGTCAATTACGGCAAATGATGAACCCCAAATACGGTGTCAATAAACGGGAAACAAATACTGGCAAGTCTCCTCTTGCAGGGAACCGTGTGCACCAGCAGCCACCCAGGTGCGTTGGGCCAGAAAAAGGTAAGGCACCTGGCTTCGAGAGGGTGAAATAGAAAACGGCTACCGATCCCTGCTCTGGAAACACCCCAGTTGCCCCTCTCATCTGACAAACCCAGGAGTCGTCTCCGCACCTTCCGCCTCGGGACCCCCCAAGGAGTTCGGGGGCTTTTCTGGGCAGGAGACGAACCCTCTCCACTTGGGGGAGGGGGGCGAGCTGCTCGCCACCAGTGGCCAAGGAAGGCTTTGTTGCAACAGGGCTGCAGGGTCCGTTTGCCAGGACATGCCGACACCTGTGCTGTCCTTTAGGCCAGGGGTCTCCAACCTCGGCCGCTTTAAGACTTGTGGACATCAACTCCCAGAATTCTGGGAGTTGAATCCACATGTCTTAAAGTGGCCGAGGGTGGAGACCCCTGCTCTAGGCTGCTCAAAACCAGAAGCATCCTCAAACTTTAGGCTCACCTGCAGAAGGCCAGCAAATTTAACGACTCCCCAGCCTAAGCGCCCAACATCTGGCTCCACCAAACTCATCTGGTAAATATCCACCGCCAGAAACCTCTGGACCTGACCGCTGTCCTTGGTGATCACGGTGCAGGCAATCAAATCACTGTTATCTGAAGGAAGAAGAGCAGGAAGGAGAGCCCTTACCGAGGGGATCCAGTGGCTTTCCCCCGAAAGAGAACTCCTGAGCTGCATTCTCTCCAACCATTTTCATTGGGAGGTTCACCCCTTGGCCCGGGACTTTTTATCCCAGAAAGGACCCACGTCTGACACCCCGAAGACAGGCTGGAATGAGGACCTCTCTGTGCTGCCCACCGGCGTCTACTTTGCCCAGCGTTGATTATCCTTTGTCCTCCCCCTCGGCAGAAGAGGACTAAACGCGGGTTGGGTGCGAGGGCATGTCAGCGTGCCTCTTTTAAAGTTCACGGTTATCCCCCAGAGCAAAGTGCCAGGACAAACATTTGGCAGGTGCGGAAGGAAAGTTTGGGGTTGCACTCGGCGGCTGAGATGGGGAAGAATCACCATCGCTGCAGCTCCTGCCTGGCGCCCGGCTGGAACCGCCTGGCTGGCCCACTGAGTGCCGGGGGTCAGTCTCTCACTCCACACAGGCAGAACGGACGGACCAACAGCTGGTCTCATTGAGGCCAAAGACAACTAATCTCCACAGAACAGAATTTGGCTTCCAGGAAAAATAGCCGAACTAGTATTTAATCACGGCAATAACTGCGATCAGAATGTTGGGAACTGAATTGCAAAATGCGCTTTAATGCACCCAAGCGCAATGGTGATTGTTCTATGAAACGGAGTCAGGGTTACAGGAATAGACATTAAAACCACATCAATGAGCATTACTGAAAATTAAAAAACAGAGAGAGGGAGAGGGAGGGCAAAGCAGGTACTAATAGAAAAATCAATATACAAGAAGCAATAATATTCCGTTTTGAAAGCCAGCAGGAATGTTGTAATTTGATTTGTTTCAAGCACATCCATATAAAAGAGTTGACAGGTAAGTTGTCATTATACCCAGTTAGTCTGCAAGCGTGTTTAATTTCTGCTCGGGGAAGCCTTTTCCCGAGAGTCCAGAAGCTCCCAGGGGGAAGGCAAGAAGGGACCGCAGAGCAGCCTCCTCCTGTCCTAGCACAGGGGCAGAGAGCACCATCTGGCCCGAAGGCCCCCTGGCCTTCCCCTTCCCAGGGGCTCCCCTTCCCCTTATGTCCATCATGTCCCCCACCCCTTTGCAGTGGGACTGCTGAGCAGGGTGACCGGAAGAGGAGAGACCCGCGTCAATTGGGTCTGGCCCTCCCCTCTCCTCTCCCAGCCACTGCTTGTCCAGGAGCGGTTTTCCCTGAATCTCTGCCACTGACCCAGAGTCCAGATGGCAACAGGAAGGGCCTTTTCTCTGGACTTTGGGTGAGGAAGTCCTCGGCGGCAGCAGGAAGAAGAGGACTGAATGGCTGCTTGAAATCATCTGGGCTTTCCTGCTCACTTCGTTAGGGCCACCAGGTCAAACAATGCAGAGTTCAACTTCCTAAAATACCCTTTACAGTAAAATAAATTCTTTTATGATTACTACCATAAATATGACTGACATTTTTCTCTTCACAGGAGCCGTATGTACCCAAAGGGACGCGAGGGCAGTGCATTTCCTAGCACACCCTCTTTATCGTCACAATAAAGAGTTATTACCAGAACATCAAGGGGCTATTTTGGGATTTCCAGTTAGTGTTACTGTGACAAGTGATTCACCTCTCCCAGACAAAAGGGGAGGAGGAGATTAGGAGACACACACACAAAGCCACACAATGGCACTTGCAGGGACGAAATGGCCTTCTTTCAGCTCAGCTGGTCCTCCGGATGCTGCATACCTATGATCTGTAACAATGGTTACCATATAGAATGATGAAGATCGCCCGAAATCTTTTTCCCTCCCAACCTACTAAGACCACACTGTGCACTGAAGGAGGCCGTCAATCAAGCATGGTGTGTGTGTGTGTGTGTGTGTGTGTGTGTGTGTGTGTGCAAGCATTCTGAAAGCAGAGAACTTGAAAGCAGGAGGAACCAAAACAATGATGGAGAACGATCGCCTTTCCTTTTCCTTTTCTCCAGGGAGCTGAGCTCCCGGCTGGCTTCTCTCCTGGGGGGCTACTCACTCAGATCAAGGACGTCGTCTGTCTTAATTAAGTCTTCCTCCCTCGTCAGAGGCAACTGAGTCTCTGGCTCATCCTGAAGGTGCAGGGACAGAGAGCGCAGCATGAAGAACACTCGGATGGCCTGAAGGCACAAAGAGGCAACCATGAAGAAGTTCAAGCGGGATACGCGATGACAAGAAAACATAAAACAGCCTTTTAAAGCAGCTGCCCTGAATATTCTGTGTAAAAAAGAGAAAAGGCCAGCTTTTCATGGCCAGCCAATTCATTTCCCCTTGGATTTTTTAAAGGGTTTTGAGTAGCCTGCCATAAAGGTACACAGGAGCAGTTCAAGAGATGGTAGCATGGGGGCGAAATTAGGAACAGCTAGAAATCCAGCCCATAGTTCTTTGGTCCAAGAACCGCAGGCTTCTTTAATCATCTCCCCAGGGCTGGATGGGAAGAGCCAGCTCCACTGCTCCACACCAGCATTCCCCACCCTTCAGGGGACGGTGGCTCCAAATGTCACCATCCTTGGCCAGTTGGTCAAAAGAACTGCATTCACAGGCTAGGCTGGCTGGGAACCAGGTCAGCTGTCGGGTGATTGATGGGGAGGGGAAAGGCACTTTACTCTGCATGTGCTGTGCCCATTTTCTGAGAAGACAAAAATATAAAAACCCAGAAAAAAACATCAACCCTGCAAATGGCTGCCACTGCTTTCCACTTCCATAGTATGATCGAACAGATGACAAAGAACGGGGGAAACAATTTACTATAAGCCCGGCCCGTTTGGCAAATCATTAACTCCCAAAGCCATTGTGAATTTGCTGCTAGATAAAAACAACTAGTCCTTATCAGTAAAAGTGATAATTGAAATGGGTTTTGAAACATTAGCTTTTGAAAAAAAGAAAAGAAAAAACAATATGTAGTCTTGAATTTTCTTTTCCTGAGCCCAGTTTGGGCTCCTGGGAAGATAAGGAGGATTCCACCAGGACGTTGGAAGGTGCAAGGCTGGGTAGGCTACCTAACGTTGCCCTTGAAGGTGCCAGATGAAGCCTCTCCTAGGAGCTGCTAGGGGCTGTAGGGGTGTCTCTCTGTATGCACGTATGCAACTGGAAACATCTGTAACAGGTGTGAGAGAGACACCAAGAAGCCTATCCTAGGCAGTTGCACCTGGATTTTTTCAAACACGGCCCTTGATGGGATCTTAAAATGGTGGGTAAGTGGGGGAACGAAACCACCGAGGTCTTCCCTGGTCAACATCATGAATGGGTCCCAAATCAAACAGGAAGCCAGCACTACAGTTCAGAACTTGCTGGCTTGGCAATTTCTTTTTCAATCAGTTCTCATCTCTGCGGCCTTTTCAAAGGCAGCCAAAAAATGCAGGAAACAGCAACTATCAAAGCCAGAATGATTAACCTTCGCTAGACGAGGGGCCTTCATGGCTTAATAAACTGGGTGACAGAATACATTAAACATCCCATTTGATCGCAGGTGGATTTAATTGTCGGGCAAAGGATGTAAAATTGCCACAGCAATTGTATCTTATTTATTCAAGGATTTGGTGGGTTTTGTGAATTCAGCCTGAAAATGTCACTTGGGTCATTTTTAGGTATGCTGGCAAAAATCAAGTAGTTACTCAAGGCTCAACCAAGAGTTTGCAAAGGGATGTGGTTTGTGGCTTCCTACAGAAAGAGACAATTTTTTAATGTACCTTATTTACATGCTTTAGAATGCAACCTTTGTTTGTAAGGACAAAATCTGCGTACAAAGACTATCACCACCTTGTAATTCTGGAGAGAAGATCTAAAATCTCTGAGAATGGAGACTTTTAAGACCTAAAAGTCTTGCTCCAACTATTATCAAAAATAGGAACATTAACCTTTCTTTAGGGGCTGCCACAGGGAGGAGGAAGGGGTCAAGTTATTTTCTAAAGCGCCTGTAGGCCAGACAAGGAATAATGGATGGAAGCTGAACAAGGAGAGATTCAACCTGGGAATAAGGAGAAACTTTCTGACAGTGAGAACAATCAACCAATGGAACAGAAGTTGCCCTCAGAAGTTGTGGGAGCTTCATCCCTGGAAGCTTTCAAGAAGAGACTGGGCTGCCATCTGTCAGAAATGGTGTGGGGTCTCCCGCTTGGGAGGCCCTTCCAACTCTGATTATCTGTTTATGTGTTTAATTGTTCAAGACTAAACGATCCAAGATTCATTACAAGTAGATTGATAATGTGGCTTTTCTTCATGACCCCTTCAGAAACCCCTTAAAAAAAAAAGAGAGTCTCTTTTATTCTAGGAAAAAGGCTCCTCTGCTTTCCCAGAAGCCTGCAGAGTGAAAAACAAGATAAGAGATAAGGTGGCGATAAGAGCGGCATAGAGAGAACTATTCAGAGCCCAGCCTGGTAGCTGGGATTTCCAAGAAATCTTTTCTTCACGTTCTCCGCTCTTCTCTGGCTTCCCACCTCCTGCCTCCCCAGGCACAGCCCACTCAGAGTAGCGGAGAGCAGAGCCCCCCAGCTTTGATCAGCCCAGCAATCCGATTGGGCACTTGCACGCAGGACGGCAGGAGAACAGAAAAGGGACCGTCTGGCAGGAATTCCGCCAGGGCAGCCATGCAGCTTCTCATTGGCAGCTTTACAGGAAGGAGAGCCTGGGGACCCCAGAACCCCTCTAACCCGGCAGTGGAGGCGGGGGGGGAGGGGGGGGGGCATTTGTTTTCTTTACAGCAAGCCGATTACGGAGTCTGTGACGCAGGCCTTTCTCAGAAGCTCCTTTCGTTGCAACAGGGCTTGACACGCTTCAACACTTTTGTCATGCTCCACATGCAGACAGAGGTGGCTGCGCACTTCCCTAGCCTGAACCACACGTGGGGGGCGAACATAATCCCCCCTCCCTGACTCTGACTGCTTCGATCTCTCTGCCCTCCCCTCATGACTCTCTCCTTTCCCATCATCCTTTGCAAAAGTTCATGGAGATCAGGGTCCGAGCAGGTTTCCTTTGAGGGAGAGAAGGCAGGAAGGGAGCTGCTGGCACAATCGCTGCAAGTCCCCACAGTGGCAGAGTCACGTCAATCGGAGGGCACGAGCAGGGGGTCCAGAGGGGCCAACTAGGAGAGATCCAGGCGAGCCTCCCCCAAGCTGAGCAGGGGCTCCAGGAGAAGGCAGGGGACCCCCCGTGTCCCCTGAACACCGAGGCCTGAAGGGCAAAGCCTCAAGGAAGGCGCACTCACCCTCCGGGTTCTCTCCACGTCGCCACAGGGGAGCCTCTTCACGAAGTCAATTCCCGTAAGAGGGGTTCCCGTGGGCGGCAGCAGAATGGAAGCGTCCATCATCAAGTATTCCACGTTCATGGGCTTCAGCTGGAAGAGGAAACGCGACACTCAACTTCACGCCCAAACCCGTCCATCTTACCTCCTCCTCCTCTTCCTCGGAGGAGGAGATCACAACAAGACTAAGGCAGCCCTTCCCACAGAAGGGTCCGGTCTCTCAGGATGTGGCCAAGAATCCACCCTTAAAGAGAGGCTCTCTTTAATCCGCCCTCAGGGTTTGGGGCCTCCCCCCGCCCCCCACGAGAGCTACTGGGGTGGAACAGGGAGGGTCACCCTTTCCCCAGCTCAGATTCACCCCTTCTCCAGCTCTGCCAACACACCCAGCTGTCTCCCTGCTCAACTGCTCCATTTATGCAGCGTATTCATCTTTAATTGATATTTTGCCTATTTTATGGGCCTTCTTCAATACTTCCTTCCCTTTTCTCAAAAGGTGACTGATAAAAGGCTAATAACAATAGTGCTTTTAAACAAAACTTTTTTAAATGTTTGCAACCATGATCCACTTTGCCAGTTTTTTTTATCTCTCTGGCAATTTGTTTATTACTTACGGTCATAGTTCTATATTCATCTTCAAACATGTCCAGAAAAATTTCTTCTCCCTTTAAAGAAAGTAAAGGGTTTCATTTTTTTCTCTGCCTGGGCATTTTTAGCGTGGGAATGTTTCTTCTTTAGTGAGGAGCTTAAATCAACCTTCCTTTCCATTATCCCACTTTCTTGAAAATCTACTTCTGCCCCACACAGGAATGAGTGCAACTCCCAAGACCAATTTACTTCTTCTATTTAAAGAAATATTTATCAGGAGGAAAGGTTATTCCTCCCTAATTTGCCCTGCCAGTAACAGAGGGCACGTGCTTAATGATGCCACTGCTTTTGAAGTGTTTCTCTCATGTTCCTGGTCCTTTGTTTCCTGCGAGTGAAAGACCAATTCAGCAGCTTTACACGACACCAACACGTTTCTGACACCGATTCGCTACCAACAGTATCTAAAGCCCTCGATTGAATCAGTTGTAGACATGCGGGGACACCTGACAGCCAGACAGCCTTCCTGCACAACTATTTAAACCTTTAAAATGATGATCCACCAGCCTCTGTCAGACCAGCCCCACGGAGGGGTCCCTTTCAATAATGGCCAGATAATTATTCCATCTAGCTAATCTGCCAGCTTGGAAACTGTGTTTGCTCCACGCCACCTTTATGAGGAATCATTCAAGGCAGGAACATTCAGAACCTGAAGTGGCTCAGAGGCCACAACTGATCAGAACCCGGGACATTTTTGTTAAAAAGTTCTGTCGAGCAGGAGAGAAATGATCAAATGCCGGGCGTCCGGTTGCAAGAGCTTCTCTGGAAACTGAGCAGTCACGCCCAGCTCTCTTGGGTGTCTCCAGAATTCGGTTTGAGGGAGTTAAAGGGCGGGAGGTTACCTTGTAAAAACGCCGCACCAGGTGAACGCTTTCTTCTCTTGCCCCCTTAAACAGAGAGGAAAAACCCTCAGAGTTCAGGACACAACAGGCTGAGGACCCCAGAAGTAACAGGCCGCCTCCCCGCACGATCTCCCCTCCGCAACAGGGACTATTTGCTCTCTGAAAATGATTAAGAAAGGAAAGCCTGGCCCTCCCTAATAAGGAGCACAGAGCCTGGGCGGAAGCGAGAGAAGAGGGAACTGCTGCTGGCCAGGGGCGCAAGTCCAAAGGCGCTCAGGTCGCAGGGCCAAGGCGGGGTGGTGGTGGTGGGGCTGGACTCAGCCGCCGAGGGAGAGAAGCAGCTTCACAGAGAGGAGCCTCGGAGTCCCGCGAACCGTTGCGCTTGCTGGGAAAAGCAGGGACCGGCTCCAGCCGCCCAAGGGGGAAATGGTCTCCCGCGTTTCGACCATTTACTTCGGAAGAGAGATCCGCCCAACAGGACAAACCACCCCTGGGAGGCCGTGTTTTCTTCTTCTTCTTCTTCTAAATAAAAGACTCACTTCCAAACAAGCAAGGTGCACATCTTTGATAATGCTGCCGTGTTTGTTGAACACCAGCTGCTTCAAGAGGAGGCAGCCAAGCTCCAAGGTGGCCAGGCGGATTTTGCCATCTGTGGGGGGAGGGGGGGGGGAAAGAGAAAATAGGGCAGGAGAAGAGTCAGTTATTGAATTGTTGACACTCCCCCCACCCCCAGCAAATCCAGTTTCAGTTCACACCTGTCCCACCCCAACAGCCAGATGCTTTCTGCCCCGGAAGATAGGAACATTACAGGAAAGTGGATGGAAATTCTAGCAGGCATTAAGAAGCCAGAATTGTACTCATAGGCAGAAAAGGAACAGAATGATTCAGTCCTCTGCCAAACTGGTTTGTGTGGGCTATTTTTGATTTTTTTTTTACTAGTCCAAGGGGGCGATAGCAGCCTTTCTCTTTGCTGATGGTGGAGAGAAGCTCTGGACAGGCGGGTCCACCTTTTATGAGCTCCCATCAAAAACCGGGTCTGTTCTCTGTCCTGGAAGAGACTCTTGGCTTGGAACGGCTGCCTGCCAAAGAAGGTTAACTCTTCCCGGGGTCTTTAAACAGCTGCTTGCTGGTTTCTGCTTTCACTGACAAAAATGGCTCTTGGGAGGAAAGCTGCGTGTTTCCTCCTCTTTCAGAAACTTGTTTTAGACCACACACAGCTGCCCCATTCCCAGACGGACTGCTGGAAAGCGAAGGTGGTCCACGGTAAACCCTCTACCTGGCTGAGCAGCGTAGCTCATGATCCTGATGAGCCTCTCTGCCAGGCCGGGGTTGTAGGAGTTCTTCTCCTCGGCGTCCTGGGCCGAGAGCTGAATCCTCTCCAGGGTGATTGGCTTGATTCCTTGGGAGAAACAGGAAAACCGAATGTTGCAGTTCCAAGTCGACCTTTGTTTAGCAAAGGAATTCCGAGGAACCAACAATCCAAGAAACAAAAGGCAGCTCAGCTTGCAGTACAATTCCTCAAAGCCGCCCCCACAAAAATGTGGAAAGCTTCGGAGGTGAGGATTTATTTATTTAGATTTGGGTGTCACCCAACTTTAAGCCAACTCTGGGCTGCTCATAAAGAGGGTGATAGAGTAGAGCCCCATTCCCACAATGCGAACCGACCCGCCTCCCTCCCTCCCTCCCTCCCTCCCTCCTATCAACTGAATTCGTGTTTAGCTTCCCTCCAACTCATATGGCCTTGACAAGCACCTGAAAGTCTTGGGACCACGTGGTCCTTCCCCTCAAGCAGCCGCTCCGCCTCCCTTCCTGTGCCTGACAATGTAAAGGGCACCACTTGGTGCTTTTGATCCTTGGGCTAAAGGGGGGGAAGGCTGATAAAGCCTAACCCAACGTCTTGAGAACCGCTTCAAACTTCCTCCGGGTGTGCTTCTTCCTTCCTTCATACAAAGTGCGCTCTCACCAGACTCTCTGATGGGCAAAGACGATGCGGATCCAAGAGCAGGGCTAGCCCAGGTCACCCACGGAGGCCTCCAGTGCCTGCAGTCCAAGCCAAAAGCTGCCCCTCGTGGTGTTTAGCATTGGCACCAGAAGCTCAGCAGCACAGCTGGGTCACCATCGGCGCCTCTTTTGCCTCCTCTTCCCTTGGGAAGAGGAAGCCCCGCGGGGCATCGAAAGGCAGAGGAGAAGGCAGAGAAAGCTACAGACCGGCAACGGTATCCGTCCCGTTGCCAGGACGTGAAATGAAACGAAGGTCCCCTGCAGTTGCGGGTTGAGAGCGACGGCCAAGACCAAGAAAAGCTACAGGTGTTTGTATGCATGAGCTGAGGAACTGAGAAGATCAGTTAACTGACGCTGGTTGGAGCAGACGAGCTATTTAAAGCCACATTAACACAGCAAGCTGTTCTTGTAGCGCAGCGAGCTTCTTCCTCAGGAAAGGTGGCTTTGAAACAGGTCAGCCTCATTCAACGACGCTTGTGTCAGTAGTGACCTTTTGCCGAGCGTCAAGGACAGCCCTCCGACGCTGTGGTTCTACACAAAGGGGACACCCTTTTGTGATGCGCACAGAATAGTTTGCACTTCCTATCAACCAGCCCTGAACTCGGTGGCCCTGAATTTCCATGAGAATTTCCATTTCTGACTTGCATTTAACCAATTCGGGAACTCCACCTCAGGAGTGTCGCCAAACGTTTGGGCCCCAGGGACCGATTCTGTGGAAGCGCTGCATCTTAGGGAAGGAGAAACCAGGGAGAGGAACGAGTGGTCACGGGGGGCGGGGGCGGGTTGAGCTTTCTGTCCCGTGGTGGATGGCAGACTTTCAATGATTCGCCCGAGAAGAAGTGCGGCTCAAACACCCACCGCTTCCCCTCCAAAAATCTCACTTCTTTTGCTGATGCAAATTAGGGACCCAGGTGGACCAAACCAGGGAGGGAAGGGGGCCTTGGCTGGCCAAAGGGGTCAGAGCAGCAGCCCTTGGTCCCCCTCACGGAGACTTGCCTTTGTTGTGGGACATGGCGTACAGGAGACACAACACAAAAAGAGCGTAGTAGTCAAAATCGGCACACTCCAGGGCATTATACACCATCTCCAGAAATGGCCTGGGGAGAAAAAAAGAGGATTTTTTTTTTAATTAAAAAAAACAAAAAACCCCATTTCTGAGGATTCTGCCTTTTATTCGCATGCCCGATAGTGCCATATTTCCCTACGGGGGCCTGAGTTATAATGATCCAAAGGGTCCCTGGAGAAATCCACCAGGGGAGGGGGGGGCCTTGGCCTTGCTGGGTTAGTGTGGATCCCAGCTGAGGATCCCATCGCAGAAGAGAGGCAGGGGGAGAGCCTGGCCAGACGTCTCGCCTACCTGTTCCAGCTGCACATTGCGGAGGCAGCTGCGCTCTTCTCCTCGTCGGTTATGTTTTGCTCTGTGGCAGAAATGAGTTTGCAACGCTCCATGATCACCATCTCGATTTCTGAAAAGAGACAGAGAGACATTTTAGAGACGGGTTTATCTGACTAGACAGAGGCAAGCAGACGTTGCCCAGGGGTGGCTGGGATTCTGGCCAAAGGGAAGAGGTCCTGGGGATCTGGCCAAAGGAATCCCGCAGGGAGGGTCCTGGGGCCCCGATTGTGAAGGAGGAATCTGCTGACTTGTAAGCCCAGGAATCTGACTGAAGCGATCAAGACCAGCAGGCCAGGAAGGGCTGAAGCCAGCCTCCTCTCCAGGCACTCTGCAGCGGGAGGGGAGCCCCACTTTGGCCCAGGAGACTCCCCACAGGGCAGCTGCAGGCCCTGGGAGAAGGGCAGTGGGCGGGCAAGGCCGGCCAAGACAGCCTGGAGACTCAGGAGCAGGAAAAGAAGAGGGGAGCTGCACTCGGCTGTCCAGCCACCCTGACGCCAACTCCCCAGGCCCAGGAGGGCAGGAACGGGCAGGCGGGGCCCCTCTCACCTTCACTCTCCCCACTGGGCTTGAGGCCCTTGGAGGGGCTCTCGGTGCCTTCCGGGGTGTCTTCCGGGCCCCTCTCCTCCTCCTCCTCCTCCTCCCCAACGTTTTTATAGTTGGGCCTCTTCTGCAGCCTCTTTCTCCCCTTCTGTTTATTAATTTCTAGCGAGCGCTCCAGGGTCTCGGAAGGTTTAATGAAGCACCTGATGCCCGCCTTGACCTAAAACAGCCACATAAACAGAAGGAAGTCAGATGCTCCACGACCTTCCTAACCAAAGGAACAGGCCAAGATTCAAATGGAGAAAAGCCAGGAGTTCACCCCGAAAAAAAAGGAAATGCCAAGCAGCCTTTCGGTTCCCCAAACACAACCTCTTGGTGGCCGATTCCTCGCCCGTAGCATGTGGCAAGAACGGGACAGGACAAAGGAGGCCAGCAACTCTGTGCTCTTACACCACAGCCTTTAAGGGGCCACCCCATCTCTCATGGAGGCAGGGGGACGTGTCACGGTCCTCTGTTTGGAAGCTTTTAGGATTACCCCGGAGGGCTGTAAACCCACAAGAGCCTCGAAGAAAAGCCTTGCCTTGCAAGGACCACTACAGACGGCTGACTCACTGACTCCTACAAACCTGCACCATTTTATTCCATGTCAAGAATCTTGTTCAACAGGAGCCAAGCCCCACCTCACTATGGTATTTCTTCGGTTTCATGGAAATCCAATCAATCCCCGACCGAGCCACAATTCTAAGTACGAATGGCACTTTCTTGCTTGTAAATGTGAGTGGTCAATGAGGGCTCGGGCTGGCTTAATTCTTGCCCCACAGATTTCTGACAGACACTAAAGCAGATTCAAGGGTACAATCCGGGAAGTCTCCAATCTTTCGTGCAATTGAAAGCCCACAGTCCAAAGAAGAAAGAAGGCCGATAGATATCACAGTTGGAAAAGCTCTCAGCCTAGGAAAAGGTTTCTGTCTGTTGGGTTTTAAAGATCCCCTGAGCTGGATCTTTGTTCAGTTCGGGGGTGCAGTTATTCACGGGGACACAGCCACCTGCTTCCTAACTCTCCTGAGCTCAGCAGAGTCTTTCAGCTGAGATTAAGAAGCAAATCACGCAGAGACCAAACGTTTGTCCCCGCTGGTCTCCTTGGGCCAGGCTGCTTACCCGCCTACTGGACACATTTCAGTGTAGGCTGCAGCACCTGCTTGAGAAGCCCGACCTTTCCAGCCCCCCCTCGGGGTTGCAGGAAGGAGCGAAAGTAGGTTAAGACCAGGCGCAGAGCGGCAGGAACCAGCCACATCCGACTGGGGCAGGAAGCAGAGCAAAACCAGTTCAAAGAAGGCCAAGCGAAGGCCGAGTGTGACTTTGAGGCGCCTTGGGTGGGTGTCAGGCGAAGACGCGTGACTCAGTGGCCCCAGACGGCGAGGAGGAGGAGACCCCCACCCTCCTCTGGCACTTCCCACTGCTGGCTGGAAACACAGGCGGCTTCTCGGATCTGAGATCTGCCTCATAGCAAGAGAAGCGCCTTCCTCCAGACCACTCAGATTTCGACACGAGTGCGTCAGGCGTGGGGGCTGATCACCCAGCTCACCAAGAGATGTGAAGGTAGAGTGGGGGGCAAACTGCCGACTCAATTTTCCCAGCTGCTCAGGGAAATCAAGGTTTTCCCGACGACTTCCTACCCCCACTTCATCTAAAGATGGCACAGCTTGAGCCTAAAACCCGCCTACCAACAGCAGTGTGTCCTGCGGTGCCATCTGTAAGGGCAACCAAAATCAAAGCCACGGTGGCCATCGGAGCTGCTTGGAGGAAGTGGGCAGGGATTCTCCCAAGAAGCAACATGGTCCTTTAAACTTCCCGTGTTCCTCCTGCTCTGCTGCACCACCAGCCCTGCTGCCATCGAGGCTGCTGTCTCCTCCTTCCGTCTCTGGTTTGTTCCCTCCTCCCCCCCACTGGGCAAATGGGGGAGGGGCTTCTTTAAACCCACCAGCATTATAATACACCCTCCCCCCGCTGCTTATAGGGCAGTCATCAAGGCCCCCTCCACTTGCCAGTCCTTCTCCCGCCTTCCCTCAAGAAGTTTCTCTTATCGGGGGAACACGAGGCCAGCTACCTTTTGGGAGTCGCAGGAGATCTGACCCACCTGGGCTTGTTTCAGGGCAGTATCAGGTCTGCTCAAACTGAGCTGGATCAAATTTCTGCCACTTACAGATTTCCAATAACTGTCCTAGTCCAGATCTGTTTCCAAAGCTTTAGGAAAACACCCCCATCTTACTTAATACATGCTACGAGAATGTAAACCCCGGTTGCTGGGTACAGTAAAGGATAAAGCAAAAATGCCCAGATTAGCTCTTCAACATGTCTGCCTTTTGAGGGATTAAATTTACCTAGAAAAACCACTAAAATAACATCCACTCTTGTTACAACCCGCTGCGAGTAATTCACCCTCTCACAGACTTAAAAAAACACACACACACGCACAAGACCGAGTAATTCTGCAAAAGACGTTCGGTGGAAGTCAAACTGCTAGAGCAGAAAAAAAGGTGACAAGCTTCTAACCGCAGATTTCCCAGTAACAGAACCCGCTGAAGAGAAACGCGGGCAAAAGCCCAGAATGAGTCTGTGTGCTACAAAGACGAGATCATTTCCATGCGCCATGGCGCTTTTTATCTTTCAGCTTGCATGCGAGATCGGGCCTGATTTAAGAAAAAAAAACCCCACCAAGGACACCCACGAACCCCTTCGATGCCAGGCAGATCACGCCACAGCCCCGGTCTTCTGCCAAGCGAACCAAGAAGGTGCGTGAGAGCTGACAGACATTCGTTCTACTCACAGAGCTTTTCTGGACGTCCTGCTCCACTTTGGGGGAAAACACCGCGGGGTCTCCGTTCAGAATGACCTCGGCCAACGAATTCACCAAGGGGGCGTAATGGATGATTAGGAAAACCTGTGGGAGAGGCAGAGGAGCGAAAACTGTTGGGGGAGGAGGCTCAGAGAGGGGACCCAGATGAACTTCCCATTTATCCTGCTACTTTCCCCTCTGCTATGGTACAAGGGAAATTACTTTAGGCTGCTTTCACGGGGAGATGTTTCCTTCGGCGCGTGGGAGGGAGGAGGACTAAGAAGGGGAAATATCTCACATTCAACTGCTTCCTGACATCATGCTGAAGGGCACCCAGTTTTCCACAACAGGGAATGTGGTTTGTAAAGCCAGCTGTAGCTAATCAGGAGTTCTCAACCCCAGCCCACCTATCATTAAACACCACATCCTGCCTATTTGCCTTGACTCTTTTAGCAAGCCCACTTCTAACCCTGGTCCTTTACAGTCCCGTCTCCCCAAATCGCTCTTGAAAATGATCAACACCTCCTGCCCCCTGGCAGGGCCAGTTTCAACACAAGTTGCTACATCATTGTTAAAAAATCGACGTGGCCCTCTATCAAATTCTTAATAAAATCTAGAGCAGAGTTGCTCAAACCTCGGCAACTTTTAAGATGGGTGGACTTCCAACTCCCAGAATCCCATGCTGGCTGGGGGGAATTCTGGGAGCTGAAGTCCGCCCATTTAAAAAATTGCTGAGTTTGAGAAATGCTGCTCGAGAATCAGTCAACTGGATCGTTTGCACTTACTTGTGACAAGAGATAGAGAGAGACCTGGAGACTTATTCTTGGCCGTTCTCCAGTCTAAGGAGGAAACAATTAAGAAACAGCCTTTAACACTGGAAAAGTTAATGCATGTATTAACCGACCGCATTCATTTTTATTTTTGAATGGCACGCAAAAAACGCTCTCCAAAACAGGCCCAAGAGATCGGGGGAAACGTCTGCCATATTCTCCCCACTGCTTCCCTCTTTCTAAAACAGAAGCATCACTCGACCGTTTGGGGAAACCATGGGAATTTGGACCCAGTCATCCCCTTCTCTAAGAGCGAGAGTGCCTGAGCCCCCAGAGGCCGTGGAGGGAGCTCCCTTCCTGGGCTCTGCTTTTTCTTGGAGAAGCAGCCAGGTGTCAATGCAAGGGAGACAGGCGCATGCTGCTCATGAACGCAGGCGGCCTCCTTTCGTGCTTGTGCCCCTGCGCCCCCTCCCCCGGGACAGGGCCTGCAAGGAGGGAAAGCCTCCAACAATCAAGCTGGGAGGAAAAGGCAAAAAGCTTTACTCAGAGCCCACGAAGTAACTTCTGCGGCTGCCCAGAGGGTGATTAGCCAAGGCAAGCCACAGGATGATTCATGCGCATTATGACATCAAGAGGGGTTTAGAAATTTCTGTTATGAAAGGAGGTAGCTGCCCTTTGTCCCTCTTTCAACTGAACTGACGGTCCAATGAGGATGCCGGCTGCGCTGTCACGACCTCCCGCTCTCCCTCGCTTTTGGCCCTGGAAGAACAGTGGTGAGAGAGAGGGAGGGAGCCTCCGTGAAGCGGAGCGGTTCCCTCCCTCCCGGGGTGAACTGCGCACGGTCAACGACAGAAGCGATCGTTATTTCAATGGGGTAGTGCAAGTTTGCTTCTATGGCTCAACGGAGAGGCTCCCTGCGGTTGCACGGTTTCAGAGAGATGTCGCAAGGCAGCCAGGTTCCTGTAAAGCCACCTCGAGCAAGGAAGCCCCCCGCCCCCTCACCTTCTCCTGATTGACCAAGGAGTAGACGTAGAGAGGCAGGAAGAGGCTGTTCAGCAGGTGGTCCGTCAATACATCGTTTAAGAATTCACAGTTGATAATTAGGATGTCGTTCAGGTAATGGAGGTGATCCAGGTGCTCGGCTACAAGGTCGCTCAGCTTGCCCCGATTTCTATGCCTGCCAAAAAAGGGAGCAGACTAAATATGCAGCCGCCGCCGCCACCACCGCCAGCCCGGACCCCAGAGAGAGGGCGCTGGGTGAAGAAGAAAGGCTCACTCCTCATCTGTTTGGACGCAGTTGTCCAGCTCTATCACGTGGCTGCCGATGAACCAGACGAGGTTGGAGAAGTAAGGGACGGCCGTCTTGTCTCGAATATAGTGCAGCATCGGCTGGTTGTTCACTGAAGGCAAACAATGAAGGTGATCACTGCTGATGTATTTCTTCCCCCAATGCTAATTTAAGAGAGGATCCCTTCCTCTAACTCGCTTTCGGCAGCATGGGCCAAAATCAATTCTATTTCTATGGCAGTTTTCAGGAGAGGTCAACATCCCCTTCAAGAGATGAATCGAATGATAAAAATTAGGCTGAAAGCGGCTGGACTCTGCCGTCGCCGAGAATGGCCCCCGCTTGCGGTCTAGGGAACTGGGCAACAGCACCAGGCGGGAAAATCCGCCAGCAGACTTACATGACACTGTTTTAAGGGAGACGGGATGCACCAGTGCAGAGAGGACGAGGAGAGACAAGAAAGACAGCGCGGTTAACAGGGTTAGGAGCTCCAAGGAGGTCAGTGGCTAAAGCAGCAAGCATCTAGGCTAGAAGAGAGCAGTTAGAAACAAGCAGGCAGCCCTCAGAGACCCCTGTCCCAAGGCCAGCCACCGGGGGAGGGGGGCCTCCCCTCAACTGCACATCCCAGGGCAGGGACTATCCATTATTATCTTAATTTTATTGATTTATATCCAGCTTTTTTTTTTTCTATAAATAATTAAGACTCTGATCATTCAGACTGTCTAGAAGTCCATAGCTGAGGACAGAAATAAAATTCCATCTATGTTTGAGTACCATGTCTAGAGTGTGTGAACAAAACCACTCTTTGGAAGTGGCTCGAGTCAATTTATGGGAGTTTTTTTTACACGAGAGATGGGCAAATCCGATGGCCCTCCCTCTCCTCTGTTGCTGGATTCCACAGATTCTGGGTGCTAGCTTTAAATGAGCATAGAAGCCAGCCCAGAATCTACCTCTACCTTAAAAACTACCTGTCAGCTTTGAAATTCAGCTGCCACGTATTTTTTTTTGAGAGTTAGAGGAGTTGAAAAGTTCAAGGTTATTCTGTGTGTCCTATTAAGAATTTGCAGTTGCAGTTAATTGGTTCTCGTGATTTATGAAGTGTAGAAGTGGGAGGAGGGAAGAGAGGAGAGAAGGTGGATTCTGTGTAACACGGGGAAAAAGCTTTCACTCGGGAAACTGCTTTGGAACGTGCCAGACCTGTTCCTTACTAAATCAATTGGAGAGAGAACATCTTGGAGTGATTGATATCATGGATACTATCTGGATGCTTGACGCTACCTCGAA
Organism: Pseudonaja textilis; assembly: GCF_049901715.1. Lineage (NCBI taxonomy): Eukaryota > Metazoa > Chordata > Lepidosauria > Squamata > Elapidae > Pseudonaja > Pseudonaja textilis. The sequence goes on from NC_142003.1 coordinate 557,593, forward strand.
TGCCTGATTCCTAGGGCAAAACGGAGAGACGCATTGCCTCTATGTCCTTTCAGTGGAAAACATCTGGCTGAGTTCTAGCTTTCAGCTGTCATTTTCTTCACTCATGAACAAGAGTGCATGAGAGAGAGAGGACAGAAGGGGGTGTGTGTGTGTCAAAAGTTCTAATAAATATTTCAGGAAGCTGTTCTGGGTCCTGATCAAGCAACGCGGAGATTCTCACTTTGCAAAACCTCACGCCAAGAGCGCCCTCCAGCGGCCATTCCCTGAGTATTCTCTTCTGGCCTTCCCCAGCTCCTTCTACCGCTTCCTCCTGCCGGAGAGGACAGCCCTGGCTTAAAACACTGGTTCCGAGAAGAGTGTCTCACGTGATCCACTAGGTCAAATCGGGATCTGCCCCGTCTAACTTTCACCCGATAAATCTGGGACTGCCGGAAGCCCCGGCTCCTTCCTGTTAAGGCACGTGTGGTGCTGAAACCACCCAAGAAGACGCTTACCTTTGTAGACGTTTAACGTGATGGTTCTCACGGCAATTCTGACCATGCTCTCTGGGTGGTTGAAGAATTTGATGGCCTCGGTGTACAAGGCAAAATCGTTGGTATGCTGAGGAGGAAGACGGCAAAGAATATGGCTTATGCCCTGGGTGCCCTTTTGTCCTGCCCCGTCAGACGCTGGACTGTTGAAGGGCAACCTGGGGCCTCGGTCAGTACAGGCGCTCCCCCCGGCACCTGCTCTGCCCCCCAAGCACTGGGGCAGAAATTGAAAGCCTCGTCCCTCGGCCTGGGTCCCTCCAGACACCCTCAACCACAACTCCAGCAGGAACAACTAGGATCTTTTGAAAATATTCACAGGTTTTGAAATGGACAATTAGGTCACTTCTGAGGTACACATTCGGCAACAATATACATTGTTATAGAAGAAAAGGTTCCAGAAAAGGTTCGCCCAATTCCCAGCAAAAATAATTCACCGAAAACAGCGTTTTGTTTCCAACTTGTAACTCACCTCGTTGTAAAAAAAGTGAACAGTGTGATTGTTGAGTTTCAGAGAAAGTGTTTTTAAGAATGAAATATAGTATGCCATGATTTCTTCATCTGAGAAGTCAAATTTGTGCACAATAATAGAGTTCACGTAGTTGTTGGACAGTAAATAGTCTGAGGGGAAAAATACAGAGGCATAAAATACAGGTAGTCCTCTACTTATGACCACAATTGAGCCCAAAATTTGTTGCTAAGTGAGACATTTGTTCAGTGAGTTTTGCCCCATTTAACAACCATTCTTGCCACCGTTATGAAGTGAATTGCTGCCGTTGTTAAGTTAGTAACACAGCTGTGAAGTGAATCTGGCTCCCCCCCGTTGCCTTTGCGTGTCAGAAGGTCACAAAAGGGGATCACGTGACACCCCCAGACACAGCAACAGTCGTAAGTATGAACCATTTGCCAAGCATCCGGATTTGGATCACGTGATCATGGAGGTGCTGCACCAGTCGTAAGCGTGAAACAACGGTCGCTTTTGTCGGTGCCATTTTAACTTTGGACACTAACTGAACTGCTGTAAGTCCAGGACCACCTATACAGTTTAGTATAAAAATTAAGCCAGCAAACTCAAGGATACGCACCACCCATTCTAGCAGACGGGTCTTTTTTTCAGCTATCCTTGTCCTCCCTGAACTGTCCCCTCAGAAACCACCAGAAGCCCATCCAGACTTCTACCTCCCCGCTTATTTCTGTCCTCTGCCCTCTCCTGCCTTGTCTGCACCTGTTGACATGCATCAAAGGAGAACTTCCTGTTTATGGTTTACGGTTTATTTTTTCAGGAAAAACAAGAGTGTCAAACATTTTAGAAGCATGTTTTTAAAAACTTTATGATTCCTTTCATAGGTCTTTTGCAAAATTTGTCTCTCTGTGAAAAGAGAAACCACGTGGCATCACAGACAACTTAGTGAAATTAAGTGGTTGAACAGTACCGTATGTTGAAGATTATTAACCAGCTCAACTCCCAATGTATTTAATACATTTAATACCTAATGGATTTAAAACGTCTCTAATTCTACAATCTTCAGGACAGAAAACAAGAACCCCAGTTACACGTGTAGCTTATGTAGCAAATGGTTTTCAACAAAAATCTTGCTTTGCATAAAGAGAAAAGAAATGTGCATATTTACAAAGGGATGTTTCGTGACTGATGTTCTCAAAGAGGATATTCAAAGTCTGCAGAAGTTGCACACAGACATAACGGCCCGACTTCTGGCGCAGAATGTTCAGGAAGAACACAAACATGTTTTTCTCCAAGAAAAAGCTGGAATGCAAGCATTTTTTACCAATTTACTATATCTTATTGGAGAAATTTCATTAAAATGTTTATTGCTGGAATGCAATATTGGTGAAGATATTGATAACTATATTTTAACCAGCATGATTAGAACTATACTGATATATTTACTAGCTTCTCAGGCCACTGCAGTCAAATAATTCTTAGCAGTTACAGAAAATAAAACATCCATGGAACAATAATGTAATAGATGGACATAATGAAAAAAAAAAGTCTGTATTTGTTAAAGCAAAATCATACAAGCTCTTACTCAAACACTGAACTGTCATTCTGATCTCCCCATATCAGGATCTCGGTTATCGATCGAATGGTTTCCACCAATAGGTTGCGGTTGTGGTCAGTCACAGTGGTGTTTTTGGTCAAAACATGATACATATACCTGAAAGACAAGACGAGAAAGTAAACATGGGGCCCTCCAAGTGGTCTTGGCAGGATTGTGCATGTTGAAGTGTGAGAGAATCTGTGACTCTTTTGAACCACTGTAGAAAAACCCAACTATTCGCATCACTTCTCGTCTCTTCTTTCGATTTGTTAAATGTTCTTCATTTAGCACGAGGCACCCTGGAATCAAATTACCTGGCACCAAAAGCATCCCTTCTACTTCCTTCTCTTTTTCAGACATTTTCCTTGCAGAAACAGCAATCAAGGGTTCCATCAGAATGGTCTCCCAGCTAAAGGGAGGCCAGAGGAAACCCCTAGAAAGCCAGCAAGTACCGAAGGGGGCCATGCCGATGCAAATAAAATGTAGGCATCATTAGCTTGAACTATATATTTGTTTTACACAAAGTGTTTGTGAATAGTTTACAGAATTATGAAATCTATGAAAATAAACAAACCACGGCCCGTGTCGTGTATTGTACACCTCACGTAATTCCTACAGGCACGGGATGCTGATGAAAATAATCCCCAAGATGGTCAAGGGAGGTGATAAGATATCCCAGCAGAATTTCTGACCTTTTATGGGGGTAACGAATAAGAGGGAAGCCTGACAGATTATGCTGGTTGAGAAAGGGGTACCAGAAAACACTTTCTTCATTTTCTGATTAGAATAACCTGATAACACCGAAAGGAACTAATTCTTACTTACAAAACCAACTTGTCAGACTGGCTGCCAGAAAGTCATTTTGGCAGCCTTTGTAGTAAAATAAATAAATAAATAAAATAAAATAAATGAATACAAATATAGTGCTGACCACCAATCCTGACACCTTTAGGAGAAAAGTCCACAAATGCCCAGCAGTTAAAACTGCTGGTCATGCTGGCTCCGTTGCCTTGCCTCTCCCTCCCAAATGCAAGGAGCTGCGGTGCCCAGAGGCCTCCTTCCCATCAGCTCTTAAGGCAGGCAGCCCCCTTTGCAGGGCCAGCCCCCAGCCCCCAGCCCCCCCGGGCCCCCAGGAGGAGGGAAGGCTGAGGCAGCCTGAAGGCAGGGAAGAGGTGGGGGGGCTCCTTGACCTCAAGGTCCCCCTTGAGACCTTCTTCTCCTCCCCGGACACCGGACTTCCAGTCCAACTGGCCTCCCCCCCGCCCCCCACGTCCAGGCACACGAAGCGGGGGGGGGGGGAGACACATTTATGCGCCTCTCCTCCACCCTCGGGGTGACTCTGCGCAGGGCGAAGGCTCCTCCAAGGGCCGGTGGGCCGAGAAAGCCACGGGATTCCCTTTGGGCCCCCAGCGTCTCTCGCGGCCTTCTTAGGCTGGGGCGGCGGCGGCTGCTCGGCGCCTCCCGCTCCCCGCCTTCCAGCCCCGGGAAAGAGGCCGCCGCCCCAGCAGGTGCGGGAGGCGCTTCTTCCAGCGGGCCGCTTCCACCCCCTTTAAGGCGGCCCTTCCCCTCCCAGAATGCCCCCAGCCTGCCCGGCTGCCCAGGGAGCCCCGGGAGTTGTAGTCCTCCCGTCCTGCAGCGGCCCAGGACGCCGGCCCTGCTTCACAAGCGGCCTCCCCGGCAGCCCCCCCGGGGCCGGCTGCGGACGATGGGCGCAGGGGTCCCGCGGGGAGACTCACTTGAGGTGCTCGAGCGAGTGGATGTTGCGCGAGGCCTTCCCGCCGCCGCCCCCGCCGCCGCCCCAGCTGCGCGACCGCCCGAACATCGTGCGCGGGCCCCGCAGGCGCGTCTCCGCTCCTACGGCCGCCGCCTCCGCCTCCGCCGCTGCTGTCGCTGCTGCCCCTCCTCGGTCGCCTCGTCCTCAGCGGCCGCCGCCGCCGCCATCCTCCCCTCGGCCTCTCAGAGTAGCCAGACGCCGACGCCGCCGTCCTCTCGCGCTCCGCGCAGGCGCTGGGCACGCCGGGAAGCGCAGTCTTACGCGCCCGCGCCTGCCCCGACGCCCGACGTCGGGCGGACCGGCCGCAAACTCCCCTTCCCGGCGGCCCCTGCGCGCGGGCATCCCGGAAGACGGGCGTGCGTTTGTGACCCAAGAGGGGCGGGGCGCGCATGCTAATGAGCCGTCGGCGTCACGCTTAACCCCCTCGCCGCCGCGCTGCAGCCCCCGCGGAGGCGCGCTCTGCGGCCCGGGAGCCGCGCAGGCGGAGGCGGAGGCGGCCGGGCGAGCGGGCTGAGGTCTGGGCGCGGACGGCCGAGCCGAGCCCCTCCTGCCCGCTGCAGCCCGGCGGGTGGCGCGAAGCAGCCGTGCGGCCATGGCCGGGGGGGCGTCCGGCGGGGCTTAGGAGGGCCGCGCCAAGAGCCCCAGCGCCGCCGCAGCCCGTCTGCAAGGCGCGCCCGCCGCCGCTCGGCTGCGCCCGCGGGGACCAGAGTCCCGGGCGCCGGACGGTCCTGCCCGCTGTCCCGCCATCGGCGCCCGGAGAGCCGCGGGGGCTGCCGGCCGGAGGGGCCGCCCTGCCGGGGCTGCTGGGCTGGCAGCGTCCCCCGTGCCCCGATCGGGCGTCCCGGCGGGTGCCAGGCGCCGCCGCCCCCTCGATGTTCTCCGCCGGCCTCTTCCTGGTCAACCTGCTGATCCTCTACTACGCCTTCCTGCTGGAGTACATCGCCCTCAACGTGGGCATCGTCTTCCTGCCCGACGACATGGACCAGGCGCTGGTGGACCTCGGGCTCCTCTCCGACCCGGCGCTCGGCCTCTACCGGCTGGACAGCGAGGGCGAGCCGCTCGACGCCTACTGGGACTAGGGCCGGCCGTCGGAGGAAGGAGAGCCCGGAGGGGTTGGCCTGCCCTCCCGCGGGTTGTGACTCCAGCTCCCATCCCCCGGAGCCCGGGAGGCTGCTCCAGGCAGGGAAGGCCAGAGGAGCACCGGGCCTCTCCTGCTCTGTTAGGCTAAGAAGGTCCGGATGGGGAAACCCCTCCCCAGAAGAAAATGCTCCTAGATCTGCTCCTGGACATCGAAGGGGGCTGCTGGCCCTTCTGCCCGCTGGGGCAATCCCTCCCGGGGCATCTCTGCAGCCCCCTCGGATCCTAGGCTTCTTCCAGGAACAACAACACAGGGCCACCCTTTCTTTCCCCTCTTGCTTCATTCACATTTCTACTACAGGCTTGCTACACCAGGGAAGAAAAAGGAAAGATTCCAGAAAGGACAAGTGGATTCTGGCCGGCTGGCCTGAGGCCTTCCAGGTCCCCCAGGGAAGCTGGACTGAAGATGGGGCCGGCCCAAACCCTTGATGGGTTCGCCAACGTCCTGCGATTCTGCAGGAATTCATTGAACACAACAGCAGGGGTTTACCCAGGGAGTGGGGGGAGACCCCAGGAGATGCTGGTTTCTTACACCAAACGAAGGCATTTACTCCTCGTTTGCACACTTCAAGGAACAAGGCTTGGTTCTCTTGTTTCTGAAGAGGTAAAGGTATGTGGGGAGCTAGCCTGGATGCTTAGACAAGGCAAGCAGTGGCTGTGATGGGGTCACCAGGTTTTAAGGGGGCTGGGGGGATAAACCGTGAGAGCCTGAGGTTGCTTGCAACAGCGCATGTTCCTGAACACACAACTGCTAGGCAATTGAAACTTGGCCTTGCATCACTGTGCAGAAGATCCCCGAATCACGTTTTCCCCGTAGGGCAGTAGAAATAGCCCTCCGTTATCAGTACTATCCGTATCTGTGAGAGCTTTTAAAAAAGACCTTCGCTACTCTTGAATGAAACATTTTCCAGCACGGTTATATGACATTAGTGAAGCTTGCTCCCTGACATGCTAGGTTTCCAGCTGCAGGGAGAGACAGGTGTGGAAATATGGCGAAGCCATCCATTTGCACAGGAGTCCTTAAGTGTAATTAGCCGTGAAGGCTCTGGTTTCTGCTCCTTCCAAGCATGGAAATGTTGGAAGTCTCCAACTGGCGGTCTTAATTTGCTGTGAATGATCAGGTCACCCTTCTTAAATTTTATCTTATTTTATTTTTGGGATCCCCCGAACCTTTGCAATACCCACAAAGGGTCTGCTTTTTAAAGAGTAATAATTTAAGAAGGGAGGAAAAAAAAGAACTTCAGGGATGTTTCTGTCACACGGTTGCAGAAAAGAATTGATTTTGTAAGTATTTTTATAACTTGGGGGAAGGAAAGAAGAGCCTTGTCATTGTTACGGCAAGTTATTTTGGAAAATGTTCAAACGCATTGTTATGTGAAGCAGAAAATGTAAAAAAAGCAATATCTTGATAACAGGACCTTTTGCAAATACACATGTATGCAGGTGACTACAATCACTTTGCGTCTTATTGCTGGGACCAGGGTGGCCGCTGGGGGGACTTCACGGCAAAGGCTGCGGCTGTAGGGCCGCCTCGGGGTCTTTGCATGCTTAAAAGGGGGAGGGGGCCTGGTGAGGTTCCAGTGACCCTCCCAGAAGGGTTCAGGCAGATCCTCCTCTTCGCTGTCTCACAAAGATCCTTCCAGGACCCCCGGCCCGTAACCCTTCCCCCTCGGCTGGGTCTGACCTCCTCGGTGGAATCCTTGGCGAAGCTGCCATCCTTCCTCGGTTCCTAAAGGGGAGGATGCATTGCAGGAAACCCATTCAAGCCCTTCCAAGACCCCACCAACATGCCCACTTTCAAAAAAAGAAAACGGCCACAAGTGAACCGCTTCTAGAAAAAGATTTATTGGCTCTCTCTCAGGGGTATGAAAACTGTACACTAGAGTTCACTCTCAGCAGAGGCTGGGTGCTCCGATCGCCAGTGGAAAGCCTCTAGGCCCAGATGCACACCAGCACATATGCACCCTCCACAGCGGCGAACACGTCAAATGACCCCTGGGGTCCAGGGGTCCAGTTCTGCCTATCCTACTTATGCGTTCCTTACATTATTTCTCCAAACATTTTAGCAAGCTGCGAGGGGCTGATTGTACATTCATGCAGAAATACTCCAGAAAGGTTATCGGCTCTCAAAAGGAGCGGAGTTTATTCAGAAAGCACCAGCATTGCGTAGGTTTTTTTTCTTTCTTAAGAAGTCAGTTGCTTATTCTCCATAGATATCTCTGCTAAGTCAAATAACTTTTGACGCTTCCACCTCTCTGCAGACACGCACACACATTTCCCTTGCCTTCGGCCACTTCGCAGAATGTGGGACCTGGCGTCAACTGCCCTGGAGAGGATTCCTTCGGAAAGAGGATCCGGTCCTCGGGTGGATGGAGAAACAGAAGACCACACAGCTTTAATTTAGCAGCAGAATTTCCTCCTGTGAGAGAGAAAATGGGGATTGCGGGGTGTGGGGGGCCTCTCTCTTAAAGCCATGCAACTGCCATGCGGGGGTGGGGTGGGGGTGTTTCCTACCCTTGACTCCAAGGGGGCCAAGGGGCAGGGGAGTGGAGCTTCAGCGTGGCCGAGGGGGGGCACCCATAATGCAAAGTGCTTTAGTAATTAGCTATATTGATGGCATTGATTGACAGAGATTTTTGTCATAGGGCACCTGGAAGGGTTTGGATAGCTGGGGGTCCAAAGGGCCCACAGTGATAAATGGCCCTTTATGAGTTATGGGCCGGGGGAGTCAACGAAGCCTCACCCCCCCCCACACACACGGCATTGTGAGAGTGGGACGACTGCAATTCGGCCTCTCCTCCACAGTGAGGAGCATTTCCTAGGCTGAGTGCAGAATGGCGGAAGCTCCTACCGGTCGCTGGAAGACACTCACCACCACAGAATCCGAACCGACCGGCCAGGGGCTGCCCCTAAAACCTTCTGATCCGAGAATCCAGCTGCTGCAGGTGATCCAGAACCCCGTGAGGGATTGTGGGGTTCCACAGCCTGAAAGTTTTGAGAAAGCAAGAAATGAAAGGCAACTGGAACAAGGGGGCCTTCCTCCCAAAAATGCCACCAGTGGCTGCCACTTGGGGGTGGGGCGACTTCCCCCCGGGGGGTGGGGGGGTGAGGGGGCTCCCACTCTGCAGCTGGCCAGGAATTCGACCGTCCTGCCCAGAACCTCTTCCAAAGCAACCCCTGCCGAATCCAGGGCAGTTCAGAGTGGCCCTTGGGGTGTTCCAGGAAAAGGGCTTCGATCCCGGAAGCCCAAACTTACGCCAAGCTCTGGATGCGGGGGCATCTTCTCAGGCGCTCCGTCAGACACCGGGCTCCGGCGGCAGATATCTGGTTGCAGTGCAGGCTGAGGTGGGGGGTGGGGGTGGGGGCAAAAGAGGCAGAATTACAGGCCCCCCCTTTGCCAGAAACCCCTGGAGGCAGAGGGCCGAGGGCTGAGCGTGGCTGGAGTCTTTCGCCGCCCTTCTGGCTCTACCAGGCCTCTCCTGGTACTGGGGGCTTGGGGGAGGCGGTCCCCAAGAACCCGGTGGGCCCCGCGGCTGAGCCCCTCCTCCTCTTTCCCACCCCATGGAACATCCAAGCAGCCGAGGTGGCTGCAGGAGCTATAAGGGGAGCCTGCATGAAGATTGGGGGTTCCAGTCCTGTGCGAAAAAAGTCTGCTTTGGCTCCCTCCTGCGCCCCCCCCAGCCCCAGCCCCAGCCCCTGGCACACTTACTCCAGCACCTGCAAGGCACACATCTGGGGCAGCACCTTTGCCACACGCTCCGCCCCGGCATCCCCGATGTTGTTCTCGTACAAGCTGCAGGAGCCAAACCGAGGAGGAGGCTGAGCCGGGTCCCCACTGCCAGGGGCCATGTGGGAGGCAAGGAAGGAGCCCTCCCCCACCTGGGGGGGCGGCCTCACCTGAGGGTCTTCAGCAAACGCAGGGAGGGGAGGGCTTGGGCCAACAACTCAGCCCCCAGGTCGGAGATCTTGTTCCGGGACAAGCTAGGCACAAAAGATGGTTGCGTTCAGGACGCTTTGGGGGGGGGGGTCCTTTCCCTCCCTCTCGGCGTGGCCCATTCGAGGAGGCCGGTGGGAGAGGGCCCACCACGCAGAGGCAGCCCCTTCCTAAACAAACGTTACTCTTGTATGGTTTTCTGTTTCACTTTTTGTTTCTTTTTCATTCTGTTTATAATGTGTCCCAAGAATTTTGGCTGTTGGGCGCTTCGTAACCATTCCATGTTCCAGCCTCTTTCATTCGTTCACGTGCACACACTCGCCCTCGCACACGCACACCGAGTGAGTCCCTGGGAGATGCCATGGGGGAGGGGGGTGTCTCCTCCCTGGGACCTTTCTGGCTTCCTGCCACCAGGAGCCGCAGAACAAAAAACTTACTTCAGCGTTTCCAGAGACGCCAAGCGAGGAAGGACGCGGGTGAGGGACCTCACCCCTTCATCTCCGATTTCGTTTTCATCGGGGGAATCCAAGCTGGGGACAGTCAAGCCAGGATGACTGCAAATTCTGCTTGATCGGGGAGGGGGCTGTTTTGGGGGCACCCAGGGGCAAAGGGGATGGGCTCTGCGGTGGGATTTTGCTTTTCTTGCCAAGCACGGGAGGGGCTTCCCCCTGGACGTGGCTAGATGTCAGGGCGTGGGGAGGGGGCCGGCAGGGTTGGGAACGTCCCAGAAGCCCCACTCCAGCTCCTCCTGGGGGTCTTGCTTGCCAGGCCAAGGTATCCTGCAGACCCAGCAGGGCAACCTTCATGGAGGGGGGAGGACCCCCAGGGCTGCCGCTTCCTGAGGATCTCAGACCTTGGTGCCTAAGCCTGGCATCTGACAGAGAGCCCCCCCCCATCCTTGTCCCCCCGCCCATTCAAAGACACTCCCGAGGTGGACTTGGGGAGGGGCTCTTTGGCTCACTTACTCCAAGTGCTGAAGAGCCGAGAAGGCCACCAAAGAACCCGCCAACTTTCGGAAGCCCTCCAAGCCACAGCTGGGCCCGAGGCTGCAAGGCAAGTGTGGGGGGGGGGGAAGGGGACAGTGGGTGCTGGACTCCTGACCCAGGGCCCCTCCCGCCCCTCCCCCCTGCCAAGCGACCCCTTCCCTTGCCCTTTCTTTGGCCCAGAAGCCACCAACGCCCCCCGAGGCGCCTGCCTGGCAGCCCAGGAGGAAATCGGGGGTTCTGAGGTAGACTGCCCCAGCACAAGGAGGTTCTGCTTTTAACACACGGTTGCCTGCTGTTGCTGCATTCCGCTCTTAAAATGCCCCTGTGAACTTACCTGAATTCTAGTTGCAGGAACCCAGCGACGGCTGGAATAAGACGAACGCCGGAACCCGCCGAGTCTTCCCTGCTGAGCCAAACATGGGGTCGGAGGCAAAGGCGGTCAGGGAAGAGCAGAGAGGGCGGGACCAGTGGCAGCCTCTGGCCGAAGCTCACCAAGGGAGCCAAGCTGCGGGGGCCCAGCGGGGGTGCTCTCGCCTCACCATCAGGAGGCTGCAAGTTCAATCCTCGGCAGAGGCTAATATTTGGAATGGACTCTCCTGCTTGAGCAGGGGGCTGGACTAGATGACCTCCAGGGTCCCTTCCAACTCTGTTGTTCTATGTCTATGACATACCCTCCGTCTTTGCACCCCACCTTCAGCTAGGCCTCTGCTCAAAGCCACCCCAAGCCACTCTTCTCCTGGCGCCCAGAGCAGGCCTGGGGCTGAGGAGCCCAGCGCCTCCCCAGATCCCTGATCCCCAAGGCAGGCCTAGAGGGGGCCTGGCATTCCCACCCCACCCCCGCCGGGAGAGCCTCCCCGCAGCTGGCCTTGGGGGCTGCCTGCGTGGGGCCCTCTCAGCTGAGCTCGGCTGGGGTGGGTGGGGGCCTTACCCTTCGGCCATGTCTCTCTGCAGCTGCACCAGGGCGAGGAGGGCGTCCACGTCCCCCATCGTCTTCGCCCTGAAGGGCTCCACCAGGAACTTCTCCAGGGCTGCCTGCAGGGCTTCCCTCTCCTGGGCGCCCCACAGGTGCTTCCAGAGCCCCACAGCTTCCCTGAGGGACACCCTGCAAGACGAGTCCGTGAGGCTGCCTTCCTCCGCTGCAGGCAGCTTCCCTGGCTCCTCCCGGGTTCAGGGCGGTTCTGGTTCTGTCTTTCCCTTGGGAAGATCTTGGGTTTGGATCTGGCCTTGATGGGCACAACTGCAACGCTAGCTGGACCAGGATCTGATCTTGGCTTGAGGCCCCGACCAGAACTCCTCTCCCCCTTCCCCTGGATCGGTTCCCTTCAAGCGAAGATTCCTTGAGTGGCTCCAAGGATGGTTTTTCTGGGCCCACTAAGATCACGGGGGGTCAACCCAGGCACCGTCCACATAAGGACAAATCCCTCAGCAGGGACCTCTGGCTTTGAGAAGCCGTCCAGGGGTCCTTCCGGCCTCCCTCCTCCCCCGAGACGGAGCTCCCTGCTCGGTGGGCCTTTCCTCCCAGCGCCTGGTCCTCATGGCCTGAAGGCCCAGCCCCTGCCCAGGTGCGGCCCTCCAAGACCTTCCGCCCACCTGAACTTGGTGACGTTCTTCAGGCCAACCAGCTTCCTGAGTCCATCCAAGTGGATGCCGGTCCCCCTCAGGTCCAAAGAGAACTTCTTGGGGGACGTTCCCAACACAGCGTGCAGGACGCTGACGTCTGGCGGGGCGAGCGAGAAGCCCACGAAGGAGAGGTCCGGCCGGAGCTCCAGGGTCAAGTGCTTCCGGAGGGGCTGGTCTTCGGTTTCATGGACGCAGTGCAGCAGCTCCAGCAACTTGTCCGGCCTGAAATCCCTCAGGGGAAGTTTCCGGATGAATCTGGAGAGGCTCCTCTGCTTCCTTGCGATCAGGTTCTCCGTGTCTCCTAAGTCGCCTCCCTTGCCCAAAAGGAGAGAGCTGCTGAGGTCGTCCTTTAAGAACAGCAACCCGGACAAGAAACGGGGCACCAGGCCCCACGAAGAGAGAAACTTCCGGAACTTGGCGCCCAGACCAAGGAATTTGGTGAGTTTTTTGCCCTTGATCTCTTTGGCCAGAGTCAAATGCAGCGCCACCAAGAAATTCTGGGCAGCGAAGTTGGAGAAGACGCAAACACCCCGCTGCTCCGTCATGAGTCCAGTTCGGAGAGCGAGCTCCTTCACGTCTGCGGAAGGGAACTGCTCGCTCAGGAGGGCCCTTTGGCAACGCTGCCCGAGAGACCAAGAGACCTCGGCCAGGGCAGGGAGGGCCTGGCACCCGCAGCCTGCCGCCTTCTGGAGAAGGTAGGTGGCGAAGAGGCCGGTGAGGGTGGAGGGCAGCTCTTGGCCTCTCGTTTCAGACGCCGCCTGGCCAATGAACCGGCAGAGGCCGGGATTGCAGCAAAGGCTGAGCAGGTAAGGAGAGCTCCCGACGGGGTTCGCCTCCTGCTCCCAGGGGGAGGAGCCCTCGAAAGAGCCGGCCAGGCAGAGCGAGGCCTGCTCCGGGGAGAAGTCCACCACCTCCAGGACCGAGTCCACCCGGGGGAAACACGGGGGGAGCCTCCCTTTGCGCTGTCCGGTCAATAAGAAAGTGCAGCCGCTGAGCCCCTTCCTTTGGAAGAGGGGGGCCAAGGTGGCCCCCAGGCGGTGGGCTCCCCTGCCGGCCGGGCTCCCTGACGCGGAGGAGGAGCCCTCGGGACCCTCCTTCAGGTCTTCCATGCCGTCAAACAGCAGGAGGAGCCGCTCCGGCTTCTGCAAGAGGCTGTGGTAGACGTCATCGACGCCCTGGCAGGAGCCGCCCAGGGAATCCAAGAGCAGGGCCCGGAAGTCGTGGCAGGAGCCCTGCAGCAGGCTCAGCCTCCGGCAGTCGAATCGGAGAACAAGGTCAAACTGGGGCATCCGGCCCTCGGCCCAGTCCAGGCAGATCTTCTGCACCAGGTGGCTTTTCCCCGTGCCGGCCTTCCCCAGGACCAGGATGGTTCTGCTGCCCAGGCCGGGTTTCCTGGTGCCCTGGAACAAGCGGCTCCTCTCCACGGAGGCCTCCCCCTGCTCTCCCAGGGGGCAGCGCCTCAGAGCCGCACGCCTCCCGCCCCTGCCGTCCAGGTGATGCTGCACCAAGTCCTTCTCCAGGTACAGGGGCCCCGGACGGCATTCTCTGCGGAAATGCTCCTTCAGCCGCTTGCAGAAAGCCCGCACCGACCCTAGGAGAGGAGGACAGGCAGGGAGAGGGTCAGGGACGGAAGCCCCAAAATCCTCCTCCCCGGATGACTTCGGCTTTGCTGCTGTGGTGGTCCTGAGCTCCAGCTCGCTTGGAGGCTGCTGGTGGGAGGCCAAACGAGGAAACTCACCTGGGCAGGTTGGGGCATCCACAGGCAAGCAGGGCTGCTGGGCATTTTCAAAGGTGAAGATCATCTGGATGTTGCTCCCATGGCGTGGGATGCACCAGAGCTGCCCATTGGCAGAGGGCCCTGGAAGAGAGGGAGAAGGAGGTTGGCTCTCAGCAGGAATCCCGGCAGGGCCACTGCAGGGCGGGGGCCTCTGGAGGGGCTTTTGTGTACCGAGCGCTTCTGGAGACCTGCCCGCAGGGCCCACGGAGGCCACCAAAACTTGCACGTGGAAGTCGCCTGGAGAGTCGGTGCCATCCTGGCCGGGGCGAGGGGGAGTGGCGAGGGGGTCCCCGCTCACAATGCACAGAGCCGGTTGGTGAGCTGTCAAAGGAAAGGAAGGTCACCCAGCCTGCCCCAAAGCCAGGCAAGGTGGGCTCCCTCCCTCCCCTCCCCCCCCTCAGCAGCCCAGGGAGACCAGGGTGGGCGCTTGCCCCAAACTGGCTGGAAGGTGGAGGCCCCCCCTCCGCTCAGCCAGCACCAAACATGGGAAGTTTCCGGCTTCGTTTCCTTGCTGCCTTCAGACTTCCAAGCCAGTGGCTGGGGATGATGGGAGTTGAAGCCTCAGGCTTGGGGAAGGGCTGTTTTGCCCGCCCTGGGTGGCTTGCCATCTTGTAGGGAGGGGAAGGCAGGAGGAGACGGCCCAGATCGGGAGGGGAAAGGAAGAGGGCGAGGCAGCGGCCGTGCCAGCAGCAGAGGGGAAGGGGCTTGGGGCGGGGGGCCCGATCCCTGCACACCCCCCCGTTACTAAAGAGAAGCCGCCACCAAGGGAGCAGCCCACTCACCCAGCCTCTGGCGCTTGGCTTCGGGGGCCTCCGCGGAGGGGCCTGCAGGGGGAGAAGCGCCAGATGGAGCAGGCCAGGCCTTCCGATGCCCTTCTTTGGCCAGGGGGCTTCGCAAGGGTCTCGGCAGCCCTCCGGACCTGAACCCGCCTCTGTCTCCCTCTAGCACCTGGAACCTCTGGAAAGCTGGACCGGCTCAGCCCTCCTTCGCCCGGCTCTCTCACTTACCCCAGGTTTTGGCCTCTGCGCAGCCCCCAGGCCCTTCCGCAGCCCCCACCTCCCAAAAGAGGCTTTCTGGGGATGAAGAGAAGAGCGAGAGATGACTTTTAGCATGGGGGGAGGGGAACAGGTGGGGAAATAACGGGGGGAGACATCCCAGGATTAGGCAAAGCCCAAGGAACCAGTCCTCATGAAGGACGGGAGGAAGGGAGGAACCAGATGGGCCCGGAGCCCTTTGCCCAGGAAGGAAAGGGCCCCTTTTCTGCCCCCCCCCCAAATAGGCCCCATCTTGACCAGGGGAAGGCCGGGCCCCTGGCTCGGGGTGTGTGTGAATGTGGCCCCTGGAAGCGAAGCGGGCTCACCAAAATGCTCGTCCACCGGGGCATCTTGCTGGTCCTTCAGCAAATATTCAGCCAGGGCAGCTAAAGGTGAGGGGGGGACAGGTGTGGGGGAGGAAACATGACCAAATGTCAGGCACCACAAATCCAAAGTGCACCCCCCCCATCAGTGTGGGGACATTGTGCCCCCCCTGCAATGCTTCTCCTGGAGGGGAGGGGCCCTTTGGTGCTGTGGAAGGGGTGGGGTGGTGCCCTCCGATGAACTCAGCTGGGCATCCCGGGGGTCCCGCTGGGCAGGGGGGGCTCCTGGGTCAGGTAGAGCTGCTGCCCTGACCGGAGACGGGCCCCGATCCCCACCAGCCGCTCCTCCAAAGTGGGGGGGGGGGTGGCCTTTGTGCCGCCTGGGTTGCCTCCCGCCTTCTTGGGTCCAGGCTGTGAGCCAAGGGAGGGCACCGCCCTCAGGCCGCTGTCCCCCCGCAAGGGGGACCCACCGATTTTGTTGTAGGCCTCCCCCATGTTGGAGCAGAGGCAGACGACTTCTCCGCTTTCGTCCCTCTCCACCGTGTAGAACACCTCGGTGCTGTCTGGGTCCTCGCTGACCGCCTCAGGCGTTTGACCTGTGGGGGAGAGGGAAGAGGCCACTCGTGACCCCCACAGAGGCTGGCGCTCCCTGCCCTCCGCCTCCCGCGAGACAGGCTGCCCTCCCAGGGGGAGCGGCA
The DNA here is from genome assembly GCF_049901715.1 of Pseudonaja textilis. Taxonomy (NCBI): domain Eukaryota; kingdom Metazoa; phylum Chordata; class Lepidosauria; order Squamata; family Elapidae; genus Pseudonaja; species Pseudonaja textilis. The sequence continues at coordinate 573,463 of NC_142003.1, forward strand.
GGGAGGGAGTCTTCCCTTAAGCCAGGCTCCAGCACCTGCAGGCGCCATCTCAGCCATCGATGGCGGGGGGCTCTCGCTCGGCAGGCAGCGGGTCTCCGGTGGGATCCCTCCAGGGCTCAGGTCACCTGATGCGGAAACAGCAGGGAGGAAAAAGTAGACCAAGCTCTGAAGGAGGTGAAACAGTTCGGTCCCTTGCCTGGGCTGCCCTGGGTGCGGGGAGGGTGCTTTGAGGGCATCAAAGCCGCCTGCTTTGGGGAGAAATGATTAAATAGGGAGGGAGAGAGGTAGGTAGGTAGGTGGTAGGTAGGTAGGTAGGTAGGTGGATAGGTAGGTAGGTAGACAGAGAGAGGGGGGTCAGAGGGAGAGAGGGAGAGGGAGAGATGATAGATAGATAGATAGATAGATAGATAGATAGATAGATAGATAGATAGATAGATAGATAGATAGATAGATAGATAGATAGATAATAGAATTCTTTATTGGCCAAGTGTGATTGGACACATAAGGAATTTGCCAGGTTTCCCCCCCCCCCAAAACCTTTATGCCTGGATTTGCTTTCCAAAGATCTGGAGACAAATGACATTTGGGGGGATTTTTGCCCAAAACAGGAGTCAGGATGTAGTATGCGGCTGATCCAAGCTTTGCTTTATTGGGTTTACTGAATAAACCACAATAAGATCGGCACTAAACTACAAACAGAGTTTGCAATCTGGCGGGGGTCCAAGCAGCAGTTGGTGGAGCCCCTCAGGGCTCCCCAGGTGGAAAACACGTGTGTCCAACCTGCACGATGCAGCCCCTGCAACTTCCCTGACCCTGGATGGTTCAAAGCAGAGACCTCACAGCTGCGTTGTTCACAAAAGGAGAACAGAAAGTGGTCTCACATCTTCTGCCTTCTATAAATATGCCCGGGTGGTGGTGGTGGTGGTGGTGGGTGACTCCAGCTTAGCTCAAGCAGATGTCAAGGAGGGCAAGAAAACAGCCCACCTCCTCGGAAGACCCCCCCCCCCCAAAAGAAGGAGAGCTGTGCCACTTGCAGCAATTCAAAGGTTTCCCCTGGTTCGTGGTCGCAGCTGTGAGGACAGGGTGAGGGACGGAGGGCAGACCCCCTCCCCTCTGGAAAGGCACAGCAGAGCAGAGGCTGGTGGGAGGCCTGGCGCTTCTTCCAACCCCCCGGCTGAGTCTAGCCAAGCTTGCCAGGGTCCAAACGTTTTGGTCAGCTGCACCAAGCAAGCCTCAGTCCAGCCCGACTGTCTGAACTGAGAAGCGAATCACGTTCCCCCCCGTTGCCTTCCTTTGAAAAAAAAAAAGTTCGCTGCACGGGCATCCCACCCAAGGCAGAGCTGCAAGACCCCACCCTGCAATACCCAGCCTTTAGCAGGGGAGGGGGCTGCCCCCTCCTGCTCTCCTCCCTGAGAACTTGAGGGCAGGGCCAGCTTGCCAGTTCGCCTCTCCAGGGTCCCTGACTTCCTTTCTGCAACGCCACCGGCTAAACTTGCCAGCATCGATCAACCAAGGGTGGTGGGGGGGGTTGTGCCCTCAGCCCCTTTCTCATGCTCTGGTTGGCAGAGAAAGCACAGCAGAGGATCAGGAAGCCAGAAGCAGAGAAATAAGGTTCTGAGGGGTGTGAAAGAAAAACAGCCGACCTTGCAGAAAACTTCCAAACCGTCCTTTCTGCAAAATGGCTGGCATGACGAGCTCCGGATTATAAGCCATCCTGGATGCCCCTGGGCAAAGTGGCCAGGCTGCCAGTCCCTTCGTCTTGCCACAGGTGACTGACTGCCCATAAACAGAAAATCTCAAAATGGGAGTGAAGTGGAATTCCCCTCTGCTTCAAAAATAATCTACCAGGAACTTCCAAGGTTGGTAACTCCCTTTGCTGAGAATAGATGCCTGCCGGACAAATACCTGGCTTTCTCCTCTGCCCCCCCGGCTGTGGGGCCTGGGTACCTACCGTCCAGGTGGTCACACACATGACTTCAGGCTCGTGTGGAGGAGAGCTTGCTCCCAACGTGCTGCTCACTGGCTTTCTGTGTGCAACTGACACAAAAAGTGAAAGTGGCCTCGGGTTTCATTTTCTCCTGTCTCTGATTCTGATCAGGTCCACCCACTAACCTCTTTGCACTCTCCACGAGGCTCTCCTTCCCTCCCACCTATGATCCTTTCCCACAGGACAATTTTGCCTCCCTGAGGGCGGCCAGTGTACGGCGGCAGTGTGAACACGACTGCATGGGCATCAGTGCGCAGGAGAGACCGGGGATGGCCAGGGCTGAGCTGGGAGCCCAAAATGGCCCAGATCATCTCACAGGTCACTGCTGTGGGACCCCCAAAGTCACACCATAGGGGACAAGCAGAAGACCAAGGAAACGGGGCTGGTGAGGCTGAGGATTAAATTAGCTGGTGCTCTGGACAGCCATTCCCACCAGCCTGTCATCCGGCACATTTGGCTGTAGGTTCCTTTCTCAAATTCAGGATTTTTAAAAAATGGTTCCAAGTTTTTAAAATGAGGTTCTAAAATGTCTCCCTGCCCTATTTATGACATTAAATTGAAACTCAATATTTAAAATATAAGATCAAAAAAGGCAGTTGGCAAAGCCTGTGGAGAAAAGCTCCCTCATCCATTTAATTCTCAAATGGGATAAATCCTATGTATCAGACAAATAGATATGATTTATCCTACTTGAGGATTAAATTAGTGTTCATTGATTTTTGAATTAAATTTAAATTCATGTTAGGCTTAAGTACCTAGCTATCCACCGCTCTGTTTGTAAGACAAAGCCAGTGAAATTATCCAACTGACCAGGAGGGAAGTGATCCCACAGAGTGAGGTTGGATGCACCTTAATTCCCTTCCTACACAAATACTGAGAAATCTTTAACGCACTAAAGAATCATATGATATTAACCAAGCTTACCGGTCAAGTTTCTAGTCCTCGGTGAGACAGCTCCATTCTTAGTGTTTTCTCTAGACTTGCCAGAAAGCTGTAAGTAAGAGACGCAGCCGGAACTGGATGGCCCAGCCTGTTTTCCAAGTAGGGTCAGAGAAACCTTCCTTGCTAAGTCATCAGGGTCTTTTTCATAGAGTAAGGTCTGATAATATTCCTGTGATATAATTCCTTCACTCAGCAGGGAGTCCAGGAAGGTTTGAACCTGCAGGGCCGAAGCCGTTAATAAAATGCCCCTCACTTCTGGCAAGATTTGCTTGAAAATATCCATTTTGGCAGCCGGAGCGCTTGGATTTCTCTCAATTATTTATGCCACACTTCCCTGTTTTTCTACGGATATTTATATGGTGAACTCATCTTACCAGGGGTCCAAAAAGATGAAGTGAGAAAAAGAAAACTGATGTGTTTGATTTGAGGAATCGACACTGATATTTCCCCATTTCATGGAATGTACAACAGCATCTTCCAATGACGCTCTTGTCTCCCCTATTTTATTTATTTATTCATTTATTTAATTTTTTACTTATTTATTTATTTAATTTTTTACTTATTTATTTAATTTTTTACTTATTTATTTATCATTTCTAAAAATTGATTACTTGGATGCTTGCTTGGTTGCAGTTAATAACAAAACTGTACATTGCAGATGGGATGTGTTTTTTTTTGGAAATTTTTTTTGAAAATTTCTCCCAAGAGTGGGAAATTCACCCAAACCCTTGCTAGAGTCAAATAGAGACTTCGTTCAGAGGGGGGTGGAGGCGTGAGAGAGGGGGGAGGGAGCGAGGGCCTTGCTTGTGAAATTACACGTTGAATTTGGTGTGCTTATGAGTCGCCTAACCGTTCGGCAGCTCCGGGAGGCTCCCTGGCTGAGGGCGGGGTGTCCCGTCCCCCCCTCCCTTTACAGCCACCCCAAGAGGCGCCCGGGCCGCAGCAGCGGGCTCCTTGGCGGGGCGCCGGGTCGAGACCCCCGGCAGGTCGGGCGGGGGGCGTTGCAGGCGGATGGGAGCTCCGCGGCGCTTCTCCTGGGGCGAGGGGGGGGGGCCCGCCGAGGCTGCCTGGCCTTTTAGTCCCGGGATAAAGCTTCGCTGCGTTGCTCAGGCTCGCGGGGAATCCCCAAGCAGGGAGGGCCGGGAGGGGAAAACGGGGCTCCGGCTACCCGCGCGGCAGCCTCGCTCGCGGCTCCTCCTCTGCATTTCCGCCCCGAAGGGCGGCGGGTAGTCGGCCCGCGAAAGCACCTGCCAGGCGAACCTGCGGGCGTGTCTCCTAACAACGCAGGGAAATTCCAGTCGCTCAGCTGCGCAAAGGCGGATGCAGACAGATCGCCTCCTTTACAGAGCCTGGGGGGAGGAGAGGGGGCTGCGAGACCCTCCCCCCTTGTGCCTACGTCTGTTGCTGCAGATTTTCAGGCCAAGTTTTGCGTTTGGGGCTGGATTTCAGCTGGGTCAATGTGGCATTAGCTCCTCGGTTGCCATGAAGCCAGGCAGAAAGGCACACCGAGTGGGGCCCCTCACAGGTCAAGGGTGGGCACCGGCAGGGTCCCAACACTGGGGACCTGAAAGAGCAGCCAAGACCAGGGACTTGGGGCTGTCGGCCTGCAGCTGCCCGGTGCCCAAAGCCAGGCAGCCTCTGCGCCAACCTGCCCCTCACTGCCTGGGCAGCAGCATCCCTGCTCCAGTCGCCATAGCAACGGCCAGGAGGAGGCAGGATGTTGGGTGGATCCTGCTCACATCCGCAGAGGCCAGAGGAGGAAGAGGAGGAGACGGAGCCAAGAAGATGAAGCAGGTGGGGGAGAAGGGGCTGAAGGGGATGGGAGGAAAACCAGAGTATTATGGGATGGCTTTGGACCGGCAGGATGCAGGAGGCTGTGTGTAAAGCAATTCCCTGCCCAAAGGCGGTCTGGGAGAGTCTTTGGCCCTGAGCGCAGAAAAGGAGCACAAGGCTAAGCGGGCAGGGGGGCAGTCCAGCCTGGGAGAAGATTATTTGGAACGGAACCCATTTTCCGGAGGGAGGCCTTGAGTATCGGGGTGTGCGGACACATGGTGGTTCTGGTAAACAAGAGGCAGGGAGTCCCTCGGCCTTGGGAGGCAGGAGGAGTGACTCAACCCTTCAGTCAAAACAGAGGCTGTGTGTACTTTCCCAGACCCAGAAGAGGCACATAGGCAGCCAGCTGGCCAGAGCGAGGCCTGGTGTGGCTGAAAAGAGGAAGCGACGCCAGGTGGGAAAAGCTACCTGGAAACATTGAGAGGCAGGAGGGGAGCAGGACTGAGGGCACAGGAGAGAGGAGGCCGGGGAGAGGGGCAAAGGCTCTGCTGGAAAAGGAGGACAGAAAGAGGCCTGGTTCTGCCGGGGTCTCCAGCCGTGGCTTCCGAGGCCTTCCTCGCGCCTTCCCTTGGTGCACCTCTGAGCTTGGGTGTGTATGGGATGCTCACGCAGGGCCCGCCTTTTTCAGACCTTGGCAGATGACACGGAAGACGTGTCCCTCGACTTTGGGAATGAAGAGGAGCTGGCCTTAAGGAAGGCAAAAGTCAGGTGAGGAGGGGGCCCTCTTCCAACTGCCTTCTCTCGGTTTCATAAACGGACCCTTTTTTATACGTACGATGGACGTGCATGCAAACTTCCTTTTGAGTTTCTGCTGCACTGGTTGAGGGGTTTTCTTTTGCCTGCTCAACTGAATTTGGGGCTTATTTGGTAGAAAGCTTGTTGGAATTCTGTGTTCTGTAACCGCATGGCACGGCACGGCTGTTCTTAGGCAAGCTGACCGAAGCTTTTGGTATTTCTGGCACTTACTAAGTACACTTGCCAAATTAATTGGCTGTGCGGAATCACTGAGAATTGGGCTGCACACAAGTTTAACATTGTTCCTGTATAAGTGTAGCCTAAACAGTTTGGATTTGCTTTTAAAATTACTTGATTAAATTCGGTGACCTTTGCTGTTTGGGTCCAGAACTACCCCAAAGAGGCTTCTTTACCGAAATTCACAGATGCAAAATCAAAGGTTTCTCCTTGCTGTTCTCTTGTGCCTACCGTTGCCAGGTAGGTAAATATGAGATCACCTGGCGGTGTCCCAGGTGTCCTTGGAATCGGCCTTGCTGTGAACTGTTTATCTTTCTTCTCACTCTCACCGACTAATGTAAACACACCCTGCAGGGCTTGGCTCGCTCTTGCGGCGGATGGGGCTTCACCAGGAAGCCAGTGTGCCAATACCCAGCCAGGGCCGCCTGGCCTTTGCCCTCCTCCGCCCGGAAGCCCCAGAGCCGCAAACTCCCGCGTTACCCAAATGTTTAAAGGCGGGGGGGTGTCCAACCCCAACAACTCCCGACATCCTGGATGGTTCCTTCCTAGGTACCCGCTGGCCACCTTCTTCCACCTCTTCTTCCGCGTGAGTGCCATCGTGACCTACCTCTTCTGCGACTGGTTCAGCAAAAGCTTCATCGGCTGCTTCCTCGTCATCCTCCTCCTCCTCTCCGTCGACTTCTGGTCTGTGAAGGTAGGCCTCCTGCTGGCCTCGCCTCACAAGGCCACGCTGGGTCCCTTGGTTCTGCCGGGCCCTTCACGGTGCCAAGGAAGGGGGAGAGCCACCCAGCTCCCTCCCCCCCCCCCTTCCACCTTCTCTTCCTCGGCTTCAGACAATTCTTAGTGCTCTCGGTGGTGGGCAGATACAAGGAGCACCAAGGAAGCAAACCTTGAATTTGCTTCATGAGTTTGTTACTTAACAGGTGCCAATGATGGGAAAGGGGCTTTCTTCTCCTAGATGATTATAAAAAAAAAAGGGGGGGGGAGGGTTAAGGTGGTGCCTCGAGCATCACCACCAGTCTCAGCGGGGATCCAGCAACTGGGGAAATGAAGGCCGTGGTCGCAGCCAATGCAACGAAGGAGGCGTCGTTCTCCAGAGCTCTCCAGCCTGGGGCCTGCCAGCCCATCAGCTCCCTTCCCACCGGCCGGCAAAGTCACAGGGTTGCAGTCCTCGACCAAGGGAGTCTGATGGGCGAGTCACCGCCGGCTTCTCCAAATGGCGGCACAGGGAGAAATGCTGGTTCTGGGGGGCCCAGCCCGGTTGAGGCAGGGTGAGGGCCCCCCGACATTTCTGTAGTTCAAGAAACTCCCCAGACTCCCATCTTTCTTCCCGGCCATCTCTCCCTAAAGGGCACCCTCTTCTTTCATCTGCCCCACCAGAATGTCACCGGAAGGTTGCTGGTCGGTTTGCGATGGTGGAACCAGATCGACGAGGATGGGAGGAGCCACTGGGTGTTTGAAGCAAGGAAGGTAGCTGCTTCTCTTTTTCAGCACGTGAACCTGGGGGTCGGTTTACGAGGGGGAGCCATTTGCTCTTGAACTGCAAGAGAAAGGCCTCGAGGCGAACCTGAGCACCTCCCTTCTTGCCTGGGGGAAGCCAGAGGTCAGAATGCAGCCCTCATAACCCCCAGCTAACGTCACCCTGGCTGGGAACAAGGGGATTTTTCATGTCGGTCTGGAAAAGGGAGGGGGGGGGGAATCTGGTGGCTTTGCGCATTTTGGAGCCCGACATTTCAAAGGGCTTCACAAATTTTGGACCGTATAAACCCGATCAAAGCATCACATTTTAAGGAAGTTTGCTTGCTAGCATGAAGAAGTGAATCTGCTTTCTTAATAGGACAGTATCTGTTCCCATTTCTGTTGAATGTTGTCGTCTTGCAGAGATTTGGGCCGAGCGCAACACTCACAACCACGTCTTAAAATAATTTGCTCTTCTCTCCTTTTGAGGCTCCCTCTGCCGTGGCTCCCCCCACTGAGGTAGAAGCCCGGATCTTCTGGCTCGGGCTGATCGTCTGCCCAGTCATCTGGATCCTGTTCTTCTTCAGCACCCTGTTCTCCCTGAAGCTGAAGTGGCTGGTAAGGGCTGGGCGGCACTCGCCAGGGTTCCTCTGGGACTCCGAGACCGGGGCAGCTTGTGGCCCGATGCCTGCAACCGTCCGTCGCGAGGTGCTTCGTGAGCAGGCAGGGATGGCGTAAAGGCTGCACCAGGGCCCACCCAAGGCCCCTGTCGGGTGGGGGGCTTCCTTGGTGGGGCGCTGAAGCATTTTCGGAGTAAGGAGCCGGGAAGAACTCAGTTCTCCCTCGCCTCTTCTGGGCGACCTTTGACAGACGGGCTGTCATCCCCGACTCTCGCGAATCCCCCTCAGCCCAACGTTCCAGGTAGAACTTGGCAGTCTTCGAGGGTAGAGATTTAAAAAGATCCTCAGGTTCTCAGGAACCTGGATTCCTTACAAAATGTCCTTGTGATTGTGTGAAGGTGCTTTGCAAAGTCGTACAAATATCTGTCAAGAGCCTTCCCCTCTGAAAATCATCCTCCTCTGCTAGCCCCCCCCCCCCCGTTTAGGCTGGGCGAGGGCTGCTCTCCCCGCAGGTCCTCGGGGGTCTCCCCCGTTCCCTTAGAAACCTGCCGGCGGGTCTCCTGCCCCTACGCTTTGTGTTCCAGGCCCTGGTGATAACTGGCATCTGCCTCCAGGCGGCTAATCTTTACGGCTATATCCACTGCAAACTTGGGGGAGCCTCCCAAACCGCCCGCAAAGTCACCGCACCCTTCCCGGCCCAGGACCTCTTCCAGAAGGTGAGCAGCAGGAGAGCCTCCTGCCCAGCGTTGGAGGTGATGCACCGGTGGGGAAGACTGGGAATGGAGGCAGAGGGAATCGCTCAACGGATCCTGGCCATGGCCGGGTGGGTGGGGCTGTAACCGGGGAATTCTGCCGCACCTGCCCGCTAGCATTGGCTTCCCCACCTCTTCGGCCACCAGCCTTGTTCTATTGCTCCTGCAGGAACGACCGGAGGACTTTCAAAAAAACGTCCTGGAGCATCTGGGGACCCAAAGCCATTAAAATGAGGCTGTCTGGAAGGTCCCCGGGGGCCGGTTTCTGCGCTAAACACGACAGGCTGCCTTTCGCCTCAGAAGAGCCAACGCAGCACATTCAGCACCCGCAGCTTCAGCTTCCTCTTGGCCTCACATCCCATGTGGCGCTTTCTGGCACAGCAGCCCTTCTCTAGGACGCTGTTCCGGGCTTTTCCTCTGCCGGAGCGGGTGGCAGGCTGATGCCGAGCCCCAAGCTCTGAGCGCCTCCCGAGGAGGAACGCCGGTTTCTCCGCTTGAGAGGCAGGCTCAGAGCCTCTGCCCCTCCCTGCTCCTTCGGCGGCCTTCATTCAGCCCAGCCCAGCCCAGATTCTGTTAGGCATCATTTCAGCATTTGTGGGCGGCATTTGTGGGCGGCTTTCTGCAGGTCCCACATTCCCTTCTGCCCCCGTTCACCTGTGGAGGATGCTGGGGGCGTGAAACGGTCACCCTTCCTGCCAGCCTCTCCCTGGGGAGCTGCAAGGGGCACAAGGGGAGTCTCTGGCCACGGTCTTTGCCTTCTCCCTGCTTTCTGTAAGAACGTTTGATCCGCGAAGCAGATGAGGAAGTGAAACAGCGATCCCTCTGCTTAGAACTAGACAGACACAAACAGATGAGTTGTTTTTATTTGCCGCCTTAAAAGAGCTAATATGGCACCACACGGTGTCTCTCGTGGACAGGACCCTGTCGGTATCACCCTTTTAAAACACCTGAAGAATGAGACTAAACAAAATCAAGGGAACTGACCTTTGTCCTCAAAGAGAAAAAGGAAGACTTAATAAGTTTTTCTCAATAAAAGCAGCCTCTGAACTTGTCTCCAGTGGCTGATTTCACCAGTGAAGTTAATTATTAAGGGAAGTTATCACATCACGATAAGTGGATCTGCTCCCATGAACAAAACACAAAACACAGCCTGTTTTGGGAAAACCTAGAAAGGCTCTCCTCAGAAAAACATCTTTGATTGGCAAGTATTATTCCAAGGTATTTATTTGCACATACATGATTGTGCACAAAGGATCCACGTTTATCTGCTGCTCAGATCATGTTTTCTTCCTGTGGGGAGTTCCGGTTGCAAGAATCCTGGATTCCTGCAAAAAGATCCAGAGCAAGAATTAGACTCAAACTCCGCAAGGCCTCCCTCTCTGGCCGGCTTCCAGCCACAGGCGCGAAGGCCACCGGGTGGCTCTTGGGAGGGGCTGGGAGGCCACTATTGCCCACAGGAGTGGCCGGTGGCTGAAAACGATTCCGAGAGCCAGGCTTGCTGTCCAAAACATCTTTTTTTTTAAAAAAAGGACACCCCGAAGTGCTTGGATGAATCCCTTGAAGGGCTGAACTCACTTTGGATAATGTTCCTGCAAGACAGGGTGGCTGGAGAATGCGGTGCTTCAGCTAAGAAAGAGCGGCCTCGGTCACAACTTTTTCCTGCTCGAGGGGGAAAGGGGGAAAGGGGCAAAGGTAGTGAAATGACTCCCAAAGAGAAATGCTCCCTCCAGTTCCCCACCGGGATGCCTCATCCACTTTGAGGAACAGGGATTCTCACTGCCAACCTGCTCTCTTTCGCGCCCAAAATGTGCCAATAGGTCATTACCTTACCTATTTGAGGGTCGAGGGGCATTTTTCCCAGGAGAGGCACGTTTAAGGTGCGGCACATCATCTCTGCGCCCCCCGTGGTGAGAGGAAATATTTGGGACTCTTTCTGTAAAAGGGGAAAACTGTTACACAGGCTCCGAGGTGTTCCGGAAAGGGGGGGGGGGCTGAGCGTTTGTGCCACACCGAGGTCTCTTCCGCTGCCGCCCAGAGCAGTGAAATGGAGCCTGCAGCCCCCTGCCAGGGAGGGAACCGCCCTCCCTGGCCAGCCGCTCAGGGCTGCAGAAGCTCCCTGGAATTCACAGGGGAGCCACTTTGGTGGCTGGAGGCCTGAAGGGAGAAGAAACTCTTAAGGCCTGGGGAGGGGTAGCGGAACCTCACCACGGAAGGGCTGGACGCGGCAAGAATAATTACCCTACTTAAAAGCTACTAAGAGAGACGTAACAATACCTTACATTTGGGGCATACGAAGCCGCTCATATTTTCCACCACTCCAATGACAGGTAGCTTCACCTTACGGCAGAAGCTGATCTCTTTCCGAACGTCCTGAAGTGCCACTTCCTACGGGAAAGAAGAGCTGACCACCCATCCAGCTTCCCCGCATTAATAGTTGCCCTTGGAAAGAAAAAGAGGCCCACTGACCGCACTGCCCTTAAGGTTTGGCCCAGGGGTCCTGCGAAAGCATCGCTGGGGGGACTCACACCTTGGAATCTCCCTGCCTCTTCTGCTCTTCCTACAATGTGCACCTGGCAGTGACTGCCTACCTGCTTACAGCCCAACTGAAACGCCGCCTTAGTCCCATGGCGGAGGATCCATATCTCACCTGTGGGGTGGTGACGATCACTGCCCCATCAACTCTGGCACTGCTGAGAAACTGGACTATGGATATATGTTCATCTGATGTTCCTGGAGGGGTATCTACAATCAGGTAGTCAATTTCACCCCAGTCCACATCCCGAAGAAATTGCTTAATCATCCCTAAAAATAATAATAAAAAATAAAGGGAGAAGTTGGGTCTTTTGCGGGGGAAGCCTGAAATTTACCTCAGTCGCCCGCATCAAGTGTGTCTCTGTGCTGGAGTGTATTTTTCTTAATATATTTTCACATGGTCTCCAAACAAAAATAATTATCAACTAGTTATCAAGCTCTAAAATTAGAGCTAGTTTAATTTTAACTAAACCTATGGACCAAATTTGCAGATGATACTAAGCTGGCAGGAATAGCTAACACTCAAGAAGATAGGCTGAAGATCCAGATGGATCTTGACAGACTAGAACCCTGGGCCGTATCTAACAAAATGAAATTCAATGTAGAGAAAAGTAAAGTCCTACACTTAGGCAAGAAAAACCAGAAGGACACATATAGACTGGGTGAAACCAAGCTCAACAGCAGTAACTGTAAGAGGGATCTTGGTGTCTTAGTGGACAACCAGCTACATAGGAGCCAGCAGTGGGCAGCAGCAGCCAAAAAAGGTAACGCAATCCTAAATTGTATTAATAGAGGGATACAATCAAGATCAAGGGAGGTACTTATACTACTCTATAAAACCCTAGTAAGACCACACCTAGAGTACTTCATCCAGTTTTGTTCACCACATTATAAAAAAGATGTTGAGACTCTAGAAAAAGTACAGAGAAGAACAACCAGGATGATTAGGGGACTGGAGGCTCAAACCTATGAAAAACGGTTGCAGGAACTGGGCTTGGCTAGTCTAATGAAGAGACGGACCAGGGGAGACAGGAGAGCAGCCTTTCAATATTTGAGGGGCTGCCACAGAGAGGAGGAAGGGGTCAAGCTATTTTCCAAGGCACCTGAAGGCCAGACAAGGAATAATGGATGGAAACTGAACAAGGAGAGATTTAACCTGGAAATAAGGAGAAACTTTCTGACAGTGAAAACAATCAACCAATGGAACAGAAGTTGCCCTCAGAAGTTGTGGGAGCGCCATCGCTTGAGACTTTCAAGAAGAGAGGTCTGCCATTTGCCAGAAATGGCGTGGGGTCTCGCTGCTTGGGCAGCGAGTTGGACTAGATGACCTACAAGGTCCCTTCCAACTCTGATTATCTGTTATTTGTTATCTGACATTTCAGAAGTGGGGAAGCCACCGCCATTCACAAGCAAATCAGCAGCTGGGTTTCTTTGCAGGGGCCAAGAGACACAAACCGTTTTTTTTCGGTCCTCTCCAAATAACGGCATCATCAGGGCTGCTCAGCAGAAACCCCACTGACATCACACCCAGGTTTTCTTCAACGTACTAGAAGACAGGAGCACACACACGACTGACAAAACAAAAACTACAAATGCATTATTATTTCTGTCTATGAAGCAGCTGCAACCTTATCACTCCTAGAGTTCACCCAGAGATCAAGTATCTCTGCATCTAGGCCAAACCTTTTCAGAAAGTAAATAAATCTTAATTTACTTATTTCAGTCCGTAAACTAACATAAGGAACTTCAGCACCAAAATAGGAGAATATGGGAGAGGCCATCTAACGCTTGCTTTTTCTTGATGAAAACGTAGTTTCTAAGTTTTGACTGAAAGTGGCAACCAGAGTTCTCGTGCAGTTGGTTAACAAACAGCCACAGCAACTCACCACTGGAGACCAGCCAGACCCACTTTGATGAACCTGAAAAGGAGGTTTCAAAATGTTAATATGCACCCAGCACCCAACATCACAATAATTTGCTATTGCTCTAAATTTGTAATTCAAAGGGACAGTGAATTTATGATGATAATATCCACGTAGTTAGAAAAAAACCAATATATAAATTTTCCAAGACTAGATATTGGTAAGAGATTGACAATCAACAAGCGTCACCCCAAATCAGGGAGAGGAGCTAAGCACCCTATTTTAGAAACATGTAAGTTTGCTACAACAGAACTTTTTGTTCTGGGATAGATCTTTTAAGTACATCTTATTATTGGTTTCCAAAAGGCCAGTTCTCACTTTGCAGAACCACTAAACCGAAAATAAAAAGTGTCCAGGTTAATCTAGAAAGCTGCATTTTAAAAAGGACCGCATGGCACAAGCACTGACATCCTGAGTCAAGAGCAACACGATGAACCATTTCTGACACACAAAGCCACACCTGTTCTCCCTCAAGGCCCATGATTTTGGGGATGGATGGTCCACAAATGTCAATGTCCAGCACGGCAACCTGGAGTGAGAAGAGACAGTCAGGATTTGCAAGTTTACTTTCAAAGATACCACAAAAATATGTATGGGATTGTTGCAACCCTTTGTGATGACCCGGGGCGTGGCACGAAGGCAACACAGCCAGAGAACCGATATGAGTCCCTTTATTTGCTCTAACTTTGCCCCCAACGTCCTGTTTACTCTCTGGCCGGGAGAAAAACTCTCCCGTGAACTTGCACAGCCTCTGGCCACAGATACTCTGGTCCAAACTCTGTAAACAGAACGACTCCAATCAATCACTCCCGCAGGGCAAGATAACGAGTCCAATAATTCCAGCAAGGCAAGATAAGCACACAAAGAACCACGGCAATAATTCAAACAGTCAGGAATGCAGGCTAAACTCTCAGTGCCAGATGAATTCAGTATTTGTTCCCAACAGCCGCCCCTCCCATGACACCCTTTTTCACTGATCAGAAGGCTGGCTCTAGGGAAGGACATAATCTCTATCTGCTATCAAGCAACACTATGCATGTGTGGCCTTCCTCACGAAGCCATCACGAGAAATTGCTTGTTTGTCTCCATTGTCAGGCCACTGTTACGACAACCTCTGTGATGCTGAAGAGTGTTACACAGGAGACCCTCACCTGCGTCGTTTCATCCTCTGCTAATCCGTGGGCCAAGAGAGCAGTGAATGTGCTCTTACCCACACCTCCTTTCCCAGACAACACCAGCAGCTTGTGCTTGACAGTTTTCATCTTTTCCTTGATTTCCTCAATAGCTTCATGGAGGAGAAAACAACAGAAAAAACTTTAATCAATAAAATATTTTGTATTTGAGGATGGAGAGTCGGATGTGATATGGAACTTGGTTTTCGTCTCCTGACTGAGTGGCCCTACAATAGGGTTAGCTCCTAGCCTGCCATTAAGCCCCCTCCACCCCTAATGGTCCCACCTCACCCACAGCTCAAAGGCAAATGAAAAAGCATTGAGAACTCTGCAAGCTGCCATCTGTTGCTGCTAGCCGGCAGCAGGTGCGGACGGCTGAGGAGAGCAAGGACACAGATGAGGGGCCAGGACCATTAGGGAGTGGACTGCTGCCTTCAGAAATTGTGGGGGCTGGCAGCAGCGATGAGGAGGTTCCAGAGGAGCCTGTGCCAAGTGCGCGTGTGCACAGGATCGATCGTAGGAGAGAGCAGTTACAGCAGCGCAGGTGACTCGGGAGTAAGACTGCAAGGTAATGGCCCCTCCCTCAAGAGGATAAAAGCCAGGTTTGAAGAAGCGTTCTTTGCAGAAGGTAAAGACGCTCTGAGACTCAGCCTCGTGGACATCATAGTTAGTATTTGAAAACTCTTGGAAACTAGTTCTTATCTCTGGGTTTTTGGCAGCCTTGACAAACAACTTGGCAAGGCTAATTAGTTGGAAGCAGCCTTCTATCTATGAAGAAACAGAATTCGTGGATTAAACCTTAAAAGGTGGGGGCTGCTGCCTTTGTCTTGTGTTTGCTCTTTTGGAACCCGGTTGGGTCAGAACACCATCAGAGACTCCCTCCCAAGCTCGTTCTCCAAGCTCAGTTGCATAACGCACCCATAACATACCTGGGTCAGGGCCAGCAAGTTGTCCCAAGGAACACAAGCCCTGGTTGGGGCATCCTTGGCAAGCATCAGCCTTGCCTGCTTCATTGCTGTCAGTGCCCGGACAGTCTGGAGGGGATATGAATAAAGGACAATATTCACACTGGAGGAAGATGAGGAGTCACAGGCGAGCGTGATGGCAACAGATCTGACTGAAAATTTAGCATCATTGTAGTAGGCCGGGGGAAAAAAATGTGCAGGAGAGAAAAAGGCTGGATGCTAAAGAGAAGGTGAGCAATCCACAGAAGGGGAGCCCCCCCTTCCCTCTGGAAGGACAGAGACCCTTTCCGGCCACGCCCTTCAGGGACCTTAAAATTGCTCTCCTGTCAAACCCCACCACAACAATCTCCCCTCCCCACCCGAAGTTCAAATGGCCCTCACCAGGCTAGTATTTCAAAGGGACCTTTTGTTCACGCACAGACACAATTCAAGGCTCTCTGGTTGTTTATATATTTATTATTTATTACATTTTTATGTCACCCATTTCCCTACAAAGTGGAGACTCTGGCCGGCTTAGGAGGTATAAAACAAATAAAAAAAGAATTAAAATAGTAAAACATAATTGCACTGATTAAAATATTATTAAAATCTTTTACTCAGATGGAAACTCAGAGCGCTAAGACGTGATTGTCATGATTGCTCCTGGGGGGCCGTCGAGGTGGGGCCGGGCAAGGCCGAAAAGAGGGGACCGGCCGACCCCCCCTCTGCGGCCCCGCTCCCAGGCCTTTCCAGGGGCTCCGAGGACGGCGATTCGGCGGAGAGGCGCGCCCCCCGTCCGCCCGGCGCCCCCCTCGCTCACCGTGAGGCCGTCCGTCGAGGGAAGGCCCGCTCCCCTCCGCCATAGCGGCGCCACTTCCGGAAGAGAAGTGCACTTCCGGCCGGAGGAGGGACGCCAAAACGGCTCCGCGGTGCGCCCGAAAGAAATCCTCCCCCGGAGAAAGAGAGCGGGCGAGGCGTTCCGGTTGGACCGCGGAGGGAGGCTGGAGGAGCCGAGCGAGGGGAGGGAAGGCCGGCCCCTCTTTTCCGGCCTTAGTCCGGCCCCTCAGCTTGGGACAGGGCGCCCCTCAGCGCCCCCAGCTCTTTGGCTTGGGGTCATTCAGGGGGGCTGGGAAGCTGGCGGCTGAGGCCTGGCCCACCAGAAGAGTGGACCATCTCCCAGAATTCCCCAGCCGGCATGCCACCTGGGGAATTCTGGGGGTTGAAGTCCACCTGTCCTCAGGTTGCCCAGGCTGGGAAAGCCTGGCCCAGGGCAAGCAGGGAGGCATTTTAAGCAGGCAGTGGAGGAGGGGGGGCCCTCCAGGGTCCTTTTGTGACACCAGCGCCAAGTCACAGTGCCAGGCTAGGCTCAAGGAGCAGAGACCCCCCCTCCCCCCCAAGGCAACTGAATTGCTCTTGCGCCTTGGGCTGCCAGGGAGGTTGGTAACTGCCTGTGGTGTTTGATGGAATTCTTGGGCACCACCCAGACGGCCAGCTACTGTGGACCGAAGAAGAGCTGCCTGCTGCCAGAGGTGGCCCCCACCAGCCTCAGCCATGACAGCTACCAGGCTTACTACCTGCCAGGCTATCGCTACCTGAACTCATGGAGGCCCAGCCTCTTCTACAAGGTCTCCGCTTTCCGACCTGGAGATGAGGGGGCCGGGCGCCTCAGTGCCCCGTTGAGGCCCCCAACCATCCTGCCCTCGGTGAGGTCCTCTCTCTACGCCCGCTACAGTCCCCAAGACTGGTATAAAGCCAACACCGTGCAGATCAAAGGGTCGGAGGCATACCGGCACTGGGCCGGGCGGCTGAATGCGGACAGTGCGCGGCTCATGCAAGACAAGGACCAGCTGACTCGGCAGCAGCAAGAGGATTCTGGGAAAAACCTGGGACAGAGGCTGGCTGACATCGATTTCTGGCGGTCCGAGTTGACCTATGAGCTCGAGCGGCTGCTGCTTGATACTCGTGCGCTGGACACTGCCAAGCGGCGCCTGGAGTGTGCGGCTGATGAAGCCCAGGGGCCTCTCCAGGCAAGTGTGGCTCCCCCAGTGCTGTCAGGCTGCTATTAATGTGGGGTGCTGGAGAAACAGTACTGGCCTCTCTTGCGGCCACTGCGGGGTAATGCCTTCACAACCATTTCCCTGGTGGGTTAGTTCTACAACATTCTCCTTTGCTGTAGCACTGCAGCATCCTTCGAATGGTAGGCAAACCCTTGGAAGGATAGCAGCATGCTTTTTAATATGAATCTATCCCTGAACTAGGCCCTCAACAGGCTCACAAAACGATAGGCAAGGTAAAAATGACCCGTGCTTTCTGCCAAAGGCGGTTTGCAGAAAGAGGTATGGAGAAACACTGTTCCGCCATAGAAAATATCCCTTTGGCGTTTGCTTCTGTGAAGTGTCTCAGAAGAGATTAAAAATGCTTAGGCAGATTGCTTCAGAGATGGCAATTCTACTTTTTGTGTTAAAAGCCAGAACAGCAATTTGTTTTCAGCTCAGAAAGGAGGAGGAATCTGCCAAAGCTCCGGAATAAGTAAAGTCTTCACTTCTCTGCTGGTGGCAGCACCAGCCCAACCTTGACTTGAAAGCTAAGCCAGTTTGCGCCCGGTTGAAAAACACGTCACTAAGAGTCAAAGCTTGACTTGAAAGAAGCTCTTGAAAGAATTGTAATGTTAATGGTATTGTTGGTGCCTTCTCATAAAATATCAGTTGTAGAAGAAAAGGGTGAGAATTCCACTTTCTTGAGTGTAGAAAAGTAGGATTTTAAAAGTGTTACGCACCCGCTAGAAACATTGTGCGCTTCCCTGAGTCAGCTTTGCTGTGAGATGAAAACTGGCCATTAGGTGGCATATTAGCTTTTCTCTCCAAATCTGTTCAGGACACATTGTTGACCCCCAAAGCAGCCACAGCCAAAGTTGGCCTGAGGCAGGAGCTTTTGTCCTCTCCATCTCCCCTGCCCCCCCGCCCCCTTGGATATCTTTTTAATTCTATTTCTATTTTCTATTTTGTTCGTAGGTGGCCTTGGAATGCTTATACAATAGGGAGAAACGGATGGGAATTGACTTGGTCCATGATCACGTGGAAAGGAATCTTATACAGGTATTGTAAAATAGTTTGTAAGCAATTGCCAAAAAGTAGCATTTAAATGGTAGGTTTTTGTTTTCCCGCTCTTCCTGCCCTCTGGGTTTACTCATGGAAAGGTAAGCTGACCGGAAACTGTTCAGAGCAGGAACGGATATGCTATCAGCTTGTTTGGAGATATCTGGTTGCATTCCTGAAAGAGGATTTTCTTTTTTCTTTTTCTTCATTTTCTGTGAGCAGGAATTTTTTGTATAAAGCAAGTTTCAGTAATGTAAGATTAGTCCAGTGGAAAGACTTTGGGAAAAACCTTGGGAGACGGGTGAAGAGAGGCTGCCTAGGGAAGGGTCTGAGAAGGGGCAGCAGAGCCCGTGGCTGGAAAGCGGGCAGGGCGAGAGGCGCAGGAGGGACCCTGCCAGGTTTCTCAGGCTGCAAAGGAGTTGGCGGGTGAATAGCACTTACAGACTAATTCTGTTAGCGTAGCCTTATAAGTAAAGTGGAACGAGCTCAGGTGGTTGCGTTTTCTGCCTGATCCGGCTGATAAGGCTGACGTCTTGTTTAAAATTCACCAATTTCAAGAGGGTGAGGTTAGTCTGCAGCTGGTTTCCCACACTGTGTTGAACTTCCGCTCCCATAATTCCCAGCCACTGAGACTTACTGAAAGATAATAACTCACAACAATTCTATGTATGCTTCCATTGAGCTCTGCCTCTGCTATGTGTATTAATACCTGTAACGCATGATGAAACTTTTCTCTCGGTTCAGGTTTAAACAAATAACTCCGGGGACTCCTGCTGTGTTCTGATGCAGATTCCGCAATCTGGAGTCTCCCTTGAATCATCTGATAAGCTCCTTATTAATTTAACCTTCCTGCTGATAAAAATGAATGAGAATCACTATTCCCAGCATGCAATTGCATATAAATGTAACACAAGGATCTTTTTGCATTTTAAATAAACAAGATGTTCTTCTGGTGTCTGCGTACATCCTGTAGGAAGGCTGGGACAAGCCTCTCCGGAGCTGTTGCTAAAATTACCTGGATGTCTCGGTATTGTCACCAGGTGTCAAAATACCACCTTTAATTCTCTGTTATCCCTTTTGTTTCCCTTTCCTGGGCCTTTGCAAGGACGGAGGATTGCTCCGCAAACTGCCTTTCCCCTCAACTTCTGCAGAATCCCTGACCGGCGTGTTTTTTCTATTCCAGGAGGTTGATTTGATCAGGGCGTGCCAAGAGAAAATGAGAAAGCTCGCAGAAAGAATCGACCAGCAGATTAAGTAAGCTTTGAAACAAGTCAGCTGCTAGTAAAAGCGGGATGATGAGTTGGTCAGATTTATCTGTGCTGGGGAGGATGCAACAGCTGCAGCAGCAGTTCAAGATCACCATTATGGTTTGAGGAATCCTCTTTGGGATGGGTGGGGCCTTCAGCAAGGAACAATCAGTTCGTTGGGCGGCTCTCAGTAGCAAGAAGCGTGCGACTGCACAGCGCCCAGAGGGAAAACCAGAGGTAACCTTCAAAGGCAGGAAGTGGAAAAAGAAAAGAAAAGAAACGGCAACGGCTAAACTAGCATGATTTATTCCTTGACTACTATCACCCACCCACATGTTTTACTTTGACTGTCACACTAGGCAGAAGTTCAACAGGTAGCGGTAGCAGGACTCCTTCCGCTTCACTCTCTTGTCTTACTGAAAGGAAAGTGTGATAATCAGGAACTCCGTAAACATAGGAAGGCTTTCTTGTCACTCTTGTAAAAGTGACAAAAGTATAGGGTTAAAATTCATGTGGTTTTTTTTTTTTAACAACCTGGGAATGGAGAGAAATTTCCTGTGCCTTTTCAGTGGATGTTCCTTGACTCCTCTAATGAATAATATTGGGAGAGGGAAGACGATAACCGCATAAATCTTTGTTCCAGCCTTAACAGAGATGCTCAACATGCGCTTGAGAGGGATCTCGGGGATAAAAGCTCAGCTCATTTTATCGATGAAAAATGCTATAATTTGAGGAATACTTCAGACAGTATCAACTACTACCATGGAATTGAGAAAATTGATGGAACGTAAGTACCGGACTATCTCCTTGTAGTCATTTACGTAGCAGCCAAATGAATGCGGGAATAAGAAAGAGCCAGTCTCATGAAGTTTGTCAGAGCCCTTTCGTTGATAATTGGACACTGGATTAGGGACATCAGTGAGCACTTTGCCTTACAGAAAAAGATTAAGGGGAAAAAACCCTTCAAACATTTTTCCTAGACTTGAAATGCATGTTAAAGTATTCCAGGTCAACCTTAGATGGCCTCAACAATTTTAACTGGTTCTTACGTTCCACACTAGGGAGGTCTGGTTCTCTCCACTGTGCGCACAGAGCTGCACCTCTTCACTCGTGGGCTCTGTTTTTTCTTCTCTGTTTTCCACCATCCCATAGTCAGCACCCGATGGAACCCTTTATACCCCGCAGTCTTCTCTCCTATTATTAGCACTGGGCTATAATTTTTGACCCGGGCCCCTCTCACGTGAAATAATAGCTTCCTTCCATTATCCAAAGCGACTCGGCCTCTTGCCTTGCAGAGTCTCCGTCCCTGAAACCTGGGCGAAGTTTAGCGATGACAACATCCGGTATTCCCAGAACGCCCGGGCCAACACGGCCATCCTCTGCGAGGAAGCCAACCACACGCTGGAAATCACCTCGGATGACATGTGGAAGCAGTGGACAGAGAGCAACCTGTCCTTTACCTCTCGCATCTCAGAAATTGCAGATGCCAAGAACCAGCTGCAAGCACAGCTGGCGAAGGTAGGACAGGCCGGTGGGCAGCATCCCGTTTGCTCTGGGTGATGGAATCTCTCTCATTCCTATATTTAGGTTCAGAAAAACTGTCGGAGCCTCCAGAGCAGGGTCTCCAACCTCAGCAACTTTACCACGTGTGGATTGCTGGCTAAGGAATTCTGGGAGTTGAAATCCACAAGTGGTAAAGTTGGTGACCTTGCTGACAGAATTGGAAGGCACCTAGGAGGCCATCTAGTCCAACCCCCTGCTCACGCAGGAGAGCCTATAGCAAGACCCGTCTCTCAACAGTCTGCTGCTGGAAGTCCCAAGCTGAGACCCCGTGTCCCTCAGCGCAGGTGGTTCTCGTCTTAAAGACCCCAACCGGGGCAGGATTTTGGTTGCTGAGCAGCTCAGGGCCTCCACTCCAGAGATGGGCACGCTGTACAGAACGATTGTTGAGGTACAGATGTGGAGGCTGTCTGAGCTGGCAAGTCAGGAACTCCCCGCTTGGTCCAGCGTGCTGACTGACCTTCTATGCTTTTTCACTCGAGAAGACGCCGGAGAGCCGTCGGTCTGCTCTGCCCACACTGCCCCGTGAGGTCACCAAACCGGAGACAATCCAGCAGCGCGCGAGAGGGAGGATTTGTGGGGAAACAAATGGTGAACCTCACCAAAGCGTTGGACAACGTGGGCAGGCAGGCTTGGCATGAATCGGTGTCTTGTTCCAATCTCTTGCACAGCAGGAGAACAGTCACAAGCACAGAGATGAATTACGGCCTTCAGCGAAACCTTTGTCAGTCCCGTCCCCTCCGTAACTTCTAGAATAAATGTGGAGTTGTCTGAATTCAGATTAAACCAGTATAGTTAGACAGAGCAGGCACGCCCGTCTTCCACCTAGCCTCTTTCACTCTTGTGCCACATTAAAGAGAGGCTAAGTGACCAACGTCTTCCCTCGGCTGAGTCCCTGGTGCTGTGTGTGCCCACTGGACAACCGGTGGAAGCATCTCCTAGAGGCAGGAGAACGGAAAGCGACCCTTAATCCCGTGGAAAAGGACGGTCGGGGGGCTCTCTTCCTTTGCTCCTGGGGGAGCCAGAAGGCAACTGAACTGAAGAGCCAAGAATGCCGGGGGGCTCCTTTGTGGTTATGCTCTGGAACAGGGGGGCATCTTTGGAAGAGCCCAAGACATCAATCTGCAGCCACTTCTGAACTCCTTTGTGTCGTGCCCCCCCCCCCCCGCTTTTGCACTGATTTCCGATCCCTCCAATGCAGCTCTGCAGTGATGCAGGATTGACTGCCAATAAGGCTCTGAGATGATGTGAACTGTCTGGCATTGTGGATTTTATATGTCGTCCTTAGGTGTAGCCAAGGTCACGTAGTGCTGGTAGGTTGACCAGGTTGCACATCCGCTCCCTTCCGGCTTCTCCTTAATTCTGCTTTTTAAAATAGAAAGCAAGAGAATTATGACTTCAAATCCTATCTATCACAACACATTCTGTTCAAAAGAGGTTGAATGTTTGGTTCGAGTTCTGAGTTTGTGTTTCAGATACTGACGGGGAAGAGTCGACTGCTTGTCAATTATTCCTTTTCTTAGCATGAAATTCAGCAGGAACGTTTTTCCCCCAGAAGAGAAAAAGCAAAGCAGAGGAAGAAGAAGTAAAGGACTAAACAAGCCAGGCTGGATCTGGCTTTGCGCTTGGTCCTCTCCCTAGGCTGAAGTAGCCGCCCCCCACCCTCAAATTTCTCTCCCCCCCCCGGCCTCTTTGCCTCTCAGCTAGAGGAGCTTGGATTTCTCCTTCAGAGGGGCTGAGTTTTCTTTAAGTATTTCTTAAGAGGAAGTGTTGGGACTCTTGGCCCATCCTTGCTGAGTGTGCTTATTGTTTTGAGATCTGACTGTGGGAAAGTTAGAAGCTCATCCTTTTTAATGACTCACGAAACACCCAAAAGAAGAGAACCTGATATTCATATCACCACTGGGTTCAAGCCCTCCCCAGGGAGGTCCTGTGTTGGAAGAGCTCTTGGGTGCAGGAGGACGGCTTAAGGGGCAACCTTTGATGCCTTCTGCAGGGTGACCAATTTGTGCCAATTTGGGGCCAGTATTAATTTATAGAGAGCCGGCATATCTCCTTATACCTGACAGAAAGTTCTTCACCTTTGTTAAGATCGTGGCAGAGAAGGCCCCGGGTGGGCGTTAAGCAGAGCCCAGAAACACGGGGGACCTTGACCACCTAAAGAGGGGCATTTCCTGTACTCCAGTGGCTACAGACCCGTGAAAGAATCTTGAATCTCGGCCACAAAGTTGTTTACATACTAAGTTTATTTTGCTTGATAGTTGGGCAGATATTTCAGCTGCATTACTCACTTTAACTGAGAGAGATCAAAATGTACTCAGCCCTGGTTTATTCTCAGCCAGAGCAAATGTAGGGCTAAATTTTCCAGACCAATTAGCACAATATTTTGGGCCTGCTTGCTATACTGGGAGGTTTAAGACTAACTTGCCTGGGACTGTAGAACAAAAACTAAAAAGGGACCAGAACAAAAACGAAATGGGTTTTAATTAAAATCAGTGTTGATCAATTAATTACAGTGAATATTCTGTGTCTGTTTAATTATTTTCTCCTGGCAAGTTAAACATTGCCATTCAGAATCATAGGTTTCAGGGCTTCTGTTGCCGGGTTTTAAATTAAGTATTCCCTGATTAATCAGTGAAACTTTTCAAAAGAGGAAAAGTTGCCTTGGAGTGAGGCTTGATCCTTAGCCACTCCGTGGGGCTCTGCGTTTTTTGTGTATGTAGTTTCCAGGTGGTTTTTGTGGGAAGAAAGTAGAAGTGCAATTTTTGTGTGCTGGGTCTGCAGCTGGCCTGAAAGCCAGAGCCGCCGCCCTCCTCCGAATGGGCCGGGTCCTGGGCCCAGGACCCTCCAGCCGGGCCTTGTGTGCCGGCAGCCGTTTTCCTGTCCAAAAGTGTCACGGCTCTTTACTTCCCCTTTCAGACCCTTCAAGAAATCTTCCAGACCGAAAACACCATCATGTTACTGGAAAGGGCAATCATGGCCAAGGAGTGTCCACTGAAGGTGGCCCAGACCCGCCTGGAAGCGCGGACCCGGCGGCCGAACATGGAGCTGTGCCGGGACGTCCCCCAGTTCAAGTGAGTGCCCTTGGGCTTCCCAGGGCAGCCTCGGGTGGTGGCCGCCTCAGCCCTGAGAGACGCTGCTGCTTTCAAGGAGGCCGGCGGGGGCTTGTGCGGCGGGCGAAGCACCGTTTTGGGAATCCAGGCTCTGCAGGGACCCAGACCCTCCAAGCTGCCGGGAGGTTGCCGAGGCCTTTCTGGAGCCCCAAGTCCCCAGTGCGGCTCTTCGGGAGTCGGTGCTGGGCCCTGCCAGCCGGTGCTTCTGGTCTCCTCCTGCCTCCGTGTTTTGGTTCAGGGCGTCCTGGGCTGAACGGGCGCCCGGCTTCCCTACAGGTGGGGGCATTAAATGGCAGATTTAGGCAGAGGCAGCGACAGACAGCCCCTCTGCGGCTTGTAAGAGGGCCGGAGGAGGAGGGGGTGGTGGAATCCACCTGCCTTGCGAGCCAGCTCTGCTTCGAGGCTTCTCCTTGTCGCTGTTAGCCTTGGCTCATTCGTCAACATCTTCTTAAGCTCCTCGAACGGATCCCATCAAGGAAGAAGCCGAACGCGAGCGGGCCTCTCTCTCTGCACGCGCTTCCGAGCCTGGCTCTTTCCCAGCCGGGTCCCAGCAGCCGGTGACCTTTTCCTTCCCTTTCAGGCTGGTGAACGAAGTGTTCACAATTGACGACACGCTCCAGACCCTGAAGTTGCGCTTGCGAGAAGCCCAGGATACCCTGCAGCTGCTAATCCTCAACAAGTCAAAACTGGAGCACGACCTGATGGTCAAGGCCAACAGCCTCTTCATTGACAAGGAGAAGTGCATGGGGATGCGCAAGACCTTCCCCAGCACGCCTCGCCTGGTCGGCTACACCTGAGGCTGCAACGGCCGCCTTCCACGCTCCTGTCAATCTGACATAAAAGATTGAAAATCATGGGAGACATTTCTGCTCGTTTATTTTTTTCTAGCAAATGGAAGAAGGAGAAAGAAAAATAAAAAATCCCGTGAAAATAAACGTTAACGTAACGAAAACAAAATCGGAACAAGGTCACAGCTTTTCTTGCTTGCAGAAAGTGCGAGTCAGCCGGGCTCTAGAGCGGACAGGAGCCCAGTCCAGAAGAGGGGCTGGTCCTGGCCCTCGCCCCAGTTGCTCTTCCCCCCCGTTTAGCCCATGGAGGCCACGAGGCTGAATCCACCGATGGGACCTGGAGATCTGGCAGCCCGGGTGGCCAGAGGAGGCGACGCTGACTCCACCTGCAAGCTTGGGCCTTCCTGCTGATCCGCTTGGGCCAGGGGAACCTGGCCTGCCGAAGGGCAAAGTGTTGCACGTGTGAAAGCGCCATGTAAGTAGCTAACATTCATCCTAATTATTCCACCTGTGTGAACTCGATCTGTATGTCTGCCGTACGAAGTGCAGAAAACGGTCTATGATTTCAAGGATCTCGCCGTGTTTGCAGAAGGGAGAAAGGGATGCACATCGTAGAAAATAATTCATCCTCCCCGTGCTGGTATTCTGTCATTTATAAAATACAGTTTACGGTGTAGGGAGCAGGAGGTGCAAACCATTAAGCCAGGATAATCAGGCTGGTCTGTGCTCACAGGGAAGGCACGGTCAGATTGTTGCTTCCTCCCCTTCCGGTTCCACACTGTCCCACTGCCCAGGCTTCCGCTCCAGGTCCCCCTCTAGAACCTTCCCTCCATTTCTAAAGCCTTTCAATTTCTGGCCAAGGATGTGTGGTCAGTATCCTTTCGAGTTCAGTCTGTTTCTCGGAAATGTAGAAGGCAACTCACCCCAAAGAAAAAGGGGCCCTGTGTGGAGCCAGCTTCACGGGAGGATTGCGGGAGACCAGTTGCTTCAGAGAGTGGCCATTTAGCTCAGCCTTGGAAGAAGGTCTGGTCGGGAAAGGGATGAGCAGCCTTGAGATGCTGCCTTGACTCTCTCCGGAGATAATCGTTTCCCCGCCTGAAGCCTCACACCAGCCTGGCGAGAGAGCAGGAATGGTCTGTTCCTGCAGTCCAAAGGCTCGGTTTCTCGGCATCCGGGTTTTTTTAAGTGAAGATATAATTGCAGTTGCGTCTCATTCTCCCCCCGAGACTCACGGGAAGAATGCCGACTGAGTTGCTATATTCTGAACCACCTAGCTGGCATTGCTACAGATTTATCTATCACTGAAATCACATCTCGTCCTCGTAATTATAAGCCGTGTTGATTGAGTGTAGCAAAGACATGTATGTGAATGGATTTAATTACCTTTATAACCAGGGGATATATACATTTAATTACAGGTAACTTGTGGGGCCTGGATATTAAACAGCTCCTCAGCACTTCTGTTTGCTGCAACAAACCCTTTGACCCGTCTGGGTTTACCTAAATGGCACTGTCGTGATTTAATTTTCTGATTTTCCTTCAAAGTGCTGCTGCTTCCATAATCCAGCCACGTTCTGCTGTCTGCCCCCGTCTCTGCCTTGTCTTGGTTGAGCGGAAAACAAGGTGGGGCATTTTGTTCAACCCGTGGCCCCTTCCTTCGCTTCTGGGTTCCCTTCCTTAGATTCTCTGCTGGCATTCAAGAGGAGGTAGACGATTATGGGTTGGGTGGCATCCCCGAGGGGCAGAGCCGAGGCTAGGAGGTTGGAGAAAGCACCCTGACTTCCAGTTAACAACTCCAGATCCTTCCAGATCCAGATGTGCAAAGGCCTGCCTTGTTTTCTGAGAACGTTTTCAGCCCAGAGGTCTTTCATTATAAAGGGGCCCTTTCTCCGGCGCTCGCTCTGCCCTCTAATCCCGGGCACTCCTTAATACCGTGTGGGCTGTTTTAGGGCTGGAGCAGGGAAGAAGAGGGGGAAGGAGGAACAAGCGCGGTAGGTGGGGTTGAGCTTTGCCAGGGTTGAGCTTCTGCGAAATGTCATCTGGCATCCAACTGCCTGGCCCTTTGGACAATGCAGATCTCTGGCCCTTGCCGGTGCCAGCGGCCAAGTATTCCGAGAAGTCCTGCTGGTGGGTGCCTTCAGAGAAGAATGGGCGCCTGTTCTGAAGGAAAGAGTCCGGTTCTTCCCTTGGAATTAAACAAGAGCTCTTGAAAAGCCTGAAGGCAGCGCGGCTAGGAAAGCCCCAATTGTTGGCTGCACTCTGGAAGGAGAACATTTTGCCCAGCTTGGTGCTGTCTTGATGTTCTTAGCGGTCCTAAGCCCCTCTTCCCCACCCTCGGCTTCCATTCTTTCCACTCTCCTCTCCTCCCTTGAGATGCGCGTCTAGGCGTTAACCGTCTGATTCCGAGGCCCGTCTTCCAAACTCTTAGGCGGTCCAGCTTGCAGGACAGCCGTGGGGTTTCCCACCGGCACGGCCCGTTGGCCACACCAGCTGGAAGTCGCACGATGGACGAGGAGGCACAGATTTGGGGGAGGGGGCTACACATTCCTAAAGCTCTTCCGAGTCAGGGACCCTACAGCTTGGAGAGTGCTGTGAAGCCCTATGAAGCAGTCCATAAGCCTCCTGCTAGACGTTGACCCCGCCCTTCGTGGGCCCAGGATCCCTGCGGATGCCCTTGGGGACAAGGACGGGGGTCTTTCCCAGGAAGCAGCAGCCCCACCCCCGCTCTCCAGGCGGTCCATAGAACAGGAGGCCACGCAGAATCCCTGGGCGGAGGAAGACGGGGAAGTTGAAAAAAAAAATGGTTTTGGGAAGGAGGCCCATCAGGACCATCTCTCTCTCTACTGTGGCTGGAGGATCGTCTCCATCTGAACTGCAGTGAGTTGAGCTCAACTGGAGGACACTCCGAGGACGGGATTGTGCCTGAGGCCACCCGGATGTTTGGAGACTGAGCCCCCCCCCCCCCCCCGGGCTAGGGAAGGCGCTCCCCGGCTCTTTTCTACCCCCCCAATGGTCGGGCAGTGTACTTTAGTGCTGCTTCATCGCTTTCCGCGGGCCCTTGGTGAGTGGTTCAGCGTCTGGCCTTGGAATCTCGGCTTCTTGGGGCTTCATTAAACACTTTAATTGTGGCCTCAGCTGCTTCGCTGCTTTCATCCGCGCAGCGAAACAGGGAGGCGAAACACTTAACTAAATAAGCGTCTAGCTTTTCTTTACTACCGTATTGGTGTAAGAGACTTTTTCCCCCCCCTTTTAATTGAAGAAGCTGGCAACCTCGGGGAACAAACGCACCAAGGCAAGCTAATTATACCTTCCCCCAAAAGCTGCAAGCGGTGTAGCTTTCCTTTTTAAAAGTAGAGACCGAAATATTCCAGCGTGTGCAAACGAGGGCGAAAGCAACAGCTGACCCGAAAATAGGAATAATCAGAACTTGGGAAGAGCCCTTGGGAAGGCCAGCGGGACCGTGGCTTGTTTTCGAGGCCTCCCTCTTCGGGAAGGCAAGAGCGGTGCGTTCACTTTTAATAAATGGGACCCTGCCTCCACGAAGGGCGGGGGGGGGGGGGGGCAAGAGCTGACTTGGAAGGCCGAAATGGGCCCTTTTGGTTCACCCCAGAGATTCGAGACCGGCCCCCCCGGTCCTCTGCCTGGACCCAGGGAGGAGCAGCCATCTGGGTCACCGGCCAAGACGCCCCAAAGCGGGTTCTGCTGCAGGAATCTCCTTGATGAGAGGGGGAAGTTTCACCCACTCCTCCTTCGTGGTTTGCCTGGAAGGAAGGGTGGAGTCGGCTCTGGAAGGTGAGGCGAATTCTTTTCTCCGCCTCCCTAATTTTGTTCAAAGGAAAATGAAAGGAAAGGAAGGGGAGATCTGTAGCCGAGCAAGCACATTCAGCGGCAGGCAGGACGCTGTCTTGATGGCTAATTAGGAGCCTTTGCTTTGAGGAGAACTTCCTGTTGATGCTCCCTGAACGTTCAAAGAAAACCCTGTGGAAGAATGTCAAAAACAAACCAGGCCTTCTGTGTTTTAGTAAAGCCTTTGGGGAGGATCTTTACGCAGCCACCTCCCTCCCCCAAATATTCAAACAGGGTTAGAGAACAACAATTCCTCTACTGGCTCCTGATGCAAGTTTGCGCCATTCGTTTTACCATTAATGCAAACCGGGAGCCCTTCGGGTTGGAGACTATTTCCCAAGGCCAAATTGTCAGCCTGCAGGAAGGAAAAAAAATCAGACGTGGGATGGCTGGACTAATTGGTCAAATTGGTCAGGAGGAGGAGGAGGAGGAGGCGGAGGCGGCACCCCCACCCCTCCTTCACACCTGGAGGGACCGTGAGTGCCCTCCCCAAAAATCTGTTCCTGCCCTCGCCAAGCAGGTTTGGGCCTCTGGAGGAGAATGCGGTGAGTCAGCCAAGTAACTGCCAAGAGTCAGGTTGATCTGTGGGCTTCCAAGCCAGCCGGGGAGCTGTGGAGCTTTGCTGAACCCAGCGCAAGCGGCATCCGAGAGGAAGAGCCACGAGGCTCCTGCAGCCTGTTGAAAAGCTGGAACCAGCACCAGACCTCAGAGGATCTGCTGGCCAAAGGCTTCAGCCTCTCCCTGGGCAAATCGCCTTGGCGAACGGGCGGCTGCTTTGATAGGCCTTCCTGGCCCTTCCTTGGCCTTCAGGAAGGCCCCTCCAGCCCCCGAGACTGCTCCAGATCCTGATGCTCAAAACTCAGGCCGGCAGGTTCTGCTTTCGCACGCCTCCCAGGTGGAAATGGGGACAGGCTTCCACCCCCAGGAAGGGTGACTGTCCTGCCAAGCCTGGATGACCGCTTTACCCCCCCGGCCCCCATTTTGCCTCCCATGCTCGCCACTGGCCTAAAACCACCCGGAAGTGGATTCGTCCTTTGGATTAGCGTGAGAGGGCGGGGGGTGGGGACACCGGAGGCACCTTGGTAGAGGCGCCTCCCTTTGTCCTCTGTTTGCTTTTGCAGAGGCCCATCCCCGGCTTCCCCTGCAGATCCGTTTGCCTCTGTGCAAATAACGATGCTGGAGGGTGGCAGGAAGGAGCAAAGGCAAGCGAGGGCAGCGGAAGGCAACAGGAGGGGGACTCCAGAGGGCAAGGGGACCACCCCGGAACAGGCCCACCTGCTTCCTGATCAACGAGTCTTTGCGGGGAACGGGAGGCCCCCCGGAACACAACTCTGTGAGGAGAAGAATAACAGAGCAAACAGGCTTGGAAGGGACCTCGGAGGTCTTCTAGTCCAGCCCCCTGCTCAAGCAGGAGACCCTAGACCATTCTGGACAGGTGACTGCCCAGCCTCCTCTTAAAAACCTCCAGGGATGGAGGGAAATTGCTCCACTGGTTCATTGTTCTCACGGTCAGGAAATTCCTCCTTAGTTCCGGGTTTCTGTCCTGGATTAGTTTCCACCCGTTGCTTCTTTGCTTGCCTTCTGGGGCTTTGGAGAAGAGCTTGACCACCCCTCCTCTTTGGGGCAGTCCCTCAAATATGGGAAGGCTGCCATCGTGTCGCCCCCGGTCCTCCTTCTTACTAGACCTACCCTATTCCTGCACAAGACTCACACTGCGCTCTCAAAAGTCCCAAATGAGTTTTCCACCCTTGTTGAGAAATAATTCTGCAACTGGTCACCATGCAGATCAATTGGATTGCACCTCTGCTGCCCAGCCGATCAAAGATGCCCGGACATCTTGGGGCCGGGGTGGGTGGGAGTTTAAGGAGATGACGTTCAGCACACCTGAAGGTGGGAGAAGCCGACTTAGGTCAAGTTTCCCAGGGAATGGGTGGTTGTGTGGCCCTTCCCATCACGAGCTCCTCCTGCCGGGTGGAACACAAACCCTTTGCACCCCCCCGCTCTCTCCCCACCCCCCGGCTGAATCAGCTCCACCCAAATCTTTCATTTTTTCTTTTCTCAGATTAATCCTGTCCCGGCCCAGACATGCCTCTGTTGATTTTTAGTAGTATTTCTGCATGGAACGTGTTCCTAGGCATGTCCCGGAATAAACAACACGGAACCCCGAACAGGCAAAAAGGAAAAGAAAGAAAGAAATTGAGAAAAGTTAAGCAACGGCAGGTTGCCTACAAATCCTGCACCCCATGAGGAATAACAAGAGGGAGCGGAGGCTGTACGTGCTAATGTAGAAATCTAGTCTTAGAAATAGTAACCAAATTGAAATACACTTCATTCCACACAGTTGTTGTCTATGACAATCTTCAGCCGATGCCAATTTTAAAATTCTGGTTTTACCCGTGGGAGGTTTATTCTGTCCTCCCTTCAGAGAAGGGTTCCCTCTGGCTCAGCCCCCCTGGGCGAAGGCAGGCAGGGGCAGCCCAGGTCTAAACTGCGTCCATGGGTTAGTTACTTGCAGAAAATCCCCAGCATTGCTAGGAAAATGCAGGATAAGATTTCAAAACATCGGATAGTTGCACATTTCTTTGCTACAGGGAGAAATGAAAAGCTGGTGCTCTGTATTATTTTTAGATTTGTATCTTGCTGCAAGCAGAACAAACAGTAATTTTGCGGTTAACTGTTTTATCCTTTGATCTCTCTTATCTAATATTTTGCTCTGCAATGTTGATGTCTCGGCAAGTTAGGGAAGAGTCTCCATCTTCTTTGGGATGCTTCAGCAGGAGGTTGGGGGGGGGGGGGAGAATGGTGGGAGGGTTTTTTTGGTACGTTGACCTGGAAGAGTGAACTAGAGCTGGCAGGGATGCCTGCAGGTGGCCTGGCCTCCCCGCTCCCGGGAAAGAGCCCCACGCCCAAGAGGATGTCCCCAAACAAGCCATGATCTGCTCACCTCTCAACTGGGGGGAATGCTCCACGTTGATAGGTCACCTGCCTTTCCGATGTGATCCGACGTGTCCCAACGACACTCCCTCCCTTCCCACCCCACCTGGGGCTGGCAAAGGAGAGACGGAAGTTGCTGTTCGCCAGTTATGCCCAACCGTTGGAAGGATGATGGTTGCTCTGCAGACCAGAGCAGCCTCCCGGATCTGGGCAAGAGGAAGCTGGACCCCTTTGAGGCAGCACCGCGCTCGTCCTTTCTTTGCTGCCACGAATGGTTGTCTGGATTTTTCCCAGCCAGAAATGGTTGGTGTGTGGTTTGGGAGTGTGCAGGAAGAGAGCCAAAAGCTCTGCCTGGCTTCCCCCAAACTGGCATCCTCCAGGTGTGCTGGGCTGCGTTCCCTCTTAGGCCCAGCAAGAAGAGGAGCACCAGGCTGAGGGGAAGATTCCGGCTTGTGCCGGGTTTCCCCTCCAGGCCAGCCAGGTCTTTGGGGAGGCCTCTCAGGCCAGGTGAGAAGCTGGAGCGCTCCTGCTGCTCACAGGGGGCCTTGTATAACGGTACAGGAAACCAGGGAAATCGAGACAGGGTTTGGCCATCCTCCGTCACGCAGACAGACATCCCAGTAAGCCTGGATTTATCGTGTACGGGTTCACACCTCGACAAGGTGTCTATGCCCTTGAACCTCACCTGCTCCCAGGGCCTGGATGGGCGAGCACACCTGGCTGGGAAAGGTGGAGACAGGAGTGCAAAGATGGTGCTCAGCATCCTCTTCCTTCTGCTGCGATTAAGTGGAGACCCTCTTGAAGGATGCGGCATTTTGCAAACTGGTGGACCAGATTTAGTTTTCATCGTACTTGGTTTCTACTTGTCTTATTTTTTTGAAGAGGGAGGGAGAAAACCCTGCAGGTTCTCCCTGGCCTGGAGGGGAAGTGGTCCAAAGACCCGCTGATGCTCTTTATTGGGTGGGGGTGGGGCTGCAGGGAAGAAAAGGGCCCCAGACCTGCCAGCTGCAACGTCGGAAAAGGCAGCGTTGCCGCCGGAAGCAGCCCCAGTTCTTACAGGAGCGTCCGAGAGGCCTGGCGGGAGGCTGAGGTCGTGGCTGGGGCTCTGCTTTGGCTTCCCTGTTCCAGGCATCCTATTTCCAGGCTTCGCTTGTTGCAGCTTTGGCTGGACCTTTGCAAGACTGGTCACCTTTGTGGCCAAGAACATAAGAAGGGAGCCCCTTAGGGATGGAGGGTCTTTGCTTGCAAACAGGTGACCTTTGGCCAAGGGACAGGGTCGCCCAGGTGCCCCCTTCATGCCCCCTCTTCCCATGTCAGCCTCCATGTCCCCGAGCCATCCCCTTCTGCGGCCAGGGCCCTTTGCCCGGCAGCCTTCTTGCCCACGAGTCTGCGGGTCTTGTCCTCTTCTGATCGGAGAGCAAGGCAGGCGTTTCGTGGTCCTGGCCCGTGTGGGCCCATTCATCAAGAGGTAGTGACCCGGATGTGAGAAATGGCTGCTGTCGGGGCCACGTTCTCGGGGGAGGTCTTTCACTTCTTTGTGCACGGAAGGGGCCTCTTCCTAGCCTGGTGCCCCCATGGGGACCGAGCGGCTCAGCTGGGAGCCGGTCAGGCAGGAGCCCTTCGGCCTCTCGGATGGAGCCTTCTGGAAAGGCCCTGGCGGCTCCCGGCTGCTCCATGGGTGTGTTTTCCCTGCCAGGGAGGTGGAGAACAGGGCCGGTGGTGGAAATTCCTACCTCAGTTGCCAAAATAACTTGGCCATCCTTTGGTGCCCTGGAGCGAGCCTGGTGGGAGGGGCCCTTGTTTGTGCGCTAAAATGCCTGGCTGGGGCCTCCGGTGGCCCGGGGGTCCCCTTGTCCCTCCAGTAAAGGGGGAGACCCCTCTGTACGGGGTGCCCAGTGAGTCTGGCCAGTCAAAGAGGCTCAGGAACCCCCCGCATTTCTTACTGGTTCCAGTGGCACTTCCATCCACCTGTGTTGAAATGCCCCACAGGTGATCGGCCTCTGTTGCCCGCAGTCAGCCAAAGGAAAGGGCTGTGGTGGGGAAGCCCCCCCGTCCCTCGGAGGTGCTTGTCCTGGGAGCCCCGGAAGTCGCTCCGAGGTCCCTGGCTTTTGCTTCAAGAGTCTCCGGAATCCAGTGGATTCCAATCCTGCACCCGGATCCTGGGCTGGGTCAGGAAATGCCCGTCCTCCTCTGGCTAAGCTCCTTTCCAAGAAGAGGCCAAGAGGCCGGCCGAGGTCTCCTCTGTGGGGAAGCCGCCTTTGGCTGACCGGCCCAGACCCGGAGGTGGGACTGGCCCGGGGGTGGGGGGTGGGGTGGGGGGTCTGTGCAGCACCGGCGTCTCTCCACCAGCCAAAGGTCGGAAAGGGGCCAGCCGGGCAAAGCCGCGCTCCGCTCCTCCGAGGTCCCCTGGAAGAGGCGCGGGGCTCCCGGAAGGCCGGCGGGCGACGCGGCCTTTCCCTTCGCGGGAGGGGCGGCCGGGGTGCGGCGCCCCCGAGCAAAGGCGCCCCTTCCGGCCGGCGCCGAGAGAGCCCCGGGAAGCGCTCGGCTTCCTCTGCCGCTGCCGCCGCCCCTGCGCGCCGGCCCGGCCTGCTGGCGGCTCCCCAGCCCGCTGCCTTTTCCCTCCTCCTTCCCCTCCCCGCCGGGCTCCTGACACGGCCGGCCCAGGAGGCGGCAGACCGAGCAGCGACTCCGCGCGCGCAGCAGCCCCGCCGCTCCCTGCCCGGGCCAGCAGCACCCAGCGGCCGTGAGTGGGGCGCCGGCGGGCGGGCGGGCGGGCGGGCGAAGGGGCCGGAAGGAGAAGCCGGGCTGCAGAGGGGCGAGCGGAGCTCCGGCCACGCGCCGGACTCCGAAGCCACCGCTGCGGGCTCGGCGCGGCAGAAGCGCCGGCAAGCGGGGCCGGGGGGGCGAGCGATGCCGCCGCCGCTGCCGTCGCGCCGGGCGGCTGGGCTGGGACGCCGCGATCCCGGGCGCCGGAGCGCGGCTGGCGTCGGGGAGCGCCCCGCGGACGGGGCGGGGAGGGGCGGAGGCGCTGGCTGGGGGCCGCTCTTGGCCGCCCTCGGTGGAGCCCCTCCGCGGGGCAGGGCGCCAGCCGGGAAGGACGGCCAGCCGAGACCCGGGGCGGCCTCGCGGGGCGGCCTCTTTGCGTGGCGCAGCCGAAGGTGGCCGGAGCGGGACGGTCCCTCCCGGGGCTCTTGGGCCTCCTGGCGAGAGTCCCTTCCAGCCGGCCACGAAGCGCCGCCCGGGGCTCTCCCGTGCCCCCCACGCACCCCCGGCCTGGCCCCGGGACGCCTCCCTTGCTTCCACGGAATTGGGGGGAGGGGGGGATTGCCGACGCTCCTCGGCGCCGGGGACGAGGAGACGGGGCGGGGGCCGTCGGTGAAGACCCTCTAGCCAGACCGCGCCTCGGCCCGGAGGACCCTGCAGCGGGTTCAGTGGGTTTTCCTGTCTGCACAACGCATCGGGAGGCTCCCCGTGCTTGGACTGCAGACGTTTGAATGGTTGTGGGCCGAGGAAGGGCCGAAGGGTTTGGCTGAAGAGACTCTCTTGCGTTCCCACCCAGAAAACAGGAGTTGTGGCAGGTACCTGTAACAGGTGCCCAGGTAAGGGAGACCCAGAGAGGTGTGTTTTGCCTTTTTCCCTTCCTGGAGGCTTCTGGGGCATCGGTCCAGTTGGTCAGTTTGGGAAACCTTTTCCATGGCAGGGAAGGTTCGGCTTAACAGCTGAATCCAATTGCTTTGCAAACCATGATGAACAATGCAGGGTGTTCTGTGAATCCTGCTACTTGTTTGTTCTATTCAGCAAACTTAATTATGCAAAGCGTGCATAATATCGGAGAAGGAAAAGTGTCACTAAGAACAGTGAGGTGAATAGCGAGGATTTCCATACATGTGTGCACGCGGGTAGATATGTGTGAATGGGGAAGCCCCTGTGCCCTGCGCCTCTCCTGGAGCAGAGCTTTGTTGTCAGAAGCGGTCCAGGGATTCAGCCTTGCCCCACCTCCAATGTAACCAGGTGCATCCAGGCGCCTCTTCCTTTGCCCGAGCCCCACCTGGCAGCATCTTGCCACCCCCTGCGTCTGGCTTCCCATCCTTACCTAAATTGGGGGGGGGGAGAAGGGGGAATGGCCTCCTGGTCCTCCCATGTGATTGGCCTTTCCTGAAGACCCCCCCACCTCACCTTTAAGGGGAACCCCAGAGGGGAATGACACAAGGACTCTGAGGAGGAGAGGGGAGATGCCCAGGTCAACCCTGACTTCTGCCAGGGGGCGAGTCCAAGGGGCAAGGTGGGTGTGGCTGAGGGCCGTCTGAGATGGCTTGGTTGCCCTCACGCTAGGAGCCCCTTGGACTGAGGCAGGCAGCTGGGTGGCCTCCGGTCAAGTGGTGGGATTCAAATGTTTTTTACTACCGGTTCTGTGGGCGTGGCTTGAAGGGCATGGCTTGAAGGGCGTGGCAGGGGAAGGAGACTGTAAAATCTCCATTCCCACCCCACTCCTGGGGGAAGGGAACCATTGGTTCTCTCCGAATTACGCAAAATTTCGGCCACCGGGTCAGAACCTGCTGAAGGCCACCTCTGCCGCCAGTCCTGCTGACCTTCTGATGCTAAAAGGGGGCACTGGGACAGTGAAGGGGAAGGGAGAGAGGCCCCATTGGTTCTCCTGAGCCTTTGCGGGCCTCTCAGTCCCTCCTTCCCCAGGGACCAGCCAGTATGCAGTTGGGAAGCTGGGCCTTTAGGGCCCCCAGGAAGGTGCCTGCTGCTCTGGATCACCTAGAATGGACCCAGAATCCCAGCGAAGGGTCACCTGGCGGGGGCCCTGGCCTCCGTTCTGCTCCCACAAAGCAATTGGAATACCTGCTGCTTGAGTACGTTGACAAGAGAGCTCTCAAAATTACTTTGTCGTATTTTGTTTCCAGCTTGCATTCCTGCCTGTTTTCTCTGCATTGCTTTGATTGGTAGATCATCGCTTGCGAGCTTTCCAAGAGCATCTGGCCGGCTGCTCTTGGAAACGGCTTCTCTTCCTTTAGAACGATTTCGCTTCTTCAAATAAAACCGCTCAGATTCAGTGGATCAGGCCAGGGCATAGATCTCAGGCGATCAATCCGTCCAGTCAGGGTGAACTAAGCTGGCCTGGGTGGGGGCGTGGCACGTTGGGCAAACCGGCTCTTGTAGTCCGTCAACGGACATGCAGGGTCCCTCCGACGCATTGAGGTGTGTTTAAAGATTTGTTTCAAGCGTCGTAAGGGTTTTAGTACACTGGGTAACGTCCCTCTTTCCACGGCCCAGCGCAGATAAAACAACGGGCAACAGGTTCACGTCAGACGAAGCAGGTGGGCAGCCAGAAGACGTAGCAGAGCCCGAGAGCCCCGTTTCATCCCGAGTTGGCTTGCTGCCCTTGTTGCTGGCAGGGCTCCTTGTGACTTTGGGGATCCTGACTTCATGTTCTCCTCTGGCCACTCCCTGGCTGGGCAAACAGACGTTTGTCAGGCGTGGCTCCCGGCGGAGGGAAAGGCATTCTGGGACTGACCGTGGGCTGGATTGCTCTGCAGGCAGCCCACCCGCCCGCCAATATGGTTCAGGAAGGCTTGGCTAGAAAAGCCCCCCTTTCACCAGGTGCCCTTTAGGTGTGGCCACACAGGCCGGGCATTGTGAGGAGGAGAGTTCTGGCTCTCTCCCCCCCGCCCCCCCGCCGCTTCCTCCCTTCTGCCCTGGAAGCTCTCCGTTGCAGGCACTGTCCTTCGACCCCGGAGGTGGCGCTTGGCCCAGGGCAGCACATGGCATCCTCAGGCTGGGTCTTCCGACTCTCAGCCTCTTCCTGTTCTTAGCCAAGTGGCCTTTCAATCCTCCCCTGCCCTTCCTCAGAGGGGGAGGCCAGTCGGTGCCTCCTCCGCAGGGCTCCTCATTGGCACCATGAGGGACCAAACGGACACCGAGAAGGGGTCAACCCAGGCTCCAAACTTCCTTTTCCACAGAAGAAGGAAACCCCTTCTTTCCCTGGGCAGGGACCCAGATCATGCCAAGTCCCCAGCACATAACCCATGTTCCTGGGAGACCAACCCAGGACCCGCATGAAAGGCAGCTGTGGCCGCTGGAACCTCAGCTCCTCTTAACGCAGCCCCTCCCGAATCCTCAGGCCTGGCCCCAGAGCTGCTACACCCAGTTGTAGATCTTCTAATATGACAGCAGGGAGGGAGGGAGGGAGGGAGGGAGGGAGGGAGCAGGTGAGTAATTCTGCCAAATGCACCCCAGGAGCCTTGGTGTGGTCCTGCCCCGCTGAAAGGCCCCCTTGAGCAAAGCTGCAGGCCTTGTTCTGGGTGGGGGCTGGACCCTCCAAGGCAAACAGGCGCAGAGGCGGCTTCTCAGGGCCACAGATGAGGGCAGGCGCCACCCTGGAAGACCATTCAAGAGCTCCAAGGTCTCAGGATTAAACAAGGTCAGCAAATAAGGGGCCAGAGTACGGAGGGAGCCTGCAGAGACTGATCTTGAAAATCTCCTTGAGGAGGGGCCAGCAGAGAGGAGTCCATGGGCATGTTCACCAGGGCCAAAGCCTCCTCTTCTTCCCTTAGCTGCCCCCTCCGGCTGCTCCGGCTCCGGTAGATGCCCTCCGAGGCCCCCAGGCGCTCCCAATGCCTCCTTGGCCTTAACCCCAGCCCCTCCCTTGCTGGAGGACGGTGCAGGTAGAGCTGCCTCTCTTGAGAGGCCCACCCGCGGTATAGATTCAGGCATTCTCCATCCATTAAATCCCCCCCTTCCCTTGCGACCCTCCCACGGAGTCCACTATGGTTAAGTGGGTATTTATACAAAGAGCCGTGGTGGCGCAGTGGTGAGAAGGCAGCTTTGCAGGCTGACTCTGCATCCCCACTGCCAGCAGTTCGATCCTGAGCGGCTCAAGGTTGACTCACCCTTCTGTCGTTCCGAGGTTGGTAAAATGAGGACCCAGATCATTGTGGGAAAGAGGCTGGCCCTGTAAACGGCTTAGAGGGGCCTGGAAAGCATCGCGAAGCGGGATATAAATCTATTGCTAAGTGGTGTTCGCAAAGGGAAGAGGGGGCTTCCCTTGTGCACTGCAAGTGCTCAGATGCAGAGAGGGAGGGAGGGAAAGAGATTAGGATGGGATCAGCCACCATGGGAAAAAACAGGATGTCTGGTTTTCTGGTCTTTCTGGAGTTGTGACCCCCCCGTGGTCTTACTGTATCTGTGAGGAAAGTGAGGAAAACGTTCAACTTCACTGAATTTAGAGTAGCCCACTAGTCCCTGGGATGCTTTCATGGCTTCCTGGGTTGAGGAGAAGGTGAGGAAAAGGGCTTTTCCGCCACAGCCACCACCCTCCCAGGTCCCGGTTTAGCTTTTTGAACTGGTCGATCAAGCTTTTCCACTCTGAGGAAGAGCTCTTGCTTCTTTGGAGGGGAAGATCAGGCCCAACTGCATCGCCCGAGTTCTTCTAAATCCCTGTTTCTCCGGCTGGGCAACTCCCAGGCGTGTCTTTCAGAAGGCAGCCCTGCTCCGTGCAAACCCTGGCATTGTTCTGTGGAAGTGAAGGGAGCGGAAAGAGGCACCGGCTTGGCTAAAGTAGCAGAAGGCTTCAGGAGGACTTGCCTGGCATAATTCTGCTCTCTTTTCTCTTTGTGTCCAAACAGCGTCGCTTTATTCTCATCCTCACCTCAGAACCGCCCCCCGCTCCTGCTCCGCCATGCTGATCCTCCTGGCCTTCATCATCCTCTTCCACATCATTTCGGCTGCGCTTCTGTTCATCTCCACAATCGATAACGTGAGTTGCCAGGGAAGCTTCCTGCCCGGGGTCTGGTTCCAGGGTCAGAGGGGATTTCCTCTGAACAAGGAAAGCAACTTTTACCGGCCTCTTCTAATCTGGAAGGACACAGACGGGGCCTTTGGTCTAACGCAGCGTAGCTTAGCCTTGGCCTCTCGAAAACGTCTGGACTTCCACCCCCGGAAGAGCTGGGAGCTGAAGTCCACACATCTTTGAGCAGCCAAGGTTGAGAAAGGTGGCTCCAGGCGCTGCTGAGAAGCCCCCGCCCCCCGACCTAAACAAGGAAGAATACCCGCACACCCATGCACCACGACTCCCACCTGGGGGTGGTGCCAATTCAGCTGATCCAAGCAGCTGGAAGTCTGTCTTCATACGTGTTGCAAATGGGCAACTGGCACCACTTTATGCCAGTATGCGGGTCGAATCGAACAGAGCACGGACCGAAGTCCACCCTGATCTCTGAAGTATCAGTTATCCCCAGAGTCAGGTCGCTCTCTGCCTGTCTGGATCGCCGGTCGTCAATCTGTGGGCTGTTATGGTTGTGTTTTCGCCTGTAAACACAACGTGCCTGAGCGGAGTTTGGCCTGAATGGAGCTCAAATGCTGACCTCATCAGCTGAAACAAAACACCACCTTGGTTTGTGTGTGTGCGTGCGTACACACACACTCACACACACTCACACACGGAGCTACTTCCTGACTCTTTTCTTAGACATATTTACAAAGTTCTCTCTCCGCGTATCCACAGGCGAGGTCAGTAGGCAATGACTGCCAGCCACAGAGGCTCCTTGAAAATCCATTGCCTGTGTGTCCCTTCGGTTGGGTTTTTATTTTTTATCTTATAACAAAGGCCAGTTCCTGGTCTCCTGAGCAGAGGTCCCTTCACCGTCTGTATGTCCTGTTTGCCTTCCTTTGCAGGCCTGGTGGGTGGGGGATGGCTTCTTCACGGACATCTGGCACCAGTGCCTCAACGAGACGAACTGTACCGCCCTGGATAATTCCCTCCCAGGTGAGTCTCCGGGAGGACTTCCCCGCCTGCTGGGGGTGGGAAGAGACGGACACTCCAACGGCACCCTTGGAGGGCCTCCTGCCTCTCTCCCTCCCCAGCCCCAAAGCCTTCCAACTGGCCCGTGGGTGCCAAATGCCAGGGCGTCATGGCACTCGGCATTTTCCCAACCGCTCAGAAATGCCTTGGGTTCCTGGGGCTGTGGTGGCTCAGCGGTTAAAGATGCCGAGCCTGTCAGCTGACAGACTGGCTTCAGGTCCTGAGTGCTGCTAACAGGGTGAGCTCCAGTTTCTGGTCGCAGGATGCAAATGCAAGTAGATAAATAGGTACCACTTCAGTGGGAAGGTAGCAGTGTTCTGTGTGCCTTGCTGGCCACATGACCACGGAAGCAACTTTGGACAGCGCAGGCTCCCTCGGCCAAACAACGGAGATGAGCTCTGTCCCTTCAGGTCAGACATGAAAGCCTCTATATTACGTTACTGGCTTCCATCCTGGATGCTGCCTCAGAGAAGTAAGCTGCTTGGGGGTGGGGGGGTCCAGGCTGTAGCCCTGTCTGCCCCAACCGGAAGCCCCTTCCTCTGGGATTTCCCCCTCCTTGAGGAGTGGGGGCCACCGCCAGGGAAGCCGGGGCGCTTTGCCAAGGCGCTTTGCCAAGGCGCTTGGGCAGAGAAGAGGAGGAAGGGAGCGGCCCACAGCTGCCCGATCCAGAAAGTTCCTTGCAGTGGAAGCCAGCCGATTTTCCTGTGGAGGAAATCGAGGATGGGGAGTTGGCGAGGGAACCGGGCTTCTTTTGTTGACCTTCGGCATGGAATTGGCACGGGGACGTTTCAGGCAGGAAGCGGCTGGGCCTGCAGGCGGAAAGGCCAGTGGAAAATGAGCTTGGGCAGGGGAGGCCCCCGAGGAGCTGCCGCTGCCGCCGCTGCCGCTGCTCTCCGGAACAAGGAGGGGGCTCGACGAGGCCTTTGAAGCTTCTCCAGCAAAGAAGGGCCTTAAGCCACCAATCCTGGCTTACGAGCCACGGCGTCTTGGGCTGCACAATCTGGCAGGGCTGTCAACTTTCAGACCTGGGAACTTCAAGTCCCAGGATTCCCCAGGCCTGAAAAGGTTGCGATGGTTGGAGGCGCCTGCTCTAGGCCTTCAGGGTGTCCGGGGAATTCTGGGAATTGAAGTCCCCCCAGGGCTTAAAGCTGCCAAGGTGTTCGCCCCAGGGGTGACCTGCCTCAACGCGCCTTTTAATTCTCCCCCCTCCAGAGTACGCGTCTATCCAGACCGTCCAAGCCACGATGGTCCTGTCCACGATTCTTTGCTGCGTGGCCTTTTTCGTCTTCGTCCTGCAGCTCTTCCGCCTGAAGCAAGGAGAGCGGTTTGTGCTGACCTCCATCATCCAGCTCTTGTCCTGTGAGTATCCCGCCTCCGGAGCCTCCTGTCCCAGGACCAGACCGACCTTTTTAAGGGGATTGCTAAACCCGGTTGCGGGGGGGTGGGGGGGGAGCGTCCCTTCCCCCTTCGCCATGGTTTGCTGGGGGAGGCAGCGCCAGAGACCCGACTGTCCGTGGAGCCTCCTCGCTTGGGCCAAAGTTGCCTGGCGAGGACTTCCTCCAAGTCTGGAACAGGGTGGTCCTCGACTTACGGCCGCTTGTTTAGTGACAGTTCAAAGTTACAACCACACAAAGCGACTTATGGCCAGTCCTTGCAATCCGTGGTCACGTGAGCCAAACTGACTAGCAGAGTCCACGAGGGAAACCGGATTTGCTTAGCAACCACTGAACAATTGTGGCCCAAAAGGTGGTAAAATCAGGCACCGCTCACTGAGCAAGAAACTCCGGTCGCACTCCTGGTCGTAAGTCGAGGGCGGCTCCTGCTGTCTGGGCCTGGGGTTTGGGCCTTGATGCTAAGCAGGCTCCCTCTGCCTCTCGCCCGCAGGCCTCTGCGTGATGATTGGGGCCTCCGTCTACACCGACCGGCGTGCGGAGCTGCACCGGGCCCCCCTCTACGGCCGCTTTGAGGTGGAGGGTGGCCGCTTCGGCTACTCCTACATCCTGGCCTGGGTGGCCTTCGCCTTCACGCTGCTCAGTGGCCTCATGTACCTCATCCTGAGGAAGCGCAAATAAAGCCGCCCCCGGCTCCCCCGGAGCTCTCCTTGAAGCGCTGGCATCCCAGCCCCCTTTGTGTAAATAGAAGCGTTTGCCGTACAGCCATGCTTGCCCCCCACATCCTTGGTGTGGCATCACAAGGCCACCGGGAGGGCCGAAGAGGAGAGGGAGCTGGGGCACCGGGTGTGTGTGTGTGTGTGTGTGTGTGTCTGCTTGGGACCAGCAGTGGGCAACCGATGCCAGCCTCCTTAGCCCAGGCTCCCTTTTACGCCACAGGGAGGGGGGGCTCCTCACGGCCCACATTGTGTCCCCCCCCCATTCTGTAAAGACCCAAGAGCTGGCACCGTGCAAGCTGGCGCGCAACGGAGGGCCTCCGGGGTGCCAAGGGCCCCGCTCCCCCCTGCCCCTCAATACGCTCCATGCAACAGCGGCTCCCAGTGGGGCGGCCCCTTTCGCCCTGCCCGGGGGGCACCCGGGGTCCCTTGCCCAAGGCGAAGCGTCTCTCCTGGGCGATGCTGGTGCGCGTCCTGAGCTACCTCGCTGGGTGCCGTGGGGCCTCAATCCGCAGCCAGAACGTCCTCCACCTTTGCCGCAGCTCTGCCCGCCTCCCCCGGCCCACCCTGGTATGAGTCCCCTCCCGCTTTGTCCTCCCCCTCTCCTTCTGAGGCGATGGGAGAGCTGCGCTCGGCCTGAGGCGGCCCTGCAGGGTTTGCCCATTGGTGCAGGGCGAGGCCGGACATTGGCCTTCCTGTCCAAAGTGGGGGAGGGCAGGCCTTCAATGTGTCTGAAGGCCCCCCTCCCCCTCCCCCGCAGACAAGGGCAGACTTCAAAGCCGAGCAAGGCTGGGCTGGCGCTGGGGAGGAGAGCAATGCCCAGGCCCAGCAGAGGCCAGGGGGACCCTGGGGCGTCTTCGGCCAGAGGCAGCCCAGCCCTCCTCCTCCTCCTCCTCGGCTGCTGGCCTTGCTCCTCCCTTTTACCAGACCGTGACATCTGATCCATGGCTAGCAAACGAGGCTCCGGGGCCAGCTGGCTGCTCTTATGGGTGAGAAGAGGCAGCTCCACCTGCAGGAGTGGCGGGTCTTTCCCGCTTCCCAAACAGCCCCTGCGTCAAACATGCGGGCGGCCTCCTTGGTTAGGGTCTCATTAAGCCAAGATTTGGAGTGGGTGGCCTTATCTGGACTAAAATGGCCCCCTCTGCTGTGTGGGAAGACCCTTCCTGCTCGACGTGTCCTCGCCCCCTTTGGCCTTCCGTGCCCTTCATTCCTGCCGCTTCCTCCCTCCGGGATAACCCCGTGCCCACCCTCCGCCCGGCCCACCCTGGCTCCTCCCTTCAGGCTTCAAAAGTACGTTTTTGCCACTGGTGAACCTTCGTTCAGAACAATGAGCTCTTCTGGGGATGTTATCATTTGGATTTGGATTTGTGTTTAAACGAAATAGCACATGTGCCCATGTAACCCTATTTGCCTTTATACTTCTGATCCCTCCGAAAGAAGCCTTCCTATAACCAGGCAACCCGGCCTTGTAAGTACAAAACAGCCCCTTTTAACCGAACGCTGCTCCACTTCAAGCGGAGCGAAGCTCTTTAGGCTTCCCAAGTTTTTCAAGGGTTTGAGCAATTGGGGTTTCTCGGAGGAAAAATGTGTAGCGCAATTCTACCAACGGTGCCTTCGTCGTTTTGTATTTTATATACCTATTGAACTGAATTGTATATAGAAATAAAAGCTTACGACCAGTATCAGGCCGCCATTTCATTCTGTTGTAGCTGCGAGGCAGACCGTGTTGCCTTCCGGATGGTTTGCATGCGAGCAGGAGGCAGCCGTTGCTTTGCTAGGACGCTTTTAAGGCATCCCGTCCTCCCCACAGCTGGGAAGAGGGGCCTCCTAGGCGGGAGCGGGTGTGTCGCGTGCCCCA
Organism: Pseudonaja textilis; assembly: GCF_049901715.1. Taxonomy (NCBI): domain Eukaryota; kingdom Metazoa; phylum Chordata; class Lepidosauria; order Squamata; family Elapidae; genus Pseudonaja; species Pseudonaja textilis. Next base: position 617,951 of record NC_142003.1, read on the forward strand.
GGGCATCCAGGCTTCCCGGAAGGAGCCCGAAAGGCAGCCCAGTGGCCCCAGCAGAAGACCCTCGGTTGGAGAGGCCAGGAGATTGGCATTGACCCCAGTTCTCAAAAAGAAGCAGGTCTGCGCCTTTTTAACTGGCAAGGAAGGATGCTCGGAATAAGCCGGCCCAGAAAAGCAACTTTAAGATGTGTGGACTTCAACTCCCAGATTTCCAAAGCCAGCCAGCCAGATGGGGAATTCTGGGAGTTGAAGTCCACAGCCAACGTTGGGAAACGGTGCGCCAGGCCACAGCCAGCAAGACTCAGCTGTATAGCCACTTCTTCACTAAGGTTGAGAAGGGGGGGGAGGGGGGAGAAATGCTTCTGGATCGGAACACCCCACCCAAGCGGCCTTTTACAAAATCAGGAAAATCCAACAGAAAAGGCACTTTATTTAGAAAAAATAATTTCTTTCTCTTGACCCACTTGGCTTTGGGGCAAAAGCACATCCACCTCTCCCCCTCTCCTTTCCCCCCTCGTAGCTGGAGGGATGGGAACAATACTGAAAGCAAAGTCCCCCCTCTTGGGGGTCTCGGGTCGGATTCTCCCCGCAGGTGAAGCAGGAGAACCGCCCCTTTCTTCTCTCTGGAGGCATCAGCGTGTGTGGGGGGGGCGTCTTCCCGGGAGCCTTTTCTCAGACCTTCCCCCCCGGGGAGGCCAACCGAGCCCTGGCTGGGGTGTTTTCAGCACGCTGAGCCGGGGAATTCATGCCCCTACGGAGCATCCGGGAAGAGGGCCGTCAGGCTGGGGAAGGGGTCCTGCCGCTCCCGGAAGCCCCCGCTAGAGCGCTGAGACGGCCTGGACCTCGCAGAAGGGCCCGTGGCGCCCGTGGATGTCCCTGGACTGCATGGTGACGTAGCACCGGACGGAGCGGGGGAACTGGGAGAGCGAGCAGGCCATGGGCAGCGGGAGGGCCTTGATGACGCTGGTCCGCTTCCAGGCGGAGGTGATGCCGCTGCCCACGTCCTCCAGGCACATGAAGAGGGAGAAGCTCTCGATGGGGGCGCACCGGGGGTCCACGTGGCTGATGGTCCACTGCAGAGCGATGCCCTTGGGCTGGTTCACTGGAGCCACCACCAGCTCCAGCTTCTGGGGGGGTGGAGTGTCCTCGAGGCCCTCCCAGGGTGCTGGGTCCGGCTTAACGCTGGGCAAGGGAGGCAGGTGCGGGAACCTGGGGGGCACCTGGAGGAGGCAGGAGCTGCCGTTCGTGAGCAGGCAAGCGGAGGGGCTCCGAGCCGTGCAACGCACCCCCCCCCCAGAACAGGTTTGGGCGGGGGTGGGGCTGTCCCTGGGGAAAGGCAAGCTTGGATGGCAGCGGAGGATCCCCTTTCGGTTCAGCTGCAAAGGTTTGGCCCAGCCAGGAAGGGAGCCCCAACCGGCCCCTCCTCCCTTCTGCTTCCCACCTTCCAAAAGAGCCCCCGCCCCCTGCTTTGCCCAGAGGGGGAGGCAATGCCAAGGCCCGGAGGGGGACCCTGCCAGCCGGAGGGAGCCTCTCCACCTCTGCAGTCCTGGCAAAGCTCCCAGGGCAGCTGAAACCAGCCCCGGCTCCTTTGGCTGCCTGCTTCGCTCGGTGGAGGCTCCCGGAGGGCTCCAGGCCTCCCCCGCTCTTTTCGGGCCTGGCTGAGGACGGAACCGTTGCAGCAGCAGGAAGCCCAGAAAGTTTGGGGCCAGTGACCCCCGGAAGCCCCCATGGTTTCCGAGCTCAGCCGCTGCCGGATCCGTCCTGGGCCTTTCCCGCTGCAAGGCTGCCCCCTTGTGGCCAAGCGAATAAAGCTCCTCCCTTCCAATGCAGGACTTCACTCCCGCGAAGTCAAACTCAGGGGGGGGGGGGGGAATACCCACTTTTTCTTTAGTGTCCCTGGCTATGTTGGAGGGCTTGGGTGTGCAGCCCATCCTGCCTGCGGGGGACCCGGGCGGTTCTGCAAGTGGGAGATTTCGTTCAAATACCTGATCCGGGGACTCTCTTGCAGGCTGCGGAAGGCTCTCCGGTTGCCGGCTTTCGTGGCCCCAGTGTCTGCTTCTTCCAACTTTTTTCTTCTCTTCTTTGGCCACAGATAAAAAGTGGTTAGCATTTTAGACATTGCGCTAAGCACCGCTTCATTCGTGGGTGGCAACCCCCCCCCCCAAATCAGCCGGTGGCTTCTCAATGGCAACAGCTACCAAAAAAGGCCCCTGAGCTCTGATCTGCAGGGCAAACGAAGAAATCGTCCCCGAGCGCAACGCATCCCCCCCCCCCCAGGGGTGGCCTCTCCTGTCTGGGCTGTGGAAGCAACGCTCCTCCGGGGCCAACCACCCTCCTGGAGGCAGCCAGTCGGGTGCAGAGATTCCAGCGGAAGAATCCTTCTGTTCCTCCAGAGACAACGGGAACACGCTGAAGCAGCGTTTCATTTGCAGGTGGCTCTCTCGTTTACTCCGCTGCTTTGTGGAAAAGCAGGACGGAGCGGGGAGGCCACACGGTTAAAACAGGGACGAGCACCACCGCTACGTCGCCCTGAAGGGGGGGGAAGCAGCCTGCTCACCTTGGTCGGGATTGCTTTCTTCGTCGGTTAAGTCAATCACCAAGGCATCCTGTGACCGGGAGGAAAGGGGAATGAGGAGACCAAGTGGGCCGTGGTGGTTTTGGTCTGCAAAAGGCCTCTTGCAACTTGTAGCCACCGACGGATTTCAGGAATAGGTTTGGCGGTTTGGAGATAGCAACGCCTCCAAAGCGCAGCAAAGACGCCCGGGGTTTTCGGGCTCTTTGGAAACCGCAGAGCAGGAGAGAAATCCGGGGAGGCCAAAGAGGAGAAAAATGCAGCAGAGCTTCAAAGCTGACCTTGGACTCGCTCACCTGGTCGCCTGGAGGATCTGGGTGCCCAGCAGCTGCTTTCGGGGGGTGAGCTGCAGGAATTGGACACAAGCGAGGGCGGTTTTAAAACCCCAATTTGGTTGGTTGGCTCAAGAAGGCAGAAGCTGGCACACGCCTGCCCCGGGCGTGAGGGGAGTCGGGTGTGTGTGTGCATGTGTGTGTCTTCTAGGCACCCCGCCCCAGGCTGAGCAGGCTCCTGGCTTTCCTGAGCAAGGCGGAGAAGCTCCCCTGGCCCAGACCTGCAAGAGACCCCCCCCCCACTTGCCAAGTTCTGCCCCCTGAGGGTGCCATCATCCCAGGTTGTGCAATCACCCGTTATTTCCCTTTTCCGCGGGGCAAAGAAGGAACATACATCGAGTGGCCCCTCAAGAAAGACCCAACGGAGCCTCGCCACTTAACCTGCCCCCTCGGGTCCCTTGAGATACACATCTCAGGTTCTGCGGCTGCTTCTTTCTCGACATTCGCTGGGCAGCTGAAAAGTGGGAGCCCCTCTGCCTACCTGGAACCCTGGCTGCCAGCACCCCCGAGCTCGGCTTCGGCGCCTCAACCCCAGGAACCGTGTCCGCACTGGAGGACCTGGTGGTGAAGAAGCAGCCAGGGTCATTCCGGGCGTCTACCAAGGCATTAGCGAGCAGCCGGCCTCTCTCCACCCAAGACGCCGCCCTGTAAATGCCAGGGACGCTTCCTCCGCAGGGCAGAGGGAAGGGAGGCTCCCCGAGCGAACCGTCTCAGCCGCAACCGGCCACTAACCTTTCCACAGTGGAAGACAAGATTTCGGCTGATGTTGGCTTGTTGGGTGGCTTGCCAACTGCCGTGTTTGGAGGCAGGCTGGCCTCACCGAATATTTTATTCTGAGCGTGTGCCCTGCGCTGCTTGGCCTGGGAAAGGAAGCGGAAAGAAGCATTTACTGTCCACGATGGGGAAAGACCTTCCGCCCAGCCTCAACCACCGCACTGGCTCGCCCCCGGGAAGGACTGCTGCGGAAACGCTGCTTCCGAGGTCACCCCGCTTTCCTAAGGAGCCCTAGAGAACCAGGCCCCAAAACCGGAGAGGCCCCTGGCCCTGGCGTGTCTCCCGCTACGTAACCTTTTAGGGTCCATGACGAACATCGGAGTCGAAGTGAGGCCAGCATTTCAGCCTCTGGTTGAAGTTTAGGAAAGTTTAGGTTTTTCCTAAGCCAAAGCCATTTTCCCTCTGGTGCGAAAAGGAGCAATGGGAGCCCAGGACTGTATTCTGGGGTCCCTGGTCAAAGCTCCCAGAAACAAACCCGGCTGGGAGAGGAGGAGAGGCGGCATGTTCCATCCAACGATAACAGGAACTTTTACCAAATGGAGGGCCTGGATTTTGAGGCAACGATGCCCCCAGCACTTCAAGGAAACCCCGACATGATTAGACCCCACGGAGAGACCCCGAAACGGAGCAAGCCTTGCCTTCTGGGATAACTGCGTCCTCTGGAACGAGATCACAGCGTCAATGTGTCTGTCCAGTCTGGAGATTTTCTTCTGCAAGAAAACGGATGGAGGTCCTTGCAGAATCGCTCCAGCTGCACCAGTGGACCACCTGCCTTGACCCCACGGCCTGGCTGCTCCCATGCCCTGCACCAACGGCCCCAACCCTTCCCAGCTCTTTCATGGGGGCAGAGGGGCTTCTTGTGGGGGCTCTGTCGATCTGCATGCGAGAACCACAAAGACACGTCGTATAAGCTTGTGCCCGGTTCTCACACACACACACACACACACACACACACACACACACACACACGACTTTAAAAGAAGCACCCCCTTACTACAATCTTAATAGCGATGCTTTCGTGTTTCCGCAGGCACTGCGTGCGATCAATTTTTTCATTTAAGTGTCGGAGACCCTGGTCTAATTCCCTCATCGAAGCCTCCAGCTGACTTCGAATCAAGCACTTGACCTACAGCAAGAAAAATACACAAACACGGACATTTTCACCTAAAAATCCACTGCAACCCCATCCCCAACACAACCGGTGACAAACAGGCGGCCTTTCCAAGAGCAGCCAAACCGGACAGTTCTCAACCTCCCGTTTTCCCCACGTGAATCTCCCACCTTCGATACATACGTGCATGATATATGCGTTTATTGTGAAATGTTTCTAACTCTTGCATTTCCAGCTGATTCCATCGAGCCCCCTCCCCAATCTCAGCCTCCCTGCTGCTCAGCCCAAAGCGAGTCACAAAGGCCACCAAGGACCTGAAGGGCAGAGGGCCCGCTGCCTCCCCGGGACCCCTGGGCTGGCCCTCCGTGCTTGCTTTTAAAGCTGCCCGTCGGTGGGTTTCCAGAATGCCAAAGTGACAGAAATGCGGGGAATCAAGTTGATGCAACTTGTGCTTGGGAGGCAGAGGAGGATGTTTCTATCCTTCTCCGGATCTTGTAACGAAGCCGTTGCTTCCCCGTGGCAGAATCGCAGGCAGATAAGCCAGGAAGGGCCGGTGGGGGCTGCTCTCGGTTGAACCTCCCTGGGATGAAGCTGGAGCGAGACCCCCACCCCCCAGCCCATGCTAATGCAATGCCCCATGCAGCATTACCTGTGGACTTTTCCAGCCCGAGGTGGGCCTGAAGCAAGCTATCAAGACAAAAAGAGCGGTTATGGACGGCTAACAGGGAGAGCTCCAACCACACAGAGCGACTGCCGACAAGTCCACAAGCCGCAGCCGCGGGACCTTTGGGCCCCGCAGGAAGCAGCGCTTGCGAGCGGCTCCTGTGCCAGACGGGCAGCGTTCGGAAGGGCCAACGTCCCTGCCAGCCGCAGCCCCCTTACCTTTCCCAGCCTGGACTCCGCTCTCTCCATGGCTGGGGTGGTCCCCTCCGCGGGGTCCTCAGAGGCTTTGCTGCGCTTGGAGAGGCCTTCGTCTTCCTCACTGTTGCTGGACATCGTCCTCTTCCTCTGACCGTCTCCTGCCAGGAAAGACGGGAGACCTTCACGGGAGGGATCGGGAAGGCGGGCCTGAGCCCAGCCAGGCCGTGCTAGGACTAACCGCCCAGCCTTCCAGACCCTCTGGAAGGAGCCCCCACCCTCTTGGCAAAGAGCAAGGGAGACGTTGCAATGACTGCGTCTCCACGTCTTATGGGAGGCTGCCGCTGGCCATCCCCCCAAAAGCAAAGGCAAGTGAGGATGGAGCGCTGCTATCCATATCAGGCACTGTGCAGGTGGCCCTTGACTCACAACGGAGCCCAAAATGTCTGCTGTTAAGTGAGACATTTGTTAAACGAGTTTTGCCCTCTCCCAACACGTGGCTCTTCAGGGGTTCGGGACCAGCCGCAGAAGAAAGGAACAAGCGCGCAATCTCTTTACTGACTCCGAAAGAGGCCCCAATCTTACCCAGGGACGCTGTGGGCACCCCGTCTCTTTCAGGCACCCCGGAGCGGCTTTCTTCCTGGTGCAGTGCTGGGAGGGCCTGGCAGGCTGGTGTTTTGGCTCCTGCGTCTACGGCGTCATTTTCAGGTGTGGAAGAGGCTTCCGGAAGCTGATCTAGAAGCTGCCCAGCCGGCCCGGATTCCAGGGATGCTTCGGCCCGCTTCAACGAGGGGGAGCCGGATTCCTTTTTGTACCAGTACCAAAGGATGTCCGGCAACGTGCTGGTATTCAAGAACCGCGTGACGTCTGGCGTCGGGAGGTGCTGGAGCATTTCCTGGGGGTCCTTGTAAATGCTGATTTCGGAGTTCACCAGCAAGCTGGGCAGGGGCTCCTTGGCCTGCAGCGGCTCCTGTCCGGCTCCAGCCTCCCTGCCGCGGAGCTCTTCCTGGGCCCCCGGACACAGCTCCCTGGCTCCCGCCGGCCTCTCTTGGCGCGTGGCCCCTTCTCCAGCCTGGACAGCCTTCATTTTTTTCAGGTGCTCCACTTGCTTCCGGCTGCTCACCGCCATCGTCTTCCTGGCCCGCAGCGGCTTCCGGATCTCCGTGCCCAGATTCATCCTCCTGGCTGAAAGACAGAAGGGCCCCCTCAGGATGACCCCCTCCCCAGCCTGGGCCCTCAGAGGCAGATCCTGGGGTCCCACCGGCAGCCAGGGCCCCTGCGTCTCGGGGCTGTCCGGCCGCCCCGGCCAGGCTCCCAACTGCAAGCAGCCAACGCCCAACTGCCGATGGCCAGAGGGATCCCCGGGGGTCCTCCGCCTGGCCCTTCCCCTCCCCCGCCCGGCAAGGAGCAGCAGCCCCAGCAGCCCCGGGCTTCATTGCCAGACCCTCCCCTCCCCCCCGCCGCAACCGGGCAGGGGGCTTGGCGGGCAACAGGGCCGGCGGTCGCCCTTCCAAGGGGCGGAGGGTCTCTGGGGTGGACTAGATGACCCGCGGACCCCTCCGCCTCCCTTCCAGCGCCGGTGGCCCCCGGGGCCCGCCTTGCCGGCCGGGGGACCACTCAGGGCAAGCGGGGCCGGGGGGGGCGCGCGCCAGAAGGGCGGCGGGGCCCGGGTGGCTCTTCCCGACTGGGGGCGCCCCTCCCTGCTCGGACGGGGGCACGGCCGTTCCTACCGGCCAGCCCAACTCACACGCGCTTCTGCGCACGCGCCCCGCCGCCGCCGCCGCCGCTCTGCCCGGAGTTGGCCCCCGCCGCCGCCTCCGCCGCCGCCGCCGCCGCCCGGAACGCTGGCAATGCCGTCTGAGGAAGGGATGCCGCGCACGCGCAGAACGAAGCGGCCGCTGGGGGCGGCCCGCGACGTCACTCCCCGGCTTCGGGCCTGGCGAGGAGGGTCCTACGGCCAACCGGGAGGCACTAGAGGCGGGACTTTCCCCCTCGCACCCAATCGGAAGCGCACCGGGGCCGGACCTTTGTCCCGATTGGCCGTGCTCGCCGAGCAGTGGTTTGTTCAACCCGGGTTCCCTCAGCGCCCTGCAAGCGAGGCACGTGTGAAGGCGGAGATGCGGGTTGGCGGCCGGTACGTGCGCCCCGACCCCAGGCGGTTTGCCAGGAAAAGGCTTCCCTTCCAAGGCGGCGCCTGCGGCAAAGGAGGGAGGGTTTCTCCGCCAGCCCCGCCTGGGCGTCCGTCGAGGGTCCCGGGAAGGAGCCCCTCTGGCCGGAGCGGCCTCCGGGTCACGACCTCGCGGGGTCCCGTCCTCGCGGGAAGGAGGCCGGCAGGCGGGCGGCTCTGGCCCGGGAGCTGCCGTGGGGGGCGGGATTCCGGCCCCAGCCAGAGCAAAGACCCCGCGCGGATGGGGGTCTCAATCAAGCGATCAGAATAGATCTGGAAAGGGGCCCTGGAGGTCTTCTAGTCTCTTGTTTTTCTGTACAATGAGGCACCTGGAACGTGTCCCAAGCCAGAAGCGGTGCAAGTCATGGCCCAGCAAACATGGCTGCGACTTGTGGCTAGACTTTAAAACAGCAACTTTAGGCCGTTTGAAGAAAGAATAAAACCTTATATAAGTTGTATAATAGGTCATCTCCCGCAAGCCAGGCCAAGGTAGCCACAGGTTTACCGTGACCTGTGAAAGCGAGCTGAGATTTCGGGGCGGTTCCTGACCGAGAGGCCTGCGACAGGGCTGGGCGCCTTTGCCCCACGAACCGGATGTTGGTCCACCTAATGAACTGGGTTCCTTAGGAGATGCTGCCACCTCTGGAGCCAGCCGCCAAGCCCCGGTCCAGCTGTGGCTGCCTTCTCTGGAGGCCAGCACATCTTGCAACAGAGACCCTCTGAAGGTGGGTGGGGGGATGTTGTGTGCCTAGGTGTGAAAGAGTCTGGGTGGCGTCTATCCCCTGGCCCTGAAGTCTTACATAAATAGCTCTTCTTAATTTTATTTTTTCCTATTTCTTTTTACCATTGGTAAGCCTCCCAGGGTCACCTTATCAGGGAAACGGGTGCCATTTAATTAATAGATACACGTGCAACCAGGTGATAAAGCCGCCTCCTTTCTATGTAGGTATTTCTCTCTCTCTCTCTCTCTCTCTGTGTTTTGGACGTTCCTTCAGGCTTAATCTGGGAAGCGGGTCTCCCCTGCAGACTTCATGCCTACTGCCCAGGGGGTTGTGCCCTGAACCTTCCTGCCCTGCTCAAGACCCTCTTTTAACAAACAAGCCACCTTTCCCTCTCGGCCTTACCTTTCTGACAGCTGCCATTCATTAGATTTCCAGGAGCCCCAAATGTCACTTCCTGCTTTTGATGGATCACCGTCCCCGTTTCCTTCGCTGTGGGGCATTGGCTCTTTTGAGTAATGGATGCCCGTGTTCCGGCCGCTGTAGCTGGCCGCCTTTCGCAGCAGCTGGTGTTCAGGGTCTCTGGCCTCCTGCCTTTCTAAGCCAGGGAACGGGGCTAGACCTTTTCCCGAAATGTAGAATCCAGCCAAATGTCTGGACCCTCCGATCCGCCCTGAAACCAGGGGGAATGCATCATTCATTGAAAGCCATTTGCAAGCTGAGGTTGTTGGGTGTTTTTCATGGGTATAATATCATTCCTGGCTTCAGAGGAGACGCAACCTGCCTAACGCCAGATGGGCATTTAAATTGGGAAGAGATCCTTCCCCAGGTTCCCCCCCCCCACGTTAAAAATGGTCTCTAGTTGACTGTTGGGCTCCAAGAGAGGCAGGGTGGCTTGTGAAAATCAAGGTTTATATTCAACTTGACGGGTGAATCTGCAAGTGGGTGTTTATTCCTTACACTACGATCGAAAACAGTGGTTTAAGCGTGACTTAAGAACTAGGTCAGTAAGATTTCTGGAAAGGGGAAGCGTGCTCAAAGTAGGAAGACTAAAATGTCCGGTTGTGGGGCTGGATCCCACCACAGCCCACCAACTGCCTTAGGCAGGGAACACGTGTATTCAATTTTTTTTTTGAAAGAAGGCATTATCTTAGAGTATGGTGTTTGCCATTCTTGGGTGGAAGGAAACACACAGCACAGTTTCCACCAATGTCTGGGTGGTTGGAGGAGTAAAACAAACACCCAGGGACTCCAGTCCAGCCGTCTTAAGACCAGGAGCCTAAACTCAGACAGGCCTCCTCCATGCTTGGGCCTTTGCAGAGGCTGCCGCTTGAGTTATCTTAATCAGCACTTGTATTTTTAGAGGAGAACTAAGAAGCCACTAACCACAAAAGCTGACTGGTGCCAACTTCCATTTTATTAAGTGCATTTTCACCATAAGCAGAAACTCTAATCTGGCAGAAAATCTGGCAATGTTACCAGCCAGCCTGGCTTGTACAACTGTGTCAAGGTGGTCTCTGTCCCCCTGAAGTGGGCAGAACCTGGTGGGCTCTGTCAGGTAAACTTGGCTCAAGCAGTCCCTCCTCTCCATCTGTCAAGTGGCGGTGGGGGATTTTCTCCTCTGGGGGTGACTGAGGACTCCCCAAATATAAAAAGCTGCTCTGTGCAATAATTCACCCACCATGGTGGGTGGGTGGGCGGGAGTGAAGCTTTTCTCCGGGGGCAGATAAACGGAACGGTCCCTTTAAGCCTCTCTTTAAAAAAAGCAACAATGCAGCAGGAACCCAGATCTCTGATAGCTTCACAGATGGTTTAATTCAGGTGGGCTGTAGGTGGAGCCCTGCCACAAATATTCAAGCTGCTTGGCGCCACACGTCTCCTCCAGAGGAGCCCACCACGCTTGGAGTGCAGAGGGTGGACGGCATAAGGGGGGAATTGAGGGCAACGCAGCCCCCACCCCCACATCTCCGTCCCTTGGAATGCCGGACGCCTCCACGTTGCCCGTCTCAGCTCTTTCGGAGTTCGGGTTGCTTTGCTGCAGCTCCCTGCTCAGAGGTTAAATGTCAGAACTGGGGTGCAATTTAACCCGCAGTTCCATTAATGACAGTTTGTGTCCTTGCGGTCTTTGCTTCTTTTCATAATGCAACCTGCTTTCCAGTCATTGTGGGAAAAATCCCTCCCCAGCACAAAGGAATCCATTTATTGCATTTTTTAGCCGGGGGGTGGGGGGGAGATGTCATTTTAGCCCAGCCTTGCTGCTGTGTTCCCAGCAAAGGCCAACCTCCAGGTTATAACTGGGTGTCTTTTCCTGCCCTCCCCAAATCACAGAACGGAACCCCTCATTCTGGGGCAAGTGGCCTTCTTGCTGGAAAGCACCGCAGAGCGGGAGGCGGAAGCGAGCAGGACGGGCATTTTGCAGCTGAGAAGATGAGAAACTCAGTTCAACTGAAAAGAGAAAAGGGCGTCGTTCGTGCGGTAAGCTAATTAATGGAAAGAAATTGTCCCCAAGGTGTAAGATTTGTCCCCTCTAATTCGTCATCAAGGGAGACTGTCTCTGCCTCCTCCTCCTCCTCCTCCTCCTCTCATTTTCTATGGCAAACCGAGCGCATGCATTGCATAACAGATTGTGAGATCTCTGTGACGGATGCAGCTCAAGGCGTGTCTCCGGGTGGACAAGTCATCTGTGATTAGCCGACTTCTCAAAACCTTGGCCCAAAGTAGGCAAATGAGTGGCGCATGGTTGAATTGGTGCATATTTATTCCAAGAAAAGCCCTGTATTATTTGGGCTTTACTTACACTAAGCTTTGTGTAGAGTGATGGCATTGACCCCGTGCCAAAGTGCTCTCTTGTCGCTGAAAAACACAACATCCACAAGAGCTGGTCGCACTGAATTGTATTAGGAATTTACAAAGCCCCGCACAGATCTGGCGTGAATGACAGGTGTAGCGCTTCACTCAAATTGCTGAGGAGGTGCTTTGAACGTCTTGCTAACCCATCTCCTCCCAATCACTGCAAGATGTCTTGCTTTAAAGAGGCCGGTTGGTAGCCGTTGGCGCATGAGAAGCGACCGCAAAGCTGGAGGTTGCAAGGGATGGAAGCATTTCTAACCTTGACTGGTAAAAGATGCGCACTAGAGGATCCTAGCTGGACCCCTGGCCAGTCAGGAGATTGTCCAAATGTCCAGGGAGATTCTCGGCCATCCTGGTCTTGGTTGTCCCCAAGGTGCTTTTTCAGAAGGCAACTGGACTTGCTTGGTTTTCCTTGAAGACGTTTCGCTTCTCATCCAAGAAGCTTCTTCAGGTCTGCTGACATTTCTTCCCTTGTCTAGAACTGAAGAAGCTTCTTGGGTGAGAAGCGAAACGTCTTCAAGGAAACCCAAGCAAGTCCAGTTGCCTTCTGAAAAAGCAGCTTTAGGCCATGAGCAACTGAAGATTGCCCATCCACCAGGCCCCGCTGGAAACCGTGCTCTGGGCCCCCTTCCCTCTTCCCTCCCTCCCACTTCCCTCTCTGCTTGTGAGGTTGTGAGCTAGAGGGCAGAGCCTCCGTCTTCCCTGAACATCTGAACATCTCCGGAAAACTGAGGCGGCCTCCGCATGAGCCTCAATCCCTCACCTTGGCTGGTGCGGGGGCTGCTCGTGGCTTGGCCACGCGTGATCCGCCTCCCCTTTCCCTGGTATTTTCCTGGGCTTCCTGTTGGGTGAAATTGTCAAACACGGCACCTGCTGTGGCCTTGCAAAAGGGCACATTAAACCGGCCTTGCTGGAGGCCGGATCGCTTGTCCATCACCGCGGATATGCAGAGCCGCCTGCCGGGAGAGCCGCCGGCTCCAGCAGGGGGTTAAAATGTTGTGGCTGCCAGTCGGGGAGTTGTCTGCACACCTCGGTGTGGCCAGCTGTTCGCCCAAAGTGCCTGCTCCAGAAGAGGCAAAGCCAGGCGAAGAAAGAGGCTCCGGGTCTGGGAGCAGGAAAGCCGAGGGGGGAGTTTTTTCCTGCCCGTAATAACGGAAGGTGGAAAGTAGAAGCTTCCCGGCTAAAAGGGAACCGGCCTCCTCTATCGGTGCGCTTTGAGGCCGGCGGGGCAGGCTGGCTCCACACCTCCGGCCTTCTCAGGGCGTTTCTGGAGCAATTTCTAGTGAAGCTGGGATGGGACTGAACTGGGCCCAGTTCCGGGGGCTTTGTCGCCCACGACGTTTTCTTGGCAACAGCTCAGAGGGCTTCATTTCTGACCTAGAGGGCGGTGAAGCCCTCGGGTGCCTCTCCATCCGGCCTCTTCCTCCTGCCCGGGCTGAGCCATGCCCTCCCTGGGGGCCCCGGGCCAAGGCGGAGGACCCATCCTTCCCAGGGGGCTCTCTCTCAGCTGCTGCTGCTGCTGCTTCACGGCCTCGGGCGTTTCCCCCGAAGATCCATCGGCTGCCGCCTTCTCAGGACGGGCCACGTCTGGGTCCCCCCTCGGCCTTCCCATCTCTCCTGCCCAGCGCCGATTCCGCCCTGGTGAGGAGCGTCCCTCCCTCCCGTTGGGGCTGCTGAACTCCTCCGGCCTCCCCCAGCCGGGGCGTTTTTGCATCGCCACCCAGCCTCTCCTCTCCACTCGCTCGTCTTCCCTGCTGCGTCCCCAGTTCCTGGCCTCGATGGTCTAACACGAGGCCATCAACCGGTGGGGGCCTGCCCCAAAAGACGGGGAGGTTCTGGAGACACGGGTTCCGGGTTCTGGCTCTGCACTCCCAGAGGCCAGGCTCCCTGGCAGGGCCTCCGAGCCACAAGCCAGCCGTCTCCTTGGCGCCCATTCGACAGCACCCTCTGCGGGGCTAAACCCGATGGTCTGGGTGGGGTTTATTCCCTGGCGAGGGCAGGGCTGGGATCTGGAGGAGAAACGGCTGCCCAAACAAACGCGCCCCGTCTTTCTCTCTGGACTCCCTCCAACAGCAGCGCCCCTGGGGTGCAAGTAAGCCTCACCCTGGGAAACGGCTCTGGCGCTGCCGAAGCCCCAAAGTCCACTCATTTCCATTCAGAGGGATTGGATTCCTGCTGGGCCTTCGTTAGTTTTGAATGGGAAGTGTGGGGTCTTTCATATTATGGAATGCTACTAGTCTCTTCCCCTTCTCACCCTCCCCCCCATAACATTTTTTTTTTGGGGGGGGGGAAGAATCCTAAGCCCTACAGCCAGCCAAGTCGAAAACAGTCGAGGGCTCCTTAGGGGAGCTGCCCAGAGCGCTGAGGCCTCCTTAAGGTGGCCTCACCCAGCAAAAGCGGCGGCCAGGCCCCCGGTGGCCCTTCAGCAGGAGGGGAGAAGCCCCCTTTTGGCAGCTGGAGGGGGGACTCTTGCAGTTTTGAGGCTGGGCTCCCCCCTCCCCCCCAATGGCTTCAGGAACTCCAGTTGGCCCAACAAGCTAAGCCAGGACTCCGGGACTCAGGCTGTGCTGGATGTCTGGTTGGTTGGGGGCCGGTCCAGGCCAGCCCGGGGCTGAAGACTCCCATGAAGGTTCTGGGTCAAGCAGAACTCTGGAGCCAGACTTGAGCCCTTCGAGGGCAAACCTGGCTGCCTTCTTTCTCTTGCCAACTTCACAGGCTTAACAGTTTTAAACCAGGGTTCTTGGTTTTCTGTCATTCATGGACTGTGGCCCTTTGGGGGCAACCCCCCCTTCCCTTGAGGAGGGGGCTGGTTTTGGAAGGGGGCGAATGGCTGCAGCCCCCTGGGGATGAAGACCCCCAGCCGCCACCGCCTGCCCTCTCGGGGGCCGGGGGAGGGGTGGGGGCCTTCCTTGGCAGAGAGCAGCCCGGCCGGGGTGGAAGGTCCGCGGCGCCCGGCCGTCCTCGGCCCTCCAAGGAGACGCGGCGGCGGGGCCGCACTCGGGCCCCTGGCTGCGTCCCCCGGCGACTCCGCCCCCGCCCCTCCGTGCCAGGCGGGGGGAGGGCCTCTCCGCCTGTCCGCCCGCCGGCGGGCGGGCTGGCTGGGCTGCTGCACGACTGAGCTCCGCCCGGCGCCGGACTGCAGCGCCGCCGCTGGTCCCGGGCGAGGCAGCGGCCGAGCGAGCGCGCTCCGCAGGGCAGACTCTCCCCTCCGGGTCCCGGGCGGCGGCGGCGGCGGCGGCGACTGGCTCTCGTTTCGGGGCGGCGCTGGGTTGCGCGGCCGCCCTCCCGCCCGGCGGGCCAACCGGCCGGTGCCCTCGGCCCGCGCGCTCCGCCAACTTACCCGGGGGAGGCGGAGGAGGGGGCGGCGGCGGCGGCGGCGGCGGGGGCTGCCTCTCCTGCGAAGGAGCCCAGCCAGGCGAGGCGCCCCGCGCGGCGAGGGAAGGGCCGGCGGCGGCGGCGGCGGCGCGCCTCTGCCTGCTGCCCGGACGGCCTCGGAGATGCGGGGCGGCCGCCCCCCGGGGCATTATGGCGAAGGCCGGCGCTGCGGTGAGTACGGCGGCGCGGCCGGGAGCTTCTGGCCCCAGGCGCGCTCGGCGGGCGGGCGGGCGGCTGGCAGGGAGCGCCGGGGTCGGCGGCGCGGCTCCCGTTTCTCCGCCCGGCTCCGAGCCCGAGTGGGGTGGCCGCTCCTCCGCAGGAGCCAGGCGGGCTGCTGGTCGGGCCGATGCGGGGCTCCCGGGCGAGGGCGGAGATTTGGGGAGGGTCCCGCGAGCTGCCCGCCCCCGGCCCCGCGCAGGGTGAGCCTTCCCGGGCGAGCAGCGGCGGAGCGTGGCGGGGGCTGGCTGGTCGGCGGACTGGCTGCGCCTCCGCAGAGCCCCCGCCCGGCTGGGCGCCCTCCGCGGTGAGGACGTGCCCGGAGCCGGTGCGGGCGAGGGGCGCGCGCGGGGCTGGCCGGGTCGGCGTCCCTCGGCGGGCTGGGAGGCCTGGGCCGGCCGAGGCAGCGGGCGCGGGTCCCGAAGAAGATGGCGAGGCAGCCCCCGGGAGCCCGGGATGCCCCTGCCCGCCCGCCCTCCGGAGGGGCCGGAGCACTTGGCCGGTGCCGGCGATGGGCTTTGTAGTGCCGGGCTCCGGGAGGGCGGCCCACGGCCAGGACGGTGTCCCTGCGATGGCGTGTCGGCAACTTTTGCAAGTGCCGCCGCCGCCGCCGCCGCGGTGTTTGTTTAAGCGGCTGTTGGTTTCTTCCGAATGCCTCGAAGCGGCCTCGCGTCCCTCCTCCTCCTCCTCCTCCTCCTCCTCCGGCGCTCACCTGGCCGGCCTTCTTCTGACCGCCCCCAGACCCCGTTTGCACCGAGAGGCCCCCCCGCCGCCAGCGGAGGCGATGCGGAGCGCCGACCCCAGCCCCGGCGCCTGTGGAAGGACGGACGGCAGCCCCCCTTGACGCGCGCCGCTGAGCAGCCGTGCGAAATGCCAAACTTCGCGGCCGCCTCGTCTACCGTTTCTCACGACCCCGGTAAGCAGCGGAGCCCCGCCGGCCGGGAGGGGAGGGGGCGGGCGGGGCCAGGGGACGCTCTGGGCCGCCGTTGCCTTCGCCCCCCAACGGGATGGGGAGCCAAGAATGGCCGACCGCAGTTTGGAGGGGGGCCCCTGCCCCCCCGTCGCCCGGCCAGGCAGCCTGGTGCGCCGTTCAGAGCACCGGGCGAAACGGGGATGAATGAGGCGAGTTTAACAGGCCTCCGGGAAGCTGAATTGTGTCCCCCGAAGCTGCTGCTCCTTTCCACAAAAACTCGCCTGATCTGACTGCAGTGGGGGGGGATGGAAAATCTGCCCTGCAACAGATCGGACCTCTGAGGCTGCATCCAAATGCCGGCTGCAAAGGGGAGGGGAGTGGGCAGGGGCTGCAGCGACCCCTCCCCCAGCGCTCCCCCCTCCGCCTGGGAAAGCGGCTCTTGTAGCAGCCCTGCTCTGCTGAAGCTGAGAGGATGTGTGGGGGGGGGGGAGATGGCACACTGAGGGACCCCCCCCCTTGGGCTGGAGGGGGCAACGGTCTGACCCCTGGGGGAGGGCCTGTCTGAGCAGCAGCAGCAGCAGCCCCTCCAGAAGGCAGGGCGAGATGGGGGGGTCCTTCCAGGAAGAGGCCTGAGGTCAGGGCCCCTCCCTGCCCTGCCCCCTGAGCAGCCTGGGCTGGGAGGGTCAGGCAGGGAGCCACCGGAAAGGGGCAGGCGGGTCGGGCTGCAGGCGAGGGCCCGGTGGACTCAGCCTGCCTGAACCGGTGCCACACATGCGGCTGGTTCCACTTGGTCAGCCGGCCATCCCCCTGGCCAGGAGGACAGAGGATGCCCCTCCGAGGAGCTGCCGCCGCCGGTTCCCCTTCAGTGGCTGTGGGAGGCCGAAAGGGGCACCTTGCCCGCCAGGCTCAGCCCCTCCCCCCAGCCCCCCCCCGCCCTCCAAGCTGGGCCGCTTCGCTCCGCTTGCCTTGCCCCGTTGCTCCTGCCCAGATGCGACACACACGAGGCGGCTCCGGCTGCTGGCTCCGCTCTGAAGCCAGCGGGGGCCGGGAGGGGGGAGGCAGGGGGACGTTATGCGGCGCCCCCGCCCCTTCGGAGGGCCTGGAGGTCTGGAGTCCTGCCGGCCCCTCGGGCTGAGCAGGGGGGCTCCCGCCTTGACTCTGGCCCCCTTTGCAGGGCATGGTGCTGGTCAAGATGGCAGGCGTGTGCTGGAATCTGCTGGTGCTCCACGCGTTTCTGGCGGATCTGGCCCTGGTCCACGGGGCAGAGAGGAGCTCCCCCGTCCTGAACGTCGCAGTCATTTTGGGGAGGATCCCGAGCGTCACGGAAAGAGACGTCCGTGGTCTCAGCAGCCGGGACGTGGCCGGGGGGCTCCCCACTGACGTGAACGTGGTGCCCCTCCTGATCAACCAGACCGACCCCAAGAGCATCATCACCCACGTCTGCGACTTGATCTCGGGCACCAAGATCCACGGGGTGGTTTTCGGAGACGACAGCGGCCAGGAGGCCGTGGCCCAGATCCTGGATTTTATCTCCTCCCAGGCTCTGATCCCCATCCTGGGCATCCACGGAGGTTCCTCCATGATCATGGCAGAGAAGGTAGGGGGCCAAGGGGGGGGGCAGGGGGTCACGGGGTGGGGAAGGGGGCTTTCATCCCCTGGGCTGGGGGGCTGCAATCCTGGCTTCTCTGAAGGGGCTGTTGGCAACGCTTGTCTTTCGGCGCCGCCTAGAGTGCTGCTTTGCTCGGTAGTGGCCTTGAGCAGGGGGCTAGACTAGAAGACCTCTAGGGTGCCTTCCCACTCTGTTGTTCTGTGCTTCTGACCGTGAACCTCCTTAAACTGGGCTCCAGGCTGGGGAGGCCCAGTGGAGGCCTTTCTCTGGAGATCCAGCCGGGCGAGAGGTCTCAGGGAGACCCAAGAGCTGGCCTGGAGCCTCAGGACGTGGAGCGGCCACGTCAGCCCAGGAAGGGGCCTCCCTTTCAGCCTGGCCATTGTCCTTCCTGGGTGACCTCAGGGTCCGTTTTGTGGAGTCTGGAGTTGCTAAGGGGGTCGGAGAGGGGGAGGAATTCCTTCCTGCACCCCCAGGGTCTCTTAGGCCAGGGCTCCTTCTGGGCTGCTTCCCGAGAGTTGCCGATGGGCAGGCGGAGTGTGAATCAGCCCCGAGGTTACTCTGGGAGGGCCACGCGGCTCTTCGTGGGCGCGGCCTTGAACCCAGGCCGGGGCGTTGCAGGCGGTTGCCTGGCTGGCTTGGCAGCTTCTGGGGCGGTGACTTTGGACGGGGCTTGTGGATGTTGGGAGCGATTGGAAGAGGGGCTGGCCGGTCAGAGGCCCACGGAAACGCTCCGGCCCAGCGGGATGGCTAGCCGGGCTCCAGGCCGGGCTCCAGGCCGCTTCCCTGCAGAGGTTTCGCTGCTACAAGGTCAGAGAGCAGCGAGGAGCCAGGCCCCTGCTTGGCATTGTGGGTGCTCGGTGGAGCTTCCGTCCCAGGTGGCAGCCAGGACTGGGGGGCTGTCGGCTCAGGCGGCTTGTGGGGAGTGCAGTGATGGGGCGGGCTGGCTCCCCCGTCAGTCCCCAGTCGGCCTCTCTCCTCGTCCACCCCTTCGGGCCCGGCGCAGCTGAGAGCCACGGGGGACTCTTGCTCAGTCCCACTAGTGGCCGGTGCCACATGATGCGGCAGTGAAGCTCACCGGGTTAGGGGAGAGATTCCTTCGCTTTCCCAGAAGCCGCCCAGGCACACCTGGGGGTCCCTGCCGACCCGCTGGCCTGGGTGCAGTTGTTTAGGCTAAGGCCGGGGCGGGGGCTTGTTCCTTCCCCCTCCTGGCCCTTCGGCCTCCCCCGCTTCTCTCCAGCTCTTCCTCTTCCTGGAGCCTCCCCTCGGCTGAGGCTGTGCCCACCGGCTGGCTTGGCGTCCTTGGGGCGGTGGGGACGATGCCCGAGCTGCCCGGCGTAGCCTCTTCCCTTCGCACGTGGTGCCGCCTCGGAATCGCTCTTTGCCCACGGGGGGGCGAGGTCCCCGCATTCCTGGCTCCAGCCGAGCAGAGGGGAGCAGAGCAGGCCAGACCCCCGGACCCCTTGAAATGCAGCAGGGAGAGGGCGGAGGCGGGTGAGGCGGCATGGCAGCTGGGAGCGGGCGAGCCCCCTGCCGCCTCCTCCGCTGCATCTCCAGGGCTGCCCCTCCGCAGGGCGGCCGATGGGTGGACCGCCACTGGTGCTGCTGCTGCTGCCGCCGCCGCCTTCCCCGAAACCTCCGCTGCCTCCCCGTCCCTCCCAGGGGGCTCCGGAGCCCATCTCGCTCCCACTTATGTAAAGAGTTGAGGATGGCGGGGGGCTGCGTGACGGAGTGCGCGTGTGGCTTTCCAAGAAATGCTTCCTCAGTGCAGCTCGCGCAGCCTGTTTCCCAACAGCCACTGAGCCTCTTCCACCCCCCCCCAAAGAAAGGCGAGATTAGGCGTGAAAAGCCCCCCCTCGCGTAGTGTCTCCTCTCTGCCTCTCAGGCTCTGCTCACTCCAGACGCTGCTGCTTCTGTGCCGGGGATGGGGCTGGGGGCTGAGGGCGGGGGAGGTTTCTCTTGGAACAGACCTGTGGATCCAGGGGGCGTGTGTGTGTGTGTGTGTGTGTGTGTGTGTGCGTGCGCTCATCCCCCAAAGTGCTGTGTCAGTGCTGCAAGTATTGCACAACTGAGGTGCCAGTGGAGTGTGTGGAAGGGTTGGCAGCCCACCTGGAAGGGGGGCAGGAGACCCTCCCTTCCTCCTTCCCACGGGGATTCCACGGGCGACGTCCAGGGTCCACTTCTGGTTCTGATGCTCGGTCTCCAGTGGTGGTCGGAGGAAGAAGCCTCCTCTGCCGGCAGGTGGTGCAGCCGGTGCTGGGCGGCCCGAGTGCAGCTTTTGCGTGGTGGGGTGGGTGGGCTTCCTGGGAGGCGTTCAGGTGCCTCATGGGGGAGGCCAATTGGGGGGGGAGATCCCAGGGGTCCTGCAGCTTCTGGAGCACAAGCCGCCTTCTCCGTCCAGGGTGGCTGGTTGCAGAGAGACCATCGGCCCTTTGGGAGACCGGATTCTTCCGGGGTGAAAGTGAAGCCCACATAGAAGGGCCGTGTCCACCCGCCTCAGGCCACTTTCCCCGTGGGGTGAATGGGGCCACTCACGGCCTCTTCGAGAAACTCTGGGTGACCAAAGCTTGGTCGAGTGCTGTGTGCAAACTCTGTGTCCTGGGGGCCTGCCCCCCCACCCCCCCGGGCAGGCAGGGCCGAGGGGGCTCAGAGGTCGAGGCTAAAGGCCTGAATGGTTGGTCTGAGCCACCCGGCCCCTCCCCCCCGGCCCACCCCCGCTGCAGCTGCACCCCGCATCCCTCAGCCCTAGGGCTCCCCTGGGCCCGTCAGGAGGGTGAGGGTCGGGGCCGGCTCCTTTCCCACCTGCAGATCCCAGGAGCCGTCGCTTCTTCCGTGAATCCGTCCAAAGGCAGCTCTGCAACCGTCGTTGCTTCATGCGGCAGCCTCACCTTATTTGTCCCCCGCTTCCTTTTATGCCCTCCCCTCCCCTTCAGTGAAGGTCCCGGATCGGGCAGGTCTGTGGGGCCCCATCCCGCGAGGGGCCCCCCTGTGCCCCTCACCCCTTTGGGCAGCCAACCCCAGGGGACCCGGCCTTGGCTCCCCAATGGAAAGGGGCCCCTGGCTTCAGGATTGGGGGTCCCCCAAAGGGAAGCCTGGTGCCTTGTTCAGCTTGGCCTCCTGGGGAGATCTTGCCTTTGGTGCTAAATCCCCCCGTAAGGAAAGGCCCAGGGCTGCCCAAGTCCTGGGACTCAGACTGCACTTCTGCCAAGGGTGGGGGACCAACCCCTCCCTCGAGACCAGAAGGGGCGCTTGGTCTTCGGAGCCAGTTGGCCCCAGTTCGGCTTCAGTGCAAAGGCCCAGCTAACGGGCTCTTGGGGCGCAACGGAGGCATCTTGTTTGTGTGTGTGGCGTCAACAGAAGGAGGTCCATATTGGTGCTGTCAAACACGTTTCCTTTCTCCTCTTTGTCATCTATGAAGGGTGCCTGAGAACATGCTGGCTTTAAGCGCATCTGACAGTTTAACAGTTTTCCTCTTCCCCCTTTTCATTTTGGAGCAACGGCGAGAGCAGAACCCTTGACCAGGCGCTCGAGGCCCGTCATGGTTGTTTGATGTTGTGGCACACAGATCTGGGTCTCTCGTCCCCCCCCCCCCGACTTTGGGCAGTTCTCTTGAGGGGGGAAGCCCAGGCATCGTTGCCATCTGTGTGGGGGGTGAGGAAAGAACTGCAAAGATTGGCGCAGGACCGTGTTTAGACTTTGCTTGTGCCCACATCGGTTGCCAACTGGCATGGGAAGTGCCCGGCTGAAGGACTCTGGGGGGTGTTTGGATCAAAGGCTGAACTCGAACGCACTCCAGCGCAGTTGGGTTTGCTTACTTGTGGCTTATTGTATAAGCCGTGGTTGGCTGGGTCTCTTCAGCGGGCTGAGGGGGGAAGGGCAGCCCCGGAGCCTCAGGGACCCCGTCCACAAAGCCCAGCGTGTCGCAGCCAAGCCAACCACTTACGGCTTGAACGCAGGGTAAATCTCGGTTGCTGGCCCGCACGGATGAAGTGCCCCCTCGACCCTGATTCTGGCTTGTGTTGGAGAAACATGGCCTGTTTCTGCATCCAAGGCACCATTAATGGGGGTTTGCTGCTCTTCGCCCGTTGTGGTCAGGGGGGTGGTGTGACTTCCGGGCTGCACTTTCTGTCTCGCTGGTTGTCTGAATCCAGACAGTCTCATTCATGCATCTTCTTTGTCTTTGGGACGGAGGCTCCGTGATTGGCAAGCTGTGACTTAGGATTGAGTGTAGGGCACCAACAAAACCCTGGTGCTGGTTTGGCCGCCTCCCCATCACGCCAGGGAGAGCTCCCCACGCCACCCTAGGCCAGAGCCTCTCTCCACATCAGAGAAGGCGAGTCGGGGGCTTTGTGGGCCATGAGGCCAACACAGGGGTCTCCTAGAGACCGGGGTGTCCCCTGGCTGGCTGTCTCTTTGGCCCCTCACGCAACCTTCTTCGGCTGGGTCCTCCAAGGTTTCCCACCGGGAGTCCCGGCGCCGGGGACTTGGCCCCCTCCCCAGGGTTGGGCAGGGTGAAGGGGTGTGGAGGTGAGGCTGGGAAGGGAAGGGAACGGCCACTCAGTCCAGGGAAAGTGGAAAGCAGGGGAGAGGCGCCCGGGACACCGGCCTTGTTGGCTGGGGAATGCTGGGAGGGGAAGCCCACCTGTCCGGAAGCTGCCAAGGTGGAGAAAGGCGGCAGGAGAGCCCCCCTGGGCAGGAATTCTGCAAGGAGCGGGCGAGGTCTCCCGTGGGGTGGGACCTAGCCAGGAGACGCCCCGCCAGTCGGTGGGCTGGACGTATTGAGCCTCCCCTCCCGCCACCCAGTGCCCCCCCGCCTCCCCCCAGGGGGGCTTCCTCCGCGGCTGGCAGGAGCTGAAGCCTCGAAAGTGCCTGCTTGGCCAGGCCTGGGGCCCAGGAGGGAGCCATGAATGTTTCATGGCGCTAAGTGCTCAGGGCGGAGTTCTCCCACGTGGAGTCACGTCCGCTTGGCCAAGAGGCTGGTTGCACATTGCTGGGCTCGTGCTCCAGCGGCAGGTTCCCTTCGCGGAGGAGGAGAATATGGGTTCCTCTCCGGGTTTGTTCCAAGCAAGAAAGAAAGCTAAGAGGCTTTAGTAGAGACAAATAAATAAAAGCACCGGCTGGGTTTCCTTTTATTTATTTTTTTTGACATCCAGCTACAAAATTCCAGCTTATATAATCGATTCGACATCACTTAGGTGGCCCCATCCACACCCCTCCCCCCACCCCAATTGGTTGCAGTCTCTTCCTTGCTGCTCCCCACATCCAGGAGTTCGGAGGAACTTGACTTGGGACCCTGAGGAGCTGCTGAGCGAAGGGGCTCCGCCCGGCGGCTTAGGCCTCCTTCCATCCCAGCAGCCCGACTGGGGCCTGTGAGAGGTGGTCCTTTGCTAAGGAAAAGAAAGCCGTGGCAGCCGCCCGAGTTCTCGGCCCTCTAGACGTGGCTTGGAGCATCTCTTCTTTCACACCGACCGGGAATCCAACGTTCCATCGGCGTCTTGACCGTCCCATCCTTCCTGGGGTCAAGCCGGGCCCATCCAGGGTGGGGAGCAGCCTTCCTCCCGACCTGAGTTCAGCCCTTCCTCCTGAGTAAACAAGGAAACGTTTACTGATTTTTGGATGGCTGTTGGCTACCAGCTGTCAGAGGCACCTCACAGCCAAAGTTGTAGGTTTTTGCGGCTGATATAAAAAGGAGCCGTTGGATAGTTGGACAGGAGCCCGAGAGGAGATCAAAGTTGCCTGTTTTAAGAGCTGCCAGGGAGCTCCAAGGAGTGGCTGGTGCTATTTATTTGAGGAGGGCTTGACAATCTGCCTGTTTCTTTATTTGAGGAAAACGCCACCCTTTCTGGAGAGGTTTTTCCCTGGGGCAGAATTTGGCAGTCCGCTTCCATTTCTCCGTGCCCACCTTCACCCTCTCCCGTGCCGTCCAGTAAGAAAAGCCCAGAGAACGAATCCCACCCCTTTTGACCCGGGGCTTTATTTCCCACAGTGCCTGACCAGTTGCCCTCGGAGTGCTTGACTTGGAGGTAGGCTCCTTCCCGCCCCCCCCAACTGCCCCAGGTGTCCCCCCAGGCAATGCTGTAGCGCCCCCGGAGCAGCTGCTTCTCCTTTCCTGCAGGTGTGCAAAGCAGCTGCCCTGGTGGGAGGCCGGTCATGGCGGCCAGAGGAAGGCAGAATGCACCTCTTGGTCTTCAGCAGTGCTGGGAGGGGATGCGCAGAGCGCCTGGAAAGCCACCCAGTTGGACGAGAGGAGGAGGAGGATGTGTTTACCCAAAATAGATTTTGAAAACATGACCTAAATCTCCGCCACTCACTGCATCCACCTGCCGCGTGCCAGGCAGCCTGGCCTGGGCAGTAGGGGTCAGAAGGCTTTGGGGCCTGCACCCCACAAGAGTTGGGCCTGCCAGCCACCCTCCCCCGAACCTTTATCCGCCCTGCCTGTTCCGACAAGGGCTCGTAAACTGGCCAGGAAGACCCAGCTTGGACGTGGTGGGGCGTATCGAGTTCAGAAAGAAACTGCTGCACCAGTTCTGCAAAGTTGCCTCGAGAACTAAGTGGATGTTCCCGGTATAGTGGCAGTCTACCTGCAGGCAGCAGTTTGGGGGAATAAAGGAGGGGAGGGTCTCTACATGCTGTGGGGTGGGGGGTCTCTATCGGGTTTTGGCTTTACGTAGAACTCCTCAAGGCAAGAAGGGAGATACTTCTGGGCCCCTGGGACAATCCTGGGGCCTCCTTGGTTTCAGGGGGGCTAGTTTTATGCCCGTCCCAGGCAAGATTGCTTCCTTCTTGTCTTTGGGAGAAGCGGCTTAAAACCTGGCAGTGAGCAAAGAGCCTCGCCTGCCTTCGCAGAGGAGCCGCTGAAGGCCTCGTGTTGGGGAGGAACAGTTTCCTGTCAGGGTCCAGAGTTTCTCATTCAAGAAAAATAAAACGGTCTCCGCTACATAACAAAACTGCATGGAACAACCCACCCGATGAGTCGGAGCAGGGAAGTCAAAGGAACGGCTATCGAGACCAACAAAGGGACAACAGGCCACACAGCCAAGTGAGCTGGATAACCTCTTAGGCGCCACGTGGGTTCTCGATGAAAGATAAAGGTTTTTGGCCTGGAGGATAGTCAGTGAGGAAGGCAAGAGGGCGGTCTGGGGAGAGAATCGGTGGCAGGACCCTCGTGATCCAAGCGCTGATGGGCTATTGGCCCAGAGCTTTGTCCTGGTCCTTCAGGCTTGACCGTCTGGGGCAGCCCCATCTGTGGCCACCATGTTGAAGACCAATGAGAAGAGAAATGTGGCAGGGACTGAGTTGACCGGCGGCTGGGATTGGCCCCTGTGGGTGGACTGGTGGAACTGGGAGAGAAACGAGAAGCTTGTCCAGAATGATTGCAGAGGTTCCATTCCTGCTCAACTCTCTTAATTAAAACAAGCCCGGCCCCCTCCCTCCCCTGCCCCCCATTTAGCTGAAGGAAAACATTCCTATACGCAATTAGGTTTTGATTAAAGGCAAATGGTGCCCAGGGATGGAGAAGCTACACTTGTGCTTGAGAGCTCGAAGCTGCCGTTGGGGCAGAGGAACATTTTAGGTCAAGGTGGTTTAATTAAGAAGTGCCGAGATCTCCGGTGCTGGGCTGGAGATGGGAAATCTCCCCAGGGCCGGGTTCTGGCCAGGCCCTCGGCAGCTCAGGAGGTGTCCTTGAGCCCCCCTCCCCGGTTCTTGTGGACCTTCTTGCTCTCTTCTCACCTGAGCAGCAGCCAGGCACCTTATGGCCTGTCTCTGTACAAAGCACCTGGTTGTGTAACCCTCGATTAAAGTCTGATATTCCCCCTGCTGAAGTCCCAGAGGCTGCTAAGAAGGCAGCTCTCTGCCGTTTAAGGGGAGGTTGCTCGCCTGGATGGCCCTGCGGTTTTCTTCGCCCAGCTGGAGAGGGCCGGACGGAAGGGGTCCCCTGCGTCACCAGCCTTGAACGAGCCCAGGCACGTCTTCAGAGGAGCTGAGGGTCATACAGAGTGTCCACCTCCAAGGCAAAAGGCAGGGTGGCTTTGCTGGCTTTCATGTTGGGAGGAAGAGGTTATGACTCGGAGATCAAACTTGATGGACAGCTGGGAAACGCTGCCTCCATCTAACCAGGAGCTTCATTGTTCCTCGGACCTGATCTGCCTTGGCCAAAAGTCTTGCATGTTCCTCTTCTTGCCCCGAAGCCGCCCTTGAATGGAGCCGTAGACCTGCGTTGCTTCCTCTTGGACCCAAACCGGCCTCCGTGCAGCGCAAATACCATCTCCAGCTTCCTCCTTTCCATGTGGCCTTTGTGACACGTAAAATGTTCCCTGCTTTTTATGTCCCCAGAACATTTGTTCCTTTTGGTCTTCCAAAGTATTTTGCTGGTGAAGGGATCTTGGCTTCCTCTGTGGCAGTGAGGCTGTTTTGGATGAAGCGGAACGCTTGGCTCTTCCGCGCGAGGAGGGAAGAAGCTCTTTGGCCGTGTGCTCGATTGCTGAGAACGCTTCCTGCCTCTCCCACTTCCTGTTCTTTTTTCAAGCTTTGTCCCAGGAGGGGGCGAATGGCACCGGAGGCCATGGCTTCTGGGGGGCTTGGGCAAGACAGAGGACCCACACTCGTTTAAATGAAGAGGGATCTGCGGCCTCCAAGCCCTGATCGGCTCAGATACTTTCCCGATCTCCTCCTTACTCTTTCACTGGGGACCCAGAGCTTTGAGGACCCTCAACTTACAACATTCAGAACGGCTCTTGCGATTGAACGGGCAGGTTGGGAGACCCGCCTCTGCAAGGCCGGTTTAAAAAACAAAGAGCTCAGATGTTCAGGTGCTGGACAGAGCCTGACTCCCCTTCCCAGGAATGGCTCAGGACGGGACCTGGCAAATCTTCCAGCCTGACCTGTTCATTCGTTGCAGGTGCACCCATCCAGCAGATACCCTATTTGTACAATACCTGCAAATATCCAAATGGCGCCGGCCGAAGCTCCAACCATTTCTGAAGGGCGTTTCCCTTGGTAGAGGAAACTATCCATTTTCCCAGGAGAACATCGGGTTTCTGGGTTCTCCGTCTCTCCACCCTGCAAGGCCAGGCCGGCAGATGCCCACCGGCAGACAGAAGGCCCCCTCCCCGCCCCCCCGAAATGCTTGGTTTGCCTCCAAGCGATGGATTTCTGCCCCCGGTTGCTCGGAGAGAAGAGAGAGGGGCTGGGTGCCCCCAAAAGAGCCCTTCCTGAGGCCCACCAGACTCACCCCCCCTCCTAAGGGCAGCCTCTAATTCGGGGTGCCCCTCCCCAGATGAGACTTGGCACCTTTCCTGGGGAGCATTGGCCGTTGGCAGAGGGCAGCAGCTTCTGATGTAATCTCCGATAATGTTGGGCCCTGTTTTGCCTGCCTGTCTAATTGACAGTTAATCATCAAGCAGACGTGTATTTTAAGAGAGAAAAAACAATCATGGTTAATCACAGCTTATTCCTGCTAACGAATCAGAGTCTCTAGGCTGTTTTCAGATAAAGGCCTATAATTTACCAGTTAAGGGATTAATTTCCCGAGGTGTGTGTATGATTGTCGTCTTTCCTCCCACCTCTCGATTTTCTAGAAGCCTATAACGTATTAGAATTCCAGGGTATGAAAGTGGCTGTATTGAAACCGAAAGGAATCCAAGGGAGGATCCGATAAACATGTTTCTGAAACGCCCGAGATGCCTCATCTGGACCCACACGGGTCACTTAATCTGTCCTTGGGGCTGATCCACCTCCCCCCACCCCAGCAAAATTTGGCTCTGCCCATCGTCCCAGGGAAGATAGTCTCTTGCCTAAGAACAGCTTTTCACGCTCCAGATGTTTGGCCTTTCAACTTGCATCATCCCCAGCCAATATGGCCTTTGGATTGGGGACTCTCAAACATCTGGAGGGCCTGGAAGCAACTTGTGTGGGGCTGCAGACGCAGTTGTGCGGTTCTATCGCTGCCTGTGCTGGAGCTTCTCCACTCATGGCCAAGTCCCCCACCTTCTGACCCCTGGGCCGTGTCTCTGCCCTCTCGGTCCACTCCCTTGGCATCTTCTTGTTGAGAGGGCCAAGGCGACACCAACCTCCTAGGCTCTCCAGTCTCTAAGGGGGTGGGGCTCCAGATGCCAGCTCTCAGCCCCCACTAGGACCCGATGCCACCTCGAAGGCCCCATGGTGAAGAGGCTCTGGTCTTCACCAGGACCGGCACCCACTCCAAAACGGGAAGGCTTCTTTATACGTGGGGCTGTGTCAGTGGGCTGGCAGTTGAACGGCTCAGAGTCGCGTCCCATGCAACGCTTTTGAATTTGGAGGTCCCCATACTAGTTGCGAGCGAAAGATCTCGATCCATAAACCTGCTCCCCAGGCATATCGGGCAGGTGCTTCTCCAAGTTGCGGGCAGAGATTTCCTTGCGGGGCCTAGTAGCCCCTCTTGGCTGCTGTGTGTGAGCCAGTCCTTGCCCAGAATCCATCTGGGGCCACCAGGGATAAACAGGCGAGCGGCCTCAGGATCCCTGAAATGGGATGAGGCTGCCTGAGCCTTCCCCGGGACCCTCCCCACCGCCTATTCTCCCTCCCTCCTTGCTCGGCCTCTTTGGGAGGGGGGTGCCAGCTTTTTGTGGTTAAAGGAGAAGAAAGACAAACCCGTCCCTTCCTCGGGCATCTCCCTTTGTCTCCTTTGATCTTGTGCCTGCGGAAAGTGGTCCGCAAAAGGAGGCCACTCTGGGGTCCTTGAAGGGGTTCTTTGCCCTCCTCCGGGAGGGGATCATTCCCCAAGGACTCTTTCCCAAGACGGGAAACCGGCTGCCTAAGGCTTCCGCGGAAAGGCACAAGAAGGTGAGCTGTCAGGTTTTCACCCGCGGTGCGGCTGAGGGCGGTTGAGGATAGGGGCGCATCGCAGACCCCCTGCTTGATTTGATGAGAGGGAGAAAGAGAACGGGAGAACGATCATGCTGCTGTGGTGAGAGAGCAGGGTTGGTGCCCTTGGGGGAGGCTTGGTTCCTTCGGTGGCTTCCTCCAAGCATTTCCTTGGGGAGGGATGGCATAAAGGAAGTTGGTTCCGTGAAGGGGGGCACTTTATGTAGGAGGCAGAGATGGGAAAAAGAAAGCCGCTTCTGCGTGTCTCATTCTAAGACGCTCTGGCTGTTCCCTGTGACGTCAGCCCTGGCAGTTTCCCTCTGACTGATTTCCCCCAAGACTCCTTTCCTCCTTGCCAGCATTGCCCTCGGGCAGCGGTCTTCAAGCGTGGCCACTTTCAGGCGCCTGGACTTCAACTCCCAGCTTCCCCAGCCAGGTTCCCCCGGGTTTGAAGACCCCAGAGCTAAGGAAGAAGGAGCCCCCTCAGCTGGGCTGGTGGTCCCAGGCCCCTCGCTCCTGGAAGCCTTTAGCTGTGCTGGGGAAAAGAAGGAACCGCCTGGCTTCTCCTCTCAGAGCGGGGAGCAAACGACATGCGGCCCTTGGTGACCCGGCTCAGCGGAACCCCCTTCACGGTGGGCAAGGCCAGTTTCTCTGGCGCTGCTGATGGGAGCCTCTTCTTTGGAACGGCTGCCCCTCGGTCCCTAGAGCCCCCTTGGGGGTCTGCAGCCGGCAGTTTCCGGGAGGGTTCGAGAATATTGGCTCCTTATTTAGGAATTTGGCAATCCTGCTCTTCCTTGTAAACACACATCTACACCGAGACACCGTTTAAGTGTTTCATAACAACATTAATGAATGAAAACAAATAGAAATTAAACCCACCACAGGAGCAGATAAAAAAGCAATTCCTGCAACAGTGCGGAGAGCAGGCTGCTGGTCTGTTTGTTGGCATTTTCTTTTAGAAAACATTGGGTGTTGCTAGTGCCTGGTCTGATCTTTTCCGCATCTGGCTTCATTTCGACATCCTTAGGCAGCTCCTTGCCTCCTGATCAGGGCAAAAGGCAAAACCAAGGAGAAATGCATTAAACTGCCCCCCCCCCACCCCCGCTCTTCTGATGTCGAGAGCCCTTCGGTAGGTGAATGCAGTGCCTTGCCTGGTATTATAAATAAATAACGATGCATTGGGTGAAAATGGACTCCTTCTCCCTTTGTCTGAATGTGCGGTTAATCCGGGCCGCCAGGTGGAAAGCTTTGGACGGCCTGAAGGTTGACTCCAGCCCTTAATTAAGCACTTCCTCTCTCTGGTTCTGTGCAAAAGGTATTTTAAGAAAGATCGTTTCTTGGGAGCGAAAAGACCTAACTCTGCTGAGCAGGAAGGTAAGAGCCGAAGGCAGGGAGGGAGATGGAAATGGGAGAAGCTTTGGAGGCCACGAAGGATGGGGAGCCCCCGTCAAAGGAGAGCTAGGCTGGGCTGGGCCCCCCTCATCTTGAGGAGCCCCACCCCCCGCAGTTGTCCCAGTGCGAATTCTACCTCTGAGCAGAGTTTCGTAGAATTAACCCCCTGAAGGAGAAGTTGGAGATGTCTACGGAAATATTTCATGTGAGACTCCATTTAATTAAAACCTGGCTCTTAATTGGCAGTTATGTAGTATGTCTATCCTGCTTGGAGCCAAGCTGAGCATGAATTATTCGGACGTTGATAATTTAGCAGAGAGCAGCGAATGGAACTTGAATCGACGCCTCATTTCCCTCTAATGGTTTCTATCATCCTCCTTCCCTCCTCTTTCTCTTCTCCCAATCTGGCAGTGGTGGCAGCTAAGACGTTACCGAGCAGATGGATCAGAGCGTCTTGATGTCTTAACCATCTCGGTTTGGGAAGAAGCCTGGATGAGGATGGAAAAGTGACGTGCTTAATAGGGTGCTTACTCGAAACCTTGGCAGCTCTTCCGTCTTTGTCTGAAATGCAGGGACGGAAACTCCAGCCCTGGAACCTGCAAGCCAGCCAACTGCCCCCTCTCCAAATTAATTAGCTTGATCGGGTAGGAATTGGCTTCAGAAGGGTTTCTTAGCCAACCTCCGCTGATGGATGGACAGCCTGGCAGAAGTGATCACTCTCTCTCACACACACACACACACAAACACACCCTTGGATAAAGACAAACTCCCCCACACAAAGAGGAGACCCTTCCCAGATTTCCAAGCCTTTTGGCTCCCTTTTTCAGCAGGTTCAGCTCCATGTCCACGTTCAGCAAGTGGGAGCTGCCTTTGCACCCCTACTGCCATTCTGTTGGGTCAGGGGGGTGGGGGTCGCAGGGTCCAAGGGTATGTTCCCGTTGTGAAATAGCAGCAGCACCAACAGCCCTTAGCCTTATATCCCACTTCACAGTCCTTGACGGCCCGCTCTAAGCAGATTACAGAGTCAGCCTCTCACCCCCAACAATCTGGCTCCCCATTTTATCCACCTCGGAAGGACGGAAGGACGAGTCAACCTTGAGCTGGTCAGGATTAAACTGCTGGCAGTGGGCAGAGTCAGCCTGCAATGCTGCCTTCTAACCCCTGCCCCACCACGACTCGTGAAGCTCCTTTGGGTGCTGTGTCAAGGCCCCTCAGCATGTTCTGTGGCCATTTCTGGATGGGAAGCAAAGATGCAGAGCAAAGGCCCTAAACAAAGAAATGAAGTGGCCCCAAGCAGCCCCCGTGGCCCTGCTTCTGTTGGCTCGTGGCCTTCCTGAAAGCGCCTGGCTCCTGAACGTGCAAGGGGTTCCTCCCAAGACGAGGCTTGCGTGCGGAAGAAGCGAAGGGTTTTAAGCGGAAGTGCCGTAGTGTGAAGCTCAATTGATGCTGGACCGTCCATGGTCTCTGATGAGAGTAGATGCAGATGGCAAAATGATGAAGTGCATCAAAGGGACATTTCGGAGCCTCTCGGCCGAAAACAAAGATTCTGCTGGATTGGGAAAAGGTTCAAAAACAGGCAACTTAAGCAAGCAATATTTTATTATTTGAAAAAAGTGGAGCGAGGGAAGAACCCAAGAGAAGCTTACAAAAGGATGACTAGCATGGAGCAGATGCTTGGGAGAGGTCCACCCACCTTCACTCAAACTTCAGAGAAAGGGCTGGACAGGGACTCGGGGCAAATATAGAACAACATTTCTTCACTCGACATCTAATAAATTCAGGACCGGAAGGTACAGAGACAATCAGCACCTTGGACAGCTCAAAGGACCAGAGGAGCCCCTGGATCTTGGTGGAGACCAGCCGTGATTAAGTGATGTCAGACAGCATTAGTTTAGTTTGGAGGAGTGGTTTTCGGCCTATTCTTCACCCCAGGCCCCCTTTAAATACCTTTTGGGGCCACAGTCCCCCAAGACTTAACTCAAGATTTAAAAGACTTCTTCAAGCCTTAGTGGGACCCCCTCTGATGAGCACCACTGGTTTGAGGAGCTCAGAGCTGGCTGTCTTCTCTTAGGAATTGCTTTCTGGGTTTTCCATTTCTTGCTTCCAGGCTGCCTGTCTGAATAAATCTTGGCCCATGTAGCCAACAATTGCTATTTTAAAAAAATTCACGTCACTGGGATGTGATGGAATGAGGAGATGACGTTTTAAATCCTTAGCAAACTTTCGCCCTTGGAGAGTCCTGTCTGAAATCTCTTTCTGCAGCTTCTAAATGGAGGCGGTGGGGGGGTGTCGGGGTGTCATTGGAAGGGGGAGATCCCTTCCCCCAACATTTCCTATGAAGGGACAGCCCTTGTCCAGGGTTCTTCGGCAAGGAGGCTTCCTTCGCTCTTGGCGCCGAGTCTTGATCTCCCCCGGCAGATGGAGAGTCAGGAGCACTATGAAAATGTTATTGATTGCTGTGGCTCACTTTCCTATAAAGCACGGACATTTGGACTTGGATTATTTCAGAGAGAGTTACATCAGCTCACCCAGGACAGCCGTGCCATCGCCAGCAGGAGCGAAGAGTTTAATTTTCATCTGAAGGCTGAAAAGGCTGTCCAGGGAGCCAGAGTGATGACTTCACTCCGGGCGGGCAGGTGCCAGGCCTTTTGCACCTGGGGGGACTCGGCCTCAGCGGCCGAGCCGGGCCTATCGTGAGAGAAGTGCATGAGCAGCCCCAGACTGGGGACCTCGAAGGGGCGAGGGAAATCTCCGCCACTTGGTCCCGGGAGCGCTTCATTTCCGCACCAGAATCCTTGAACTGCTCAAAAGCAACAAAGTGAATGACAAACGAATCAATCCTCTTTTGGGGTTGTTTGAATGCGGAGCATCAGTTCAAGCACAGCTCGCTTGCGAGGCCTAGAACAGCGGCTACAATTTCGAGTAAGTGGAATTACATTATTTTGGAAAATCTCCCTGGATTGCCTCTTTCCAAAGATAATTACAATTTGTAATTTTATTCATAAGCATATGCTTCCCTTTTTCCTTTCCCAGAGCCCTATCGCGTGCAGAGAAATGCACTCTCTTCCCGTTGCTAGGTGTGTCGGCCCCGTAGTTAGCAGCCAGATGACTTTGAAAGTTCTTCTAAGGATCCTGCGGAGCAGAACCAGGATACGTTTTTAGAACTTGTCAGCTGTTCTTTTTTTCTTCCATCATTTTTTTATACATTGCAGCCAGGAAAGTACTATTTCTTCACAACAATGACAACAAACATTGCTTCCTCTCTGCAAAGACTGCCCTGCCCTAGGCTTTTGGAAGCTACAGAAAGCCAGCCTCAGTCAGCCCCAAACTGAACAACCAGCCCAGTGCATTTGTCTGCAGGAACTGGTCAAATCTGCAAAGATTTCCGTTTTGGTAGCGGAAGCAGGAAGACTGGCAAAGCTCTGGCAGAGAACCAATTTTCTGAGCAATGGCAGAAAGCGAATGTTAGAAGGACTAGAAGCTCAGGGGTCTTGGCAACTTTGAGGCCTGTGGACTTCAACTCCCAGAATTCCCCAGCCAGCATAGTTAAGACCAGGAAGCAAAGCCTTCTGGGGGAATTCTGGGAGCTGAAGTCCCCAAATCTTCAAGTTGCCAAGGTTGGAGCCCCCTGGAATAGAGGGCTCCCAGGCTGTCCTCCTGCAGGTGCTGATCTCTGAAGCCCCCGGCCCCTGCCCCAAACGCAGCCCTCTCCCCTCCTGCTGGAGGCATCGGCAGCAGTGCTCTTGGGGGCAAAGCCTGTTCCGTGAGGGTCAGTCAGGGAGAGCAGACTCAGGCCCTGGCGGATGCTCCGTCCTGCTCCTCCTCAAAATGGGGTTCAGGTTGGCCCAGACAGGGACCAAAGAGGCCGGATTCTTGTCACGGGGAGGCTGCCGGGAAGAAACCACTAAGTGGCCCATGGGCAGATGTTGCCACCCGATAACGGCAGCAGTCCTGATGCTAATGGAGAGGGGCAGAAGGGGGGGAGCTGGGGAGAAAGTGGGCGGAAGCATGACTGACGTAGACACGTCCAAGGTGCCTTGATGTTTGGGTGGGGAAAGAATTTGTGGCTGCGTATTGCAGGGCTTGTACACTTGGAAGTCAGCAAGGCAGGCAGCCGGGCAAGGAAGCAGCACCATCCCTGGGATAATAAGACGTGGCTGCAGAATTCACAGAAGGAAACCGGGTCTGAGCACTCGGGAGGCCGCCTTCCGGCCTGCACCGCTGGAGGTGGCCGAGCTGCTGCTCCTCATTAGATGTCACCTGCATTTAATCTACTCCCAGCTCCTTGGAAATCCACCAGGGGAGCTTAATGGGCAGATTTAACGGGCTTAAACCGGGGTGGCGTCTTCCGTTGACGTTGAGACTGTGTGGCAGGGCAGGCCTGGACTTGGAGCAGCACCGTGTCTTGCTGTAACCGAAAGTTCCCGGTGGGTTGTTGATCTTCCCCAAGATTGGGGGCTGCTGTGCCGGAGCAAAACCCGTCTCTGCCCCCCAGGTTGCGTTCTTGAGGAAAGGTCACCGGTCTAGAATTGCAGCTGACCCAGGAGATCAGGGTGGGGGCGGGGGGAGCACTGGAGCCAGACGGCCCACTCTGGGCCCCGGCGAAGTTTCCAGCCGGGGTGGGGTGTGTGTCTGTGGGGGGGTGGGTGGGTGGGGGCAGAGGGATCGCCCTGTTTCTTCTTTCGAAGGCAGCAAAGAATCTCCAGAATGAAATTTTCCATCAGAGCAGAGAAGCCTTTCTGCATGATTAGAACTGAGTGGTGGCCAAGGCTTCTGGTGGTGTCGTCTTCATGCTTGCCTGCCTGCCTGCCTGCCTGCCTGCCTTGGAAGTGAATCTCCCCCGCCCCCACCCCCGGTGTTCCGCTGCCTCCCCCTCCCCATTGATGGCTTTGGGGGATTCCAGATGAGGCAAGAAGGGGCTCCCTTCCCCCTCCCCCTTTCCCACTAAGAATAACAAGAGGCTGGATTTGACGCATGGATTGTCAGTGGCCAAGTGGCCGCCCAGGACTGCAGTCCCCGGAACCTCAGTGGCCACAGCCGTTTGGGGGTCCTTGGGTGAGGGGCTCTTCGGCAGCCAAGGCTGTTTGAGGATGGGGTGGGGTGGTGGCCTCCCAAGGTCTTCAGGGCAGCCTCCAGCGCCTTAGCCTTGTGCTGGGAGGACAACCCTCCCTCCCTCCCTCCCTCCCTCCCTCCCCGCGGTTCCAGCTGAGTGGCTGATGCTGCCCGGGGGGGCTTTGAGTTGGCTAATCTTGGCAGCTCCTCCGGCAGGGCTGCCTGGGATAAGCTGGCCTGCTTGATCTCAGCGCAGCGTTTTTAAGGATGGTTTGATTCTGGCTTGCCAGCTGGAGTGGCTCTTTCCCCCCCCACCCCCCCAATTCACTTGGCCTCCAACCTTTGTTTGAGGGCACCACAGTTCGGTTGAGGCGTCCATCTGTGTCTGTACGTGCGAGGAAAGGTTGTGTCAGTTCTCTTTTCTTATTAGTTTGACATGGCTTTGAAAATTGCTTTGATCTGGTGAAGGAGGCTTTAGTTGCAGGACATCAAGGAAGAAAATGGCAGGTCCCTCCCTCCCATCTCCTCCCATCCATCCACCCGTCCCCCGATTTTCAGTGTGAATCCATTAGTTTATATCCTTTTTTCCTGCTATTTATATTTTTAATTAAAAAATAAGTTCCTTCTGAGGAGAAACCGAGCTGAAGAAGTGGCAGATTTCTTCTGGAAATACTAATTGATTGATGAATGATACGGGGGCAGAATAAACACTTTGGTAGCATCCATTTCTCTGAAGTTACTTTTAGTCAGCAAATAGCAAAAGTCAACATACGCCTGATGTATTAGCCAGATGCAAACAGCAAAGCTTCAGTTTCTGACGCTGGTAGAAATGATGTGAATTTCCGTGCAATGGATAAAAATGAGGCTCGGTTTCTCCCCCCCCTCCCCCTTACACTCCCTATTCCCCCCCCCACCCCCGCCCCATAGCTGCTGCCTTGATAAACTGTCTGTCTGCATATAGATTAATATTGTGCTAAATGGCCTTTTTAATTCTTTAGAATCACTCCACAGTTTCTATCTGGCTGCTTGCCACAAATCACTGATGTGCATACACAGAAGCAACCCTTCGAATTGGCTCTGAGTTTTTATCTGCTTGGTCTTTAGATACTATTTAAGTGGAGACAGAGAAGGTTCTTAATTAGCTCTTTGCCACGATGGGTTGTAAAAACAAACCAGAGAGAAAATCTAACGCAACGTTTCTCAAACTTGCCCTGGCTAAGAGGTGTGGACTTCAGCTCCCAGAATGCCCCAGCCAGCTTGCTGGGAGTCGCTCTACCCATCTCAAAAGTAGAGCAACTTCCCTCCTTCTCAAACTCCAGTCAAGTCCCTCCTGAACTTGCACCGTCTAAAACCACACTTTGCAAAGTTGACCTTCTGATGTTGGCTTAATAGCCGATTCCAGATCAAAACAATCATTTACCTCTCAGCTGGTGGGCTTGGAAAGTCCGCTGCTTCCAGCACGGCTGGGCTAATCTGCTTGGAGGGCTTCAGGCCAGATTCTTGGGGGAGCGGGGGGGACCCTTTGCTTTCCTCTTCTGGATTTCCAGCCAGCCTTTCTGGTTTCAACAACCCCCCGCAAGCTTTGCTGGCTGGGGAATTCTTGGAGTTGAAGTCCACCTATCTTAAAGTCGCAGAGGTCGAGGAACGCAGGTGCAGAGAAGACAGGAGCTAGCAGAATTAGGGGAGAGCCAGGGAAGTCTCAAGCTGCTTCCACAAAGAGTGGGACACCCCCACCCCCTTTCTGGCTTGGGTCGTGGAATTGTGGGGCCTGCCATTTGCTTGCGGGTAATTCTAGGTAAGATCCAGCCAAGGTTGGGATGGATCCAGGCCTCCCTTCTCCCCCCAAGTTTGCTTCTCCTGCAAAGCGGCTTCCGTTTTCCTTCCTCTGACTTGAGGGATTTTCTGAATCGTTTAGCGGGGAGTTGATTTTTCTTTCTTTTTTAAAATAACTTTTCTGGGCCTGGATGTGGCTGGCCAGGTGGTTAGATCTCTCAAGCTGACCTCCCCACTTCGCCGGGTCCCTCTTGATC
This sequence comes from Pseudonaja textilis, assembly GCF_049901715.1. NCBI lineage: Eukaryota > Metazoa > Chordata > Lepidosauria > Squamata > Elapidae > Pseudonaja > Pseudonaja textilis. Next base: position 654,757 of record NC_142003.1, read on the forward strand.
TCTGCTGTGGCAGAAGAGACCTGCCTCTAAACAGATTCTCCCGAGACACGCGATTTAATTTTTGCTTCATTCAGCAGATCATCTGGAGGTTAATGCAAGTTAACAACCATGAATGGAGGGGGGAGGAGGAGGAAAAGAAAAATTAACAGAGGCAGCAAAATGCGGGGATGCTCACAGCCTCAAGGCACCAGTTCTCCTCCTCTTCCTCAATGCTGGGCGGAGAAGAGAAGGGTCTGGCCAGCCGCAGGAGCTCTTCTGGGGGCTTCCTGACCAGCCTTGCCTGCTTGGCTATTGGGGGGACAGAACTACACCCTCCTGCAGCCCTGAAGTGGGGGCCCCCACAGTGTTTGGATGTTTCCAACGGCATCTCTTTCTGATGGGGTTTAAGCCTCTCCCTCCCTCCTCCCTCCTGCTATTTTACAGCCACCTCGCTGGTGGGCCATGTCCACCTTTTGGGGTCTAACCTCCCCCCCACCCAGCTGGTGACCTTCCCATCAGGGGTCTTGGTGTGCCCACCCCAGGATCTGGTCCAGCGACTTGGCTTGCTCTTTTCCTTCAGGAGAGTCCAGAGGGGACGGCGGGCTGCTGCCAGGGGTCCGTGCTGCCTTAGAGGGGGACGGCCTGGGCTGCTCTGAAAAGCGCTGAATGGACTTGGAGACCAGAGGCAGGCAGGCAGGCAGGCAGGCAGGCAGGCAGGCGGTGGGTGGGTGGGAAGCCATCTCAGATCCCCAGCGTTCTCTCTCTGCAGGGAGATCCTCTCTGGAATACATGCAAAACATTTGTTTAGCTTAATGCCCTTGGGGGGGATGTGGGGTGGGGGGAGATAACGAGGATGCTGGTGTATCCGGGGCTCTCCATGGGCTAAAGATGTGAGCGCAGGGACGAGGCCTGGGGAGAGACTCGGCTGGGGAACCAGCGTTTTCCTGGCTCACTCGCTTTCGGAGAGTTCCCCTTTGCATCTGATTTCATGTTCTGCTACTTGCTTTCCCTCTGCCTGGAAGGGGAGTTTCGCATCCTCCCAGCCCACAGAAGGCAGAATTGCAGGGCAGGCAGAGGTGCAAGTAGCCGCGTCCTTCTCTCCGTTTCGGCTGTTTTCACCAGGCCTAAAGACTTCCTGGCCTCCGAGAGAGGCCCCTGCCCCGCTCAGAATCCCCCTAAAAAAAGCGGGGTCCTGTTTCCTCTCCTGGTTCCAAGGAGGCATGTCTGGACTCCCCTGAGCCAGGGGGAAGGAGAGGACTCGGAGATGGAGAATCTTGGCCCACCGCCAGAAAATGAAGGAGCAGGAAACTGGAAGGGTTTGCGCTCTGCCTTCCAAGCAAGTTTTTTCCATCCTCATCCTCCCCTTCCTCCCCTCCATGACCGTGACCCCCCTCTCTGTCCCTGCCCCCTCCTCTATTATGCATCTCTCTATCCAGCTCTGGAAGAGGTGGGACCCCCACTAAGTCCCCGTGGTGCCAGATGGGACCTCCGGACTAGACCGGTCTGAGCTCCTGGCACCCCTACAGCCACTTTGGGGGGGGGCTTTCCAGTCCTGACCCCAAGGCTCACAGGCATGACGTGCAGGCAGAGGCCCTCAGGACAAGGGACGCCTCCGGGAGGCCCGGCTCTTGCGTGGAGCAGCCAGGCCAAGGATGAGCTGGCGGGAGAGGAAAAACGGCAACATTTTGGAAAGTCCCCTGTTTACCCAGCCTCTCCCCAGTTTGGTTAATTCCATCTCCCAGTTCTGCAGAGTTCTTAGAAAGACGTCACCTGCATGGTAAGGTCGGACCGGCCGGGAGCAGCTAGAGGAACACCTGGGGGGTTTGTACAGGCCGGGGCCCGGAGGACACAGCCCCTGGCCTCCGCAGGGGGGCCCCGGTCTCCAAGGGGGAAGATCCAGTGCAGACTCTCTTGAGCCCTTTGAGAGACGTTTCCTTGCAGCACCCAGCACCACCGTCTCCCTTCCGAGCCGTTCCATCCTGCAAGCTTCCCCAGTCAGGAGAGGCTGATCTGGGCTTCCTGGACCCCAGCTGAGCTGCAAGGGAAGGTCCCCTCAGCTGTGATTTGGCCTGGTGGCCCTCGGTAACCAGCTGTCACAACAGGAGGACCTGCCCAGGAGATCCCTGGGAACCGCTTCATGGCCGGAGCCTGGATAGGGGTTTACGTGCCTCCGAACCTCTCTTGCTTGGCCTGCCAGCCTGGGGGTCCTCCTCATCTCCCTCCTAGGACGCCCACTCCCCACCCAGCTGCAAGCCAAGCCCCAAACCCTGCAGGCGCCTGCAGTTCAAGAGGAGGCAAAAGGGTTGGTTTCAAGCCGCCTTGTGTGAATCCCAGAACAATCCCGTGTCTCAGCTCCGGGGACCTGGCTCTTAACGCCTCCGCCCCTTCCTAAAAAGCCCCGCTGGCTCCATTGAGTTGCCCCCCGCTCCCCGCCCCCCTGGCCTTCCTCCCCAGGTTATCATTCGAAGGCTAAGTTGGCCACTCTGCAGTTTCCGTCAAGAAGGTCCCAGAACCGAAAACCCCGAAGGCGAGTGCCAAGTAAAGCTTAACGCACACCTGCTTGACGAGGACAAGGACAACAAGCTAATCTATTTGGGGAGGGAGGGGGCTGAGCTGCTCTCGTGTTGGGTCCCAGGTCTTGTTTCGTGAGCTCCATGCACAGAAGCCGGAGCCTTTCCCGTTTTCACGGTGAGCGTGGCACGTCCAGTAAAACCCCCTCAGTGGCGGCAGGGCTTATTAACGGCCTTCGAGGGCTGGGCGATGGCCGCCTTCTCTGCTGAGAACAGCACTTCTCAGCCTTCCCCCTCCCCCTCTTGCCGCCACTCGGTTTGCCTCCAATCCTTGGTTTTGGCCGCTGGGGTGTCCAGAATAGTCCGGAGGGAACTGGACTGGCTGGAGCTTCCGTCATGTCCAGCTCAGGTGCCTTTGCTCCAGCCAAGGGATCGCACATGGGATCAGCACTGGGAAGTGTGGTGGAATCTCACACTCGCACAGACTGCGGGGAGGGGTGAGGAGGGGACCGAGAGTAGAGTCCCTGCCCTGCCCCACAATCCCAAGGGAGGGCGGGCAGGCGGGCAGGCAGTCTGTCTGGCGAGAATCTTGTACTATGGGGGACTAGCAGCGAAGCCTCGGCTAGAGGCTGTTCATGGGTGGCCCTGGTTGCTAGAGGGGGCTCCAGTCTCTGGGCCCCTGGTCGTTAGTGGGTGGTGGTGGTGCTGAGTGGATCTTCGGAGGTGCCGAAGACAGGAGGAGCTCCATTCTCCATGCTGAATCTCCTCCCAGCCTGACCGCGCCAGGTGAAAATCTTCTTTTTCTGATTGGCTGACTCTTGCTCCGGCTTGGAGTCCTGCTCCGGGGGTTCTGGACAGGAGCCCCCAGAATCCCCACCTGTGGCAAAGGTGATATGCTAAGAGGACAATGGGCCAGTTGCCTTTCAGTGGCCCTGTTGAGGGTAAGTAGGATGAAGATAGAAGCTTAGCTGGGAACAGGTGGAAGTACTTGCTGTGCGATCTCCCCTCTGCCCTCGCCAGGTGGGTTCCGTTTCCCCTTCTCAGGAACGTGGCCTCCCAGCACTGCCCCACCTTGGAGGCCTCTGGGAATCACCCCACCTCGGAAGGCCTCATCCCCTCATCTCCCCTCCAGGGCTGGGCGTCGCTCACTGCAGCAGATTCCTCTTTTTGACGGTTGTCTGCATGATTGCCCCATAATCTGCTCTTGGCCATTTGGGGTGATTTGGAGGCGGGGTTGCTTGGCCAGACAGGGATGACTTAGTTAGGGCTTAGGTGGTTTGCGGGAGGTGAATTGCCCACTGTGGAAGTGACTCTTGTTGTTCTGAAGTGTTGCGTTGTCGGGGCAGAAATGGGTTGCCGGCGAAAGGAAGGCGGGTCTCCCAGCCCACCCAGGAAGCGTGCAGGGATGAAAGCGCCTTAGGGGAGTTGTGGCGAAGGGCCTTCCCAGGGGACGAGGGGTGGGGAAGGCTACCCAGAAGATCAGCTCCCTTGGTGGCTCCTGGGTTCGCTCCACTTGCCCACCAGGTTCTGCGGAGCTTTAGCTGGCACAAATGCAGCTATGAATAACTGAGGGGTTGGCTTGATGGAGTTTTTTTAAATTTCTTTATATGCATAATTAAACTTGATGACTAACAGCTTGGATGTGTTTGCTTTTTCCTTGAGATAAGAAGGCAGAAACCACTTTTTTTTTTTCCCATGGAGTTAATCCAGCCATGGTGGGCAGGTGGGGACTGAGTAGAAGGGTCCTTGGCGCCCTGCGAGCGTGCCTGTTTCCTTGCAGACGTTTCATGACCCTAACTAGGAAACCTCATCAGTGATGGGAACGACTTCTACCGGTAGCTCTGATGATGTTCCCTAGCTGGGTCATGAAACGCCCGCAAGGAAACAGGCACGCTCGCAGGGCGCCAAGGACCCCTCATTTCAACCCTGAGCTACAAACCTTCTCCTTTGAAGTGGGAGGGGCTCGTGTAACTGTTGCAGGAAAATTGGAAGGCCGAACCTTCGGTAGAAGTGGAGAGTAGTTGAGCCCGGGGGGCCCCAGAGGGCGTGCCAGGCCACAGGCGCAGAGACGTACGTGGGAAGAAGCAGCTCCCAGGGTCAGGAGCCAGGAGCCCCTCCGATGAAAGGTCTCCCCTTGCTGACTTTCACGGAGCCCCACTTCTCCTCCGGTCTAACACAAAGCCACCCTTCCTTTTCTCTCGTGCCCTTTTTGCAGGATGAGATGTCCACTTTTTTCCAGTTTGGGGCCTCCATCCAACAGGAGGCCATCACCATGCTGAAGTTCATGCAGTACTACGACTGGCACATCTTCTCCGTGGTGACCAGCGTTTTCCCCGGCTACCGGGACTTCATCAGCTTCGTCAAGCACACGGTGGAGAATAGTTTTGTGGGCTGGGACATGCAAAACGTCGTCACCCTCGACGCGGCCATTGGAGATGCCAAGTCCACCATTCAGCTGAAGAAGATCCACTCTTCGGTCATCCTGCTCTATTGCTCCACGGACGAGGCCGCCTTCATCCTGGACGAGGCCCGGTCCCTGGGCTTGACAGGCTATGACTTTTTCTGGATTGTCCCCAGCTTGGTCAGTGGGAAGATGGAAACCGCCCCCGACAATTTTCCGGCGGGGCTGATTTCGGTGGCCTACGATGGGTGGGACTACAGTTTGGATGCTCGTATCCGGGATGGCCTTGGGATTATCACAACGGCCGCTGCAGCCATGCTGGAGAAGTATTCCTTCATCCCTGAGGCCAAGACCAGTTGCTACGGGCAGTCGGAGTACAATGAGCGGCCATCTCACATGCTTCACAAGTAAGGCTTCTTTTGTTCCTTAAAGCCCCGGAAAAGAAAACCGCCCGTTTTGGAGAGGTTGAGCGACGCTTGACCGTGTCAGCTGGGCGCAGGCTTCGTCCACGCAGGGAAGCCTCAGCCGCTGCCTCCAGTGGTCTTGTAGGTCAGGCTGGCCTGATAGGGGCTGCGGCAGGGAGGAGGGAAGGGAACAAACCCAACTAGGCTGCTTAGTTTGGCCAGGAAACACCCCGAAGGATCTGGTGGGTTGTGGAGAGCTGGTTCAGGGGAGGCAGGACGGCTGCAGGCAGCTCCTTCTAGCAAGGACCTGGAGCGAAGCTGCTCGTCTCGTCTGCGTGGGGCTGGAAAGCCAGACTTCATCCCTAAGGCCTTGAGCCAGGAGGAGGCGAGCCTGGAGCCGGGGATGCCACTGGATGCCCAGCGGATTGCTCTCATCTGACCTTTGCCGCCTGTCCCACTCAGCCCAGGCTGCCCTTCGCGCGCGGGGTGGGGGTGGGGGAGAGGCCCGTTCCTCTCGGTCGGTGCTCGGGCCCTCAACCCTCCCCAGACCCCAGGCTGTCTTTCCCAGCAGCTCCAGGCCGAGAACGTTAAGCCGTGCCAGTCGGCACAGAGCCCAGCGCTCCCTGGCTGTCTCGGTGGAGAAGAAAGGAAAAGTGACCTTGGAAGGGGGAGGGCTTGAGAAGTGGGGGGGAGGGCCGAGATCCGAGAAGGGTCAGATTAATATTCAGAGACCATTCCACAGGAATCCTGGAGATGCAGCCTCCAACCTTGGCTGCTGTAGCCTGAATGCAAATCAGGAGCAGGTTTGAAAAACCGTCCTGACTCCTGGAACTGTTCCGAGGTTGCCTTTATTTTTATATTTCCTCCTTGAATGGCCAGTGGCTTTTGTTTCCTCTCGGCGTTTGGGGTCGCGGCCCATCTCTGCAGACAGGGAATAAACAGGAGGGAGAATGGGTGGCGAAGGGCTGCGTGCGTGGCCTGTCAAAGGTGCCAATGCAGCTACCTGTCCCCCTAAACCCCTTTTCTCAGGGGGCACCTCCCAGCAGCCGCTCACCTTCATCTCGGCAGAGTGCTTTTTCCAAAAGGTGGGCCGCTTTGGGCAACACAAACCACGAATACGGATACGATCTCACCCCTGGGCCAGCCCTGATCATTCTGCAGCCAGAAGCCCAGAAAGTCCCTTTAGAAGGAAAGGAAGGCTGAACCCCCCCCCCTCCCTCCCTCCCTCCCTCCATGAAAGACGTGCGAAGGCCTCGCGCCAGACGCTCGTCTCCAGCCCCGCTCGGGAAGCTGGGATTTGCTTCTGTTGCCACGCCCTTCTCTCCTAAGGACGGGAGGGCACGGAGTCACGGGCTGGGCTCCCTACCCCTTCCCGACACCGCCCCGGTCCCAAGGCCACCGTCCTGACCCAACCTGGCCCCTTGCTGAGGTCTCCCCCAGCCCTGGGCAGCAGCCATCCGGGCGGGGGCTGGGGGGGGGCTGGGGAGCAGCTCAGTGGGCAGCTGCAGTTTCTCCTCCGGGAGCCTAAGCCACGAATGGGGCTGCTTGACCAGCTCCTCCACCCTCCCGGTTGGCCTTGGGCCACAAAGGCAGCCGCATCCCAGGGGTGACAAGCGCAGACTTCACCTTCTCCCTCTCTGGCTGGCTGGCTGGCTGGCGGCTTGCAAGGCCGCGGCTTCAATGGGAGGCACAGGAAGCGACGAGGGAAAAACGCTGCATTGACAGCAGCGAGAACCAGGGGAGGGGAGCTCGGGGGGACAGGGTGGCCCTGGGCTTTTCGGAGGCTGGGAAAGGCCCCCTTCGCCAGCCCTGGGACGTCTAGAGACGTGGCCCAAGTCACGTGGTTGTCTTGCCCCCCCCCCACCAACTTTAGTTTTGCAGCGTGAAAGCCGGCAGGCAGGTGGTTATAGACTTGGGCCACGTCTCTAGACGTCCCAGGGCTGGCGAAGGGGGCCTTTCCCAGGCTCCGAAAAGCCCAGGGCCACCCTGTCCCCCGAGCTCCCCCCGTTCTCGCTGCTGTCAATGCAGCTTTTTCCCTCGTCGCTTCCTGTGCCTCCCATTGAAGCCGCGGCCTTGCGAGCCGCCAGCCAGCCAGAGAGGCAGAAGGTGAAGTCTGCGCTTGTCATCCCTGGGATGCGGCTGCCTTTGTCAAGTGTTACCAGCCTGCACAGCCCTTTACACACCACCTGCCTCCGCGGAATGCCACCTGCCCCTCTTTGCCTCTTGTGCTGTCAGGCCACGATGGAGGGCCGGCCGGGAGCCCGGAAGCCGTGGCCAGGATGGGGCTGGGTTGACCTCTCTGCTCCCTTCTGGCTGGCCGAGGGCTTAGGGCTCCTGGACCCCAAGTCACCTGGGAGCTTCCAAAGACTTCATGGAAAAGCAGCTTGGAAGGGAAGGAAGTTGTGAATTAAGGGCCGAAAAATGGAAGGGGAAGAACCTTTTAGGGACCAGGATAGATTGAGAAGATGGAAGGTGGTTGAGTCAGACGGTGTAGAGCGTTTGCCACGGTCAACTCGCCACGGGACAAGAGTTACACCAGGATCAAAGAAAGGGTGGAATAGGATCATTAAAGAAAGGATGCAAAAGGAGGCGTAGAATGAAATGGGGACGACAAACATTAGCACCATTTTTTGTTTATTTTAAATAATGACATTGAATTGTTCAACAGTCCTGGGGTGAGTTGGCTGCAGCGTGTTGTTCTGTTGGAGGGACCAACAACGGAAGTTTCTTTGGTGTTATTTTGCTTAAAAAGGTTTGTCTTGAGTGGAGCTCAGTTCTTAGCAACCACATGGAAAAAGGTTGCTGCAGATATCGAGGGTTTTCCCATTTCCTACTCTAACCTGTTGGGATTTTCTGATAACACCCCACCCCCCGCCCCCCGGCTTAGATAGGTGCCTTCATCCGGATCGGTTTCGTCCCACCTTCCTTGCCGCTCAGCAAGGGCTCCGGGTGTAACGCAACGGTTAGAAGCTAAAAGCGTGAATTAGTGGAGACTGAAACCAATTGAGGGTTAAACGCCTGGCAGAAGCGATGCTGCGACTTTGCAGAGTGACGGGGGAAGGAGCAGGCAACTCCGGTGGAGTGTGTGTGTGTGTGTGTGTGTGTGTGTATTTGTGATCCTGGGAGCAAAGCAGCAGAGGCCCCCTTGCAGGTGTGAGGCAGGTGTGAGACCCACCGCAGACCTTTTGAGGCAGGAATTGTGGGAATCACCTGCTTTTAGGCTGGCTGGCAGCCTCGTCTGCTGCATTCTGCGTCAGTCGCCGCTTCTGGGGCCTCCCCACGCCAAGCATGTTGCAGTAATCAAGTTGGTGTCAGGCCGTCAAGCGAGCCCAGCTTATCGCAGGCGCCTCTTGATCCGGCCTCCCTTTGCCCGTTGCTGCCCTCCTCCTGCGTGTTTCGGGAGGGTGGCGAGCGGTGGGGCTCCTCCGAGGGGACACCCAGCACCGCAAGTGTTTTGCCCCTCCAGCGTCAGGAGATGGTTTCCACGTCGTATTTTTTACTTGTTTCTTAACTGCCGTTGCAATGTTTGTGAGAGTGGTCGTTGTGCACTCTGCACCAGAGTCTATCGCACAGGCACGCAGCCTGTAATATTGTGTTGGCTGCCCTGCCAGCCTTCAGGTGCTTTCAGGTGGTTGCTCCCAAAGGTGAGCTTTGACTAAAACAGCCTCCTTCCCACATGGTTCCTGTCCTTGTTTTATCTCGTTGCTTATTTTATCCCTCAGGACGATCATTTTTCACTGGTTTTCATGGCGGGGTGTGTGTGTGCGTCCCTGTGCATCTGCAAGCCAGACCAGACCCTCGAACTGGGCCGAGTTTGCAAGCGGCCCCCTCTGCTTTCCAGGGAGGGCTCCAGACGGACGGGCTCCTGGGCAGATTCCAGCCACCAGACTGGCCCAGGCTGGAGCGGTCCTGTTTCCCCCACTATTTTCACAGCTGGCCACAAGGTGGCCCCCTTACGTTGCCCAACCGCCTCCGAAATAAACCCCCTTCCAAAAATGGCATGAAGGATTTATGCGCAAGGCCAGGGGTCGTTTGAGAACCCCCCCTCCCCCCCCCGTCCACCTCTCGGATGTCCGTCTCCGAGATAGGCTGGCAAACTCTCCCCACATCTCTGCCAAGGCAGCCCCTGGACGGGACCCAGCGGCCTCAGGCCAAGACAGCTGCCCACTGGGTCCCGCTGGGCTTCTCTTCCTGCTTCAAGGACGTCTTTTGAAGGTAGCCGGGGAAACCGGCCACTTCTTCAAAGTCCGTTGGAAAGTGGACTTCCGTTTGCCAGCCGTACCCGGAAGTGCCACAGGTTGGGCATAAGACCTGGGCCCGGAGTTCTGGTGCCCATGAAGGACTCCAGCCTTGAAGAGGCCCCAACAGTGGAGGGATAAGCAGGGCGGAAGGGCTGGTCATCTAAGGACGAGCGCAGGGGACCAAGCGGCCTTTCCTCCCTGGGCATCTCCAGCTTGGCGCCTCTTCCAGCCAGGGTCTCCCCCCCCCCCTTGCCAGCCCCTTCTGGGTCCACTCCGGCATAGGAAGCGGATGCCGCTCTCTTCAGGGCATCTGTAGGACGGGTTGGATCCCAGCTCCTAAAAAATGGCTTTTTTCGCCACAAAGGGAGGATTTATAGCATATGTTTCGTCAGAGCTAATCCAGTGACTGAATTAGCTTGCTCATTAACTGCGGGACAGCTCATTAATTTCTCTTTGAACGTTTCCTTTCTTTCAAGGTTTATGATGAACGTGACCTGGAAGGGCAGAGACTTATCCTTCACCACAGATGGCTACCAAGCCCAGCCGCGGCTCGTGGTCACCGTCCTCAATGAGAGCCGGGCCTGGGAGAAGGTAACCGGCGTCCCCTGGGGGGGGGGAGGGGGAGGGGCTCTGCAAAGCCAGCACTTTCACTCAGGCAAGGAGCGTGTGTGTGTGTGTGTGTTTGTGAGTGCAGCCGCCTTCAAAGCTTGCCTGCTCCGTTCAGGTGTGCCTTTCCCCTCCCAGGGACCATTGGGGAGGCAAACGCGTTGAGGAACAGGTGGAGCTGTTCCTAAAGCAGCCGCCTCTTTCTTGGGGGAGGCAGCCCCCCCCATCTGGACAGGCAAAGAGCCCCCGAAAGGCGCCCACGAGGGTCTCAGGCAGGACAAACTGGGCAACCTGGGATCTTGCAGAGTCCGCAGTGCTGACACGTGGAGGGCGAGGCCGGACCTCCAGCCCCTCCGGCTTGGCAGGGGTGACGCCTGCAGCCCCCTGGTTCCGTGGGGGCGGGGGAGTTGGGGGGGGCTGGCCTGCAGGTTGGGGACCTTTGTGGTCAAGGAGCCCAGAGGGCCCAAAGCTTCCCCGGCCTCCCACCCGGAAGAAACCTGAGCAACCAGATCAGACGGGCTGGACGGGTTTAGGGCGGCTAGGCCGGCCCCAACCCCTAAAAGGAGTTTTAAGGAGGGGTGCCGGTCGATGTGGGCTCCTTTCCCTGCCTGGAGGCAGCTGGGGAACCGGTTTAAACAGAAAGGCAATCGGTCTCACCCTGGGGGGGGGGGAAAGGGGCCTCTCTTTTTAGGGTCCCCCATCCTTACATTTGCGTAGGGGGCCTTTCCTGTGTAGGGGAGGGAGGCCTGGCCTGGTGTGAAGTAAGGTCAGGCCTACGTGGTCGACCAGGCCAAGGACCAATGCGACGTAGCTCAGGGCTACTCCTCTTATTGTAAAGCTGCAGTAAGAGAGTCTTACGTCGCTGAACGCACCTCCTCCTGCCTCCCCTTTTCTCCCTCAAGTGAGATAAGGGGGGGGGGGGCTTCTCGTGCGGCTTTCACGGCCTGGACTCTGACCCGCTTCTCTGACCACAGAGGCTGCTCTTCCTTCCGTCCCCTCCACCCTCTGCCCCCTTCTTACTTTCGGATGATTTCATCTGATTTTCTTCCACTGGAGCAGAGCAAGGGTGCACGTTTAAAAAAAAAAAGCCACCCACATATAGGTAAAATATTTGCAAAGACCATTTTTAAAGATCCCCTCTCAGAATGGACTTTCTGCAGTAGGAAGCAGCTGTTTGCAGCTATCTTTGCCAAAAAACAATTAAAATAAATGCCGCATGTGATTTAATAGGGGAACACGTCGTCTGGTTTTTTTGCCTATTAAAACAAATGCATTGACTAAACATTGCCATTTAATTAGGATTAATAATTATTTTAGTGCCAGAGCTGGTGGAAACATTACCTGGCTATTTGAAGTGTGGCTGGACGTGTGTTGGATTATTCTGAAGTTCCATGACAGGGAAGGCTCTGTGCGTGTGTGTGTGCGCTTGTGCGCTTGTGCGTGTGTGTGCGTGTCTACTTCAACACTGCAAACCGGAGACCTGAAGGGTCCACCTGGGTGAGAGTTCCTGGCTGGGCAGTCAAGCCAACGGACTCCAGTTGGGGTCTGAGGTTCCTGGACTGAACGCGTCTTGTCCTGGAGAAGAGCTCTGACTCCAGCAAGAATTCCTGGTTGATATGCCGGCACTTCATCCCTGCAGCCTGGCTGCCGGCGCCGTGATCTGGAAAAATAAACAGCAGCCCTCTTTTTTTTTTTTTAATCTGAATTCATCCCTGTAAAGAGAGGATTCCCACGAGGTCTGTAGGGGGCCTGCATAAGCGCACCATTTCGTGCCTACCGTCCCTGTCCTGTGGTTCCTTTTTATTTTGTCTTATGTGTATCGATGTATTCATAACTATGTATATCCTTATACCTATTATCTTGTAAGCGATTGACAAATCAAATCAAATCAAATCAATCAATCAGTAAAGATTTTCCATCAGGGCAGCCAAGTCAGAGCGCATTAATTCAGAGCAACGGAAATTCTTGGTGCTATTGAGCTGAAGCGGAGGGAGGGGAGGCAGGAAAGGGGGCCGAGGGGGGCACAACCTGTCCGAACAGACCCGACTGACCTTGGAGGGGCGTGTCGTGAATCAAGGGGGGTTAGCCCGGCATAAGAAACGAGGAGTTGGACCCGTGGACGGACGTTGGGTGGAGCCCCCCCACCTGCACGAGCCCCCGGTAACCCTCGGGGCCTCTTCCTTGCCCCCAAAGGTTAAGGGGCGTCTTCCTGTTCGCACAGAGCTCCAACTGCGAGGATCCCATTGCACAGACCTTGAGCAAAGCCCCGGGATAGACGATCCCAGGATCCCTAGGGGCCTTCTCTCCCCCCAGCCCCCTCCCCCCAACTCCAACCTCCTGCCCCTCCTTTCTTCTCCCCGGAGTGCGGCTGCCCCTCGGCTGTGCCCACCTGCCTGTGTTGGCTCCTCAGGTGGGCGAATGGGAGAACCAGACGCTGACCCATAAGTACTCCGTGTGGCCCCGGTTCAACTCCTTCAACGACAGCGACCCCGATCACAACCACCTCAGCATCGTCACCCTGGAGGAGGCCCCCTTCGTCATCGTGGAGGACATGGACCCCTTGACCGAGACCTGTGTGAAGAACACGGTGCCCTGCCGGAAATTCGTCATCATCAAGTAAGCCCTGGGGTCCCTCGCCTTCCTGACCCCCGAACGCCCCCATTTCCCCGCAGAGGTCTTGCTTTGGGGGCCAGGGTTGCTTTATTTAGATGTGGGTCTGCCCTGCCCTCCCGGTGGGAGCCCCCGGAGCCCCCCCACAAGGCGAAGGCTGCTTCCCCTGACGCCGGCCTCTCCGTGGCATTCCTTGGCAGGCGCTGAAAAAGGGCCTTTTCCTGCAGGCTTTGCCCGTTTCCTCTTGATTTTCTGGTGGGCTGCTTAGGTTGTCGGGATCGGTCAGTTGACTAAGAGTTGCTGCCCGCCTGGGTCTGCAGCCGAAGCTGTTACTGTGCCCGTCCCCTTCCTCCTCCTCGGCCCCCTTTTCAAGCTACGGAGAAACGGAGGGAGGGAGGGAGGGAGGGAGATGGACCTTGGTGCTTGTCTCCTCAGCAACATCACCAAAGAAGGGAGGAACCTGAAGAAATGCTGCAAAGGGTTTTGCATCGACATCCTGAAGAAGCTCTCGAGGACCATCAAGTTCACCTACGACCTCTACCTGGTGATCAATGGGAAGCACGGGAAGAAAATCAACAACGAGTGGAACGGGATGATCGGGGAGGTGAGCTCTGCAGCCGGCCGGGGGCGCTGGCTCCGCCCCCTCCAGACCCCTTGCTGCCTGTGGCCCCCCGCCTGAGCCGGGGTCCCCTCTCCCCGCTTTGCCCCCCGACAGGTGGTCAAGAAGCAGGCCGTGATGGCTGTGGGGTCCCTCACCATCAACGGGGAGCGCTCGGAGGTGGTGGACTTTTCGGTGCCCTTTGTGGAGACCGGGATTAGCGTCATGGTCTCGCGGAGCAACGGCACCGTTTCCCCATCGGCCTTTTTAGGTGAGCCTCCCCCCTCCCCCCGCTGCTTTGCAGAGTTGGGCCAACCGTCCTCTGACTTGGCGGGCTGTCATGGCCGGCCTCCTGGGGTCTGAAGCTGGCCCCCCCTCCTCTTGGAGGCAGCTGGCCCCGGGGAGCCTGGCTCAGGGCCTGACCCCCCCACTTTCCCCTGGCAAAGGAAGCAGGTTGGGATGCCCCTCCTGGAGCTCCACCGCCCAAGCTCCTTCCTAGAGGAGGGGTCAAGGAGGGGCCGGGGGCTGACCTTGGGGGCAGAGAGCCTTGATCCGGAGGGGTCCCAGCGATGTAGCCTCTGGGCCACATGCAGAGTGCCCTTCCCAGCAGAGCCAGCCACCTCTTCCTCCCCCTTGGGTCACAGGCGCCCTGCTGGGCCTCCCTCCCGGTGGGCTGCTGTCTCCACAGCTCAGCCCGGCAGCCCCTTTCCTGAAGAGACGTGGCAGGGTGGGGGCGGGGGAGGATGCTTCTGCCCCCCATGCCCCCCCGCTCCAGCTGCAGAGGCCTCTGGGGCTCTCGGGGCTTTTCCTCCCCACGTTTGCCGCTTCCCAGTCTGCATTGCGGCTCAGCCGACGTGGCTGCGGTGCGAGAGGAGCAGCTGCGAGTTGGCTCCTGCAGAGGGATCACCTCCCGCCCGCCCGGCAGCCAGCAGAGGGGACGGGGGGCGGCAGGAGGGGCGGCTGGCAGCCGGGGGTCTCGTGCGTCACTCTTCCTGCCGCAGACCGGCTCTCCCACGGGCCGCCTCTCTCGTTGCAGAGCCCTTCAGCGCCTCCGTCTGGGTGATGATGTTTGTCATGCTGCTGGTCGTCTCGGCCATCGCCGTCTTCATCTTCGAGTACTTCAGCCCGGTGGGCTACAACCGCAACCTGGCGCAGGGCAAAGGTAGCGCCTGCTCAGCCAGGCGGCCAGGCCCCCCCCCGCTCCCCCCACCCAAGGAGGGCACCTTTCCCCTTGACCTGCCAGTCATGGGTCACCCGGGGGGGGGGGCACTGTGGGTCCTGGGCGTCCCCCACATGGGACAGGCCGGGGCAGAGTCACCCCAACGTTCTTCCCCTCTGCCAGCTCCGGCTCAGCAGCGTTCAGCCTCTTGGAGCCAGGGAGCCAAAGGACTGCTGGCTGCCCAGAGGATCCTCCAGATTCAGGAGCAGTCTGGATGGGATGGCCTGATTTTGGCCTGAGCTCAGCTGCCCTCTCCTTGCCTGCTTACTCTCAGAGCAGCTTTTCAGAGGGTTCTTGGTCCTGGCTCTGTAGAGGAGGAGGAGGAGGAGGAGGAGGAAGGCTGGTGCCCTGAGAGAGGCGGGCCTCCTCGGCAGGAGCCCCCACGGGGCAGGGGGGCGTTAGGGGCTGGGCTTCCAGTCCAGGAGCCGCACAGGCCACCTCCTCCCTTGCCAGAGACCTCTCAAGTCCACCTCCCGGCCACGCGGGGCAGCCTTCTGCCTAGAGGCGGCCCTGGCTCCCTTGCCGTGGGCGATGGAGAGCAGCCAGGACGGGGCTCAGCAACAGGGATCCTGGGCCCAACTCTCGGGGCGCGAAGGACTGCGAAGGAGCCGGCGAGGGGCGCTGCAGGCGGCTCGGCAGGGGCCTGGCGTGTGGGGAGCAACCCCTAAGCCCAGGGCCCCCTCTCGCCCCCTCTGTCCCCCCAGATGCTCACGGGCCCTCCTTCACCATCGGCAAGGCCGTGTGGCTCCTGTGGGGCCTGGTGTTCAACAACTCCGTCCCGGTGCAGAACCCCAAGGGCACCACCAGCAAAATCATGGTCTCCGTCTGGGCCTTCTTCGCCGTCATCTTCTTGGCCAGCTACACGGCCAACCTGGCTGCCTTCATGATCCAGGAGGAGTTTGTGGACCAGGTCACGGGGCTGAGTGACAAGAAGGTCGGTGGGGCGCCTTCCTCCCCTCCCCAAGCCCCTCACCTGTCCTGCGGCATTGGAGGCGGGGCAAAGCCGGCAGGAAGACGGGCAGGCCTCGCGCCCCCCTCCTCACCCAGGCCCCTGGCACTCCTTCCCTGGCGAGGTGGCTGGCATCGGCTTTGGCACACCACTCCTCCTCCTCCTCCTCCTCCGTGGGCTTTTGTTGTGTACGTGCCTCTCCTGTGGGCCTTTTTGGTGCCTGGTGGCAGCTGCAAACTGCGACGTTCTGGAAGGTCCAGCCGAACGTCTGTGATTCCTATGGAAGCCGGGGAATGAACTGGGTTCGGATCAATACGCTCCCCCCCTCCCCCCGAGCCGGGACTGTCAGGCGCTCGGAGGCGCTGGGGGTGGGGGTGGAGTGGGGGTGGAGGCTGGCCAGGCAGGAAGGCCTCTGTGTGGGGGGAAGGGGCTGGGGGGCTCCGTGCTGCTGGCGAGTCTGGTGCCCCTCCGTGCCAGCCGGGTGATGCCTGACCCCCCTCTCCCCTCCCCCAGTTCCAGCAGCCCTACGCCTACTCCCCTCCCTTCCGCTTCGGGACGGTCCCCAACGGGAGCACCGAGAGGAACATCCGCAACAACTACAAGGAGATGCACGCGTACATGGTGAAGTACAACCAGAAGGGCGTGGAGGATGCCTTGGTCAGCCTGAAAACCGGGTAGGTGGGGCGCTGGGGGCCCCTGGGGAGGGGGGGGTCGGGTTCATTCGGTTCCGCTTTGGCTCCGAGCATTTGGGGGAAGGGGGGGAAGGAAGGGCGGAGGGAGGGGGCTGCAGAGAGCTGCTCTGAGTTCCGGACCTCTGCCCGCCTGATCCTTTAAAGCCGGGGCTTCGGCAGGTGAAGAGACGCCAGGGGGGCCGATGTGTTGACACCCCCACATTTTCAAGCTGCCACAGTTGAGAAACCTCTGCTTTGGGGGGTTTCCCCCTCATCCGAGACCATCACCCTGAACTCGCAAGCCCAACGGGGCGGAAGGCAAGCGCTTTCTCCCAGCCACTTGAAGGCAGCCCTTCACAGCGCTTGACAGCCCCCTCGGAGCGGTTTTACAGAGCCAGCCTCTTGGTCCTCCTTTTACCCATCCCGGAAGGCCGGAAGGCCGAGTCAACCTGAAGCCGGTCAGGATCAAACTCCTGGCAGTGGGCAGAGTCAGCCTGCAATACCGCATCCTAACCACTGCGCCACCAGGGCTCTGGCAGATAGACCGCCTCTGGCCCCGGAGGGCACCATTAAGGGGGGCACAGTCCCTCCCGCTCAGAGCCCTAGTCTTGAATCCCCCGAAAGCTGCCGAGGGAAGGACAGGCCGCATCCTGCCCCTTTTCTGGGGCTTCGGAGGGAAAACCTCAGCCTGCCCCCTCCTTCCCCCAGTGTGGAAATTCACGTTGGTGTTTTATTCGCTGTCAAGTGTCGTTAAGGGGGTGATGAGTCTTCCCTCGCTGAAACATGACGCTCCCTGCAACTGACAGGGCGCCGTCTATTTTGAGTTACGGATGCGGGGACTGGAAATCATGCCGGGGGAGGAAGCAGCCAGCACGCAGCCGGGGTGTGTGTGTGTGTGTGTGTGTGTGTGTAAGGATGGCAGCCCCATCCGGCCAAGGGGGAGTTTGGCCACTCTGGGAAAGGACGAGTGTTTTATTGCGTGCCGCGGACTTGGAGAACGGCTCGCTTTGGTTATTATTCATAAAAGTAATTGTAAATCACGCCTGGCCCAGCCGGAGCTCACAGTCAGGTGCTCCGGGCAAAAACAAACAGAAGGCAGGTAATAAAACCAGCGCAGAGCAGAGATGGAGGCGGCTTAGAAGAGGGGACGGGGGACCAGCCTCCAGCTGGAGCCGCCTCTCTGTCAGTGGAGCCCCCCCTCCCAGCCCCCACCCCCCATGACTCAGCCTGGATTTAAAAGCAAAACCCCATAGAACACATTCCGCCCCCCCCAGCCCCTCCCCCAATCGCAGAATGGATGCCAGGTGGCCACCGGTCAAAATGGCGTTCTTATCGCATGGCCTGAGACCCCAGAGGGACCCCCCGGGTCTTCCTGTGTGGAGGCAGCCACGGAACTGAGCCCCTCCGGAAAGGGCCCCGTCCACACCTCCAGCGGCAAAGCTTGGCGGGGGAGTGCAGGTCGTCCTCGTTTAGTGACCTCCGTCGAGACTGGTAACTCTGCCGTTAAGTGGAAAGGTCACTTGGGGAAACCACTACGGGGTTGGCCACCTTCCTTCGACTTTCCTTGGCAGACCCTCTACGGGCGGGTAGCTGAGTGACCGTCTCGCCCCCATTGACCGTCACCGCCATTGCTAAAGGAGGCAGTCACTAAACCAGGACTCTCTTTAGCAGCCCCTCGTGGCAGGAAAGGGAGGAAGAGGCGCCTCGCTTGGAGGCCGCTGGGTCGGAAGGCTTCTTGGAGAGCCTTCTGGAAGAGAGGAAGCCCCTCAGGGGAGCCTCCGTGGCCAGGAGCAGCCTGCCTGCCTGCCACCTGTGCTTGGACCAGGCCATCAGCCAAGGGAGGAGAGGGGCTGGAAGGAGACTTCAGGCCGCCGTTATAGATCCCAAACGCTGCTTTCTGGTGTGTCAGCCTTGGCTTCTCTTGCAGCATGACAGGCTTTCTCCCTGAAAGAAGCAGAGCCCCGTGCTGGGTGTGTGTGTGTGTGTGTGTGTGTGTGTGTGTGTGTGTGTGTGTGTGTGATTTGCCCGGAATCACAGCACACAGAAGTTTGCTCTGCGACCTGGGGAGGGCTCCCCCCCCCCAACATTCCCCAGGAGTGGCTGCTGCCGTTTGAAAAATGGTGCATTTGTTGCCGTATTTTATTGCGCACTCTGATAGCTCACCATTTTGCCGGGGAATTGAGTGTGTTGTAAGCTGATTACTTTGCAGGAACGTAGCTGGGGAGGGCAGCGCACAGCAGCAGCTTTTGAAAAGAACAAAAACCACCCCTTAAAATCGGAGAAAAAGAGCCCCCCGGGGTCCATCCCAGACTGCACACCCTCACCACGCGCACCCTGTTTCTTCCCCGTTGTGCCCCCGCAGAGACGTTTTGTGGTCAGACTGGGTTGGCACAGCGTCCATCGGAGGGATTTCTGGGGTCTCTCCTCTGACCCCCCCAGTCAGGTCAAGCCTGGGTGGTTTGCCTGGATGGGCCAGGATAAGCAGCTGAGAAGCCCCTCACCATTGGAAAGGGAAGGCTTTGAGGAGAAGGGAGGAAGGGAGGAGAAAGGAGAAGGGAAGGGATGAGGTTGAGACCCCAAAGGCCTGGAGCCCTCCCCTCTTCCTGAACCTGCAGAACACACCTCAGGGGAGGGAGGGAGGGAGGGAGGGGCCCGTGTGGACAGCCAGATTCCAAAGCTGGCCCCAGGGTTTGATTGTGGGCCGAAGTGGGTGGTGCTTCTCTTCTCTCTCCTTTCGCTCCCTTTCTCCTGCAGAGAGTGGAGGGCTGCAGGCGGTCACTGGGTCTCCTTCTCCAGCCCCTGATGGGCTGCCGGCCACGGGACCAGGCACGGAGGGGGGGGCAGGCGGCCAGGCGCCTTCTTTCCGTCCGTCCGCCCGCCCGCTGAGCTTCCCTTCCTTTGCCTTCCAGGAAGCTGGACGCTTTCATCTACGACGCAGCCGTGCTGAACTACAAGGCCGGGCGGGACGAAGGCTGCAAGCTGGTGACCATCGGCAGTGGCTACATCTTTGCCACCACGGGCTACGGCATCGCTCTGCAGAAGGGGTCTCCCTGGAAGAGGGCCATCGACCTGGCGCTGCTGCAGTTTGTGGGAGACGGTGAGTGGCCGAAGGGCCTTCCTTGAAGGGGGCTCCCTCTCGGCTGAGGTGGAGCCTGGGAATCTGCGGGAACCCCGCCGTGCCTCCCTCCCTCCCCCCGCCTGCAACCCTCCACTTGGTTCCTAAGCAGGGACAAGACCAGGCAGGGGGGAAAACCCCCCACCCGACCCCTCCCCACATGGAGGCTTTAGGAAATTTGAATTGTTCTGTTGGGAAAGAAAACCGGAAACGCCCCTAAAAGAAACTCCTTTGAGAGTCCTTCAAAGTCAGGGGAGAGAGAAGCCGCTTCACTTTGCTCTCTGCGCGGATGAGCCCATTTCTCGAGGGGGGGGGAGTTGGGGGTGCCGATCCCCTGCCCTTTGCAGGCCCCACAGTCCTCCCATCTGGAGCTTGTCTCAGGCATCGAATAGCCGTTTTGCCTTCTTGCAAAGGGGGGGGGATCCACCTTTTCTGTTCTTAACGGCTCCTTTTCTTTCTAGCTGAAAAACGACAAAACACCAACATCCTTTGCTTTAAAAAAAAAAAGGGGGCAGAAAGAAGATAATATTCGGCTTCCGTGCGCCCAGAGTCTTTTATTCCTTAATAGCTGCACCCACTCTAGCCCTCCAGCCCAGTCGGGGGAGTTTCGCTCAAGAGAACGGCCTTCCCGAGCCAAACTCTGCTTGGTGACCAGCTCTCCATAAGGAACGCTGCAACTCCACGCGCTTCGTGGGTCCGGCGGGGCTTTCGCCCTCCCTTCCTCTCGCCTTGGATGCCCGTCTCCCTCTGACCTTCGCTGGCCTTTCTTTCTAGGGGAGATGGAAGAGCTGGAGACCCTCTGGCTGACCGGCATTTGCCACAACGAGAAGAATGAGGTCATGAGCAGCCAGCTGGACATCGACAACATGGCGGGCGTCTTTTACATGCTGGCCGCCGCCATGGCGCTCAGCCTGATCACCTTCGTGTGGGAGCACCTCTTTTACTGGAAACTCCGGTTCTGCTTCACCGGGATGTGCTCCGACCGGCCAGGGCTGCTCTTTTCCATCAGCAGGGTGAGCCTGGACATGAGTCACGCCCGGGAAGGGCCAGGAGGACCGCCGTACCTCTGGGCCCCTGCTGGCAAAGGCAGAGGGGGGCAGAGCAGAGCAGAAGGAAGGGGCTCTCCGGATGACGATGGTGGGAGGATGGCAGCAATAGCCATAGTTCACCTGCCGTGGCTCCCAGCCGCTCTGAGTGGAGCTCATCCTTGGCGGTTCTTGGAGAAACGGGCAAAGCCGGAGAGGTCAGGCGTTCCTTTCTGCTCTTCCCTGATCCGCAAAAGGAGGGGGCAAAGTCCAGTCCGGGACGCATCTCATCTCAGGGGGAGGGGCAGGAGGGGATTTTAAGGGAAGAGCCTTAATCGACCCCCCAAAAGGGGTTTCATTCCAGGACCCAAAGCTGCCAGTTTACCTTGAATTTTGTTGGATTCAGCAGGAAAGCACTTGGGGCAGATCTTCCCAACCAATTAGGCTGCTGCCGGAAGTGGAATTAGCATTCGAATGAAGTTACTTGTCCGTGGAAACACAAAATTGGGGGTTGTTTTGTTTTTTTAACACTTTCACTGGTGGGTTCTTACTTCCAAATAAGTTGGTTGAAATGCAAGTTGTTTAAACGTGGAGCAGTGCCTGGGTTGGTGATCTTTAATTGGCTAATTGACCCTGCGGTTCTGTTCTTGTCAAAAATTATACAGAAATAATTGGATGGAGCTACTCAGCCGTAGAGCTAATAATCCCAGAACAAGGAAGGAAGGAAGACTTCAAGGATGGTGTCTCCCTTGGCTGATGGTTTGAGGGGTTGCTTGGGATGCAGCCGGCAGCTGCGCGGTGGGTGGCTTGATGGGTTCATCCCACCCACTCAGCCTGGCCTCTCCTGAGAGAGGCGGCCAAAAACCCCAGCGGTTTGTTAGCAGCGGTTATGCAGTTATGTAGCTACTTACTTCTGAGTACAGGTGTTACTTCCCAGAAATTCTCGAAGGTGGACAATATCTGAGGGTAGAGACCCTTTTCCGTCTTTCTCCCTGGCTGTCCCACCCATTGGTACTTGATTTCCGTTTCTCTCTTGGTTTAATTCTCATGACAGTCACTGTGAAGAGTCGGTTTCCTCCAAGTTAAGTGCTCCCTCGTAACGCAAACTCTGTACCCCCCCCCCCGTTTAAAAATCCAGGTTTTGAATGCGCATTCAATTAAAGCGATGCTTCCCTGAATGGCACCTAGGAAGACGTTTCCCCCAAGTCCCTCCAAAGAATGGGAGACTAAGCCCAGCCCCTCTTTCCTGTTGCTTCCCCTGCAGGGTATCTACAGTTGCATCCATGGGGTCCACATTGAGGAGAAGAAGAAGTCCCCCCACTTCACCCTGACCAGTTCTCAGACCAACATGTTGAAGCTCCTGCAGACGGCCAAGAACATGACCAACGTGAACCCCGGGCGGATCAATTCCCCGCAAAGAGCCGCTGAATTCATCCGCCGTGGATCGTTAATGATGGACTTGATGATGGAAAAAGGCAGCTTCATCTTCTCGGACAGCAACCGCCCTCTGACCCCCAAGGAGAACGTCTTCAGCGACAACGCGAATGAGCTGCAGACCTTCCCTGCAAACCGCCACCCCGACACCCTCAACAACTACGTCTTCCAAGGGCCGCACCCCCTCACGCTGCACGAGTCCAACCCCAACACGGTGGAGGTGGCCATGGCCACCGAGGCCAAGGAGAACTCCCGCCCGAGGCAGCTGTGGAGGAAGTCGCTGGAGTCGCTGCGCCAAGATTCCCTCCGGCAGAGTCACGGTTCTCAGAGGGACGAGGGCACCGGGGGGAGTCAGCGGCACTCCCTGAAAGGCCCCAGGTACCTCCCAGAAGACGCCCCCTCGGACGCCTCCGACGCCTCGAGCAGAGCCACCGGCCACGTTGAGGGGGAGAGCAACAGCAAACCCGCCAAGACCAAGGACAACGCGAAGAAGAGGCCCGTCTCCAAGTACCCCAAGGACTGCAGCGAGGTGGAGCTGACCTACCTGAAGAGCAAGCAGGCTCTACCCCGGGACAAAATCTACATCATCGAGGCGGACAAGCCGCACACGTTCCACCTGGACGTTCCCCCAGAGTATGCGGAGACCGTCATCCTTCCCGAGCTGGCTGACTTTCCCAACCTCTATCAGGATCGCAGTGACAGCCACCGGGCCCCCGAGCAGAGCAACCAGATCCCCTTGACCAGCGGGGAGAATCTTCCAAGTAATGGCCAGTACAAGCTCTACCCAAAGCACTACGGCGCGAAAGACAAGAACGTGGCCTATGGTGAAGCGAACGAGCGGTGCCGGCAGAAGGCCACCCACTGCCGGAGCTGCCTGACCAGCCTGCCCAGTTACGCGGGGCACTACTTCAGCCGGTCGCCCTACCGGTGTGGGGCCTGCGTGCGGATGGGCAGCCTCTACGACATCGAGGAGGGGCAAATGCTGCAGAGCCCGGCCAATGCCAGGCCCCGGGAAGAAGTGGGCCAGCCGGACTGGGCCCGGGAGGAGGGGAGCCAGCCGCCCCGGAAGAGCAAGCTGCCGATCAGCAGGCAGCGCTCGTTCGACAACCTCTTCAGCAAGCACCGGGACGGCAACGGGGGCAGGACGGCCCGTAGCATCAGCTTGAAAGAGAAGGAGAGGCTTCTGGAAGGGGGCCCCTACGCCACCCTCTTCAGGGCCCCCCAAAGCAAACACTCGGGCGGCAAACTCCCGCTCTTCTCACGCACGCTGGACGATGGCAAGAGGATCAGGTCGCTGTACCTGGAGTGCTCGGCTGAGGACCCGTTCCTGCGTTCTTACTGTGATGACCAGGCCTCGGTGCTGGGGCCGAGTCCCGCCGGACTGCACAGGCAGCAGCCAGCCTATGACAGCGTCTCCCGGTCGTCGGTCAAATCGGCGGCCTCGTACTGTTCCAGAGATGGCCGGGTCCACAATGACGGGTGCGTCTCGGAGCACGGGATGCCTTACGCTGCCCCTCAGAACAGCCTGTACTCTGCTCCGCGAGGGCTAAACTCCTGCAGCGACCGGCGGGTCTATAAGAGGATCCCCAGCCTGGAGTCGGACGTGTAGCGCTGAGCTCCAGGGGGGGCGTGGTTGCCGGAGGCCAGAGCGGATGGATGGCCCTTAGCAGAGCGTTGGAGGAGGAGGAGGAGGAGGAGGAGGGGGAGGAGGAGTCCAGTTGCCTTGCGTAGGTCCCGTTCCCATGTGATTCGTTCCACCAAAAGAAGGAGGCGGCCCTGGGAAGGGACAGTCCCCTCCCTGCCCAGGGCCACTGCGTGGACTGCACTATCCATAGTTCTCTCTCCCTGCCCTCCCCCCTTGCACCCCAAGGAGAGTCCCAACTCTTGACCCAAAGGAATAGCCATGCAAAGGAAGGCTGGTCTGTAGAGCAGAGTTGCCCCCCCTCCGCCCCTCCCAGGGAGGGGGAAAGCAGGACGGGGGTGGCCGCCGCCCTGGACGGTCACTGTGCTGGGAAAAAGCTGCACCCCCTGTTGGCAACCGAGAGGTTTTTCTATCCGGACGCTTCTTTTGCCCCGTCGGTTGGACTCCGTCCTCCCAGCACTTTCACCCCCTGTAATTCTGCCCTGCCCCAAATTTTATTTTTCAACAGAGAATAAGCAATATGGTATGCATGTATTTTGACACAGAACAAAAGCTAAACAAAACAAAAAGCAAGTTTAAGAATGCATTTGCACACTTACCGTGGTAAGACTCATCCAAGAGATTAGAAAGATAGTCTTTTTTTAAAGAAACAACTATATATATATATATATATATATCGCTATAGCTCTATGATTTAGCCTCATATTTATTTTTAAACGCAGAAAAAGAAAGCAAAAAAACAACCACAAAAAAACCAAACCTCAGGGCCCATGAATGGAATCAGTCTTGTCCTCATCTGTCTCTGTCGTGCAGAGAGCCAGCTGCAATTCACCCCTCCCCCCTCCCTCCCCCTCCCTCCCTCCTCCAGATCTCATGGCGAGGAAAGACCCTCTTCCGAGTGGGTCACCGGCTCCGTGCTGGGCCTTCAGCCGGGGGCTTGTCTCAGGAAAGGGGGGCCAGCGGACCCCCCCCCGCTCCCCTCTAAGGCAGCAGAGGTCCTATGGGGCTTCTTCCCCAGAGCAGGCTGGGGCAGAGGGGGGGGCCGGGTGCTCCGGGCGAGGCTTGCGGAGAAGGCCGGGAGCCCAGAGAGGAACCAGGAGGTCTCTGGGCCTGGGATCTGCTCTCGTAGTTCTTCTGAAGGAGACCCAGTTGGGTACGCCCCCTTCCCCCCACCCCCTTGGTTTAGTCAGCCCTCCTTAGGCTAAGGGCTGGTTTGCACATTTCCGTCCCCACAACTTCCCTCTTCCAGACCCCGGTGTGGGTCTGGCGTGACGCAGAAGGCGGGCAGCCAGTCCCGGCCTCCCCTCAGCAAGGGAGAGGAGAGGACGGCCTGTCTCCGGTCGGATCTTCCGTGGGACGTTGCACCGCCAGGGGTCGTGGGAAGGAGCCTGGGGCCATTGGAGGTGGGCGTTGGGGCTGAAGGTGGCATCGGTCCGGGAGGCTCCAGGTGGCCTTGTCCCAGTTGCTGCGCCAGGTTCTGAGTAAGCCAGAGGAGCTGGTTCTGGGGATGGTCCCCTGCGGGCAGAAGCCAGGGCCCTTGGCTCCAGTTTTGGAACAGACGGGCGTTGTTGGCACTTGAGGGACAGGCCTGGGCAGGAAGGGTGCCCTTACGGGAAGCAGCGCTCGAGCCTCCAAGGAATCTGGCCGTTTTGGGAAGGATAAAGAGTGGGCCTCCCTATGGTCAACGGCGCCTAGGAAAACCCCTCGAGTGGAAGGCCACCCTGACCCTGGTTAAAACCGGGGGGACCAGGAGCAGGTTGGGTCGGGGATCAGGAGGTGGGAGGTTTTAGAATCCCTGGTTAGAAAGAACGTAGCTTCTACATGGAGCTGTGGTGTCCCTGCACCCCCTGTGACGTCTGGAGACGCCCTTGGTCCCCCTTCTCTCTCGGGTGAGACGAATTCGGAGCAGGAACCCAAAAGAGGAGGAGGTGCTGGAATCCTCGTCGGCCCCAGGGGTTGGACCTGTTGGATGTTGGTTTCTGTGCACCATCGCCTTCGTTCCATTTCACAGCTCATTCTGTGGCTGAGCCAGTTGGCTGGGACTTGGCAGCGAGAAGGTCCTCATCCCTGGGGGAGGAGAGCCGCCTTCCCTTTGGGGGGGCGAGGGGGCAGATACGTCGGCACAGCTTGTAGACCTCATAATCTGACTCAACACCTTCCATGTGTTTGCGTCTCAATGGTGGTATCTCAGGGCTTAATAGTATCTGTCTTCTTGTCTCCTCACCTTGATTCAAAATACACAGAGACAGGCACTTTCCTTAAAACGGTCGCAACTTATAGTGTTGAGGGAAACTCCACCTTGACTTCTTAATATCCAAGGCCAACAGTCATATCTATGGAACGGACTTCACTGGGAGGAGAATGTCTCATCTGCCAATGGGAGAAGCTCTGTAATAATGACTTAACTTTGTTTTCAGAATATCACAATCATCTGTATGTTTGGCATCTGCGTCTACTTCTCTAAACAAGTTTGTTTTAAAAATGTAATATATGCACCTAACTTGCATAATTTAGTAACCTTGGAGTAGCAAGGAGAACGTCACCCAAGTCTTCCTAAATTAGGGACCCACTCCAGGTTTGGTCTATGGGTGGATTTACGCACTTGAGCTCAAGGCAACCTTATCAAACCTGCACTGTGAGCACATGTCGGTTCAACGCGCAAGGCAGGAAGAGAAACGCGAGCGAGATCTGGCCCTCCTGCTCCCGCCCCAGTTGCAGGCTGGGGGATTCTGGGGCGTATGGAAAAACACGAGGCCTGAAGGAGAGAAGAGGGCTGAGGTTGGGCTCCACGGCCTGAAGGAGAACCGGCAGGGAAGGGTCCCAAACCGCTGCCGAAGAGACAGGCCCAGCAGGAGTCTCCTGCTTGAGCAGGGGGTTGGACTAGATGACCTCCAAGGTCCCCTTCCAACCCCGTTATTCTGAGTCTCTCGCTGCAGGCAGCCTCGGGCCCACCCCTTGGCCCTTGAGAATCGGTTAGTCCTCCTGGACACGTGGCCTTCAGCTGGCTTCCTCTTCAAGGAAGGTCGGCATTTCGCGGAAGAACATTGTTCTGTAGATCGATTGATTGATTTACCGAATTTATATGGGCGCCCACTGGGCGGCCTAGAACAGACAGATCATCTCAGGGTTGAAACAAAGTCATGGAAGGTTGAGGAGGTGCAGTTTTCATGTAGAAACTCCTGCAGTTCCAGAAAGCCTTGAATACGTGTTTGTTGTTCTCTCTTGGTGTGTGTGTGTGTGTGTGAAAGACGTGGGGTGACCCCCTTGGGCGAGGCAGGCCGATGGTCTGGTCCAACCCGCCGCCCTTGCCCAGGATCCTGTTCTGGGAGGACAGCCTGGGTTTCAAACCATCCCTCCTCCCCCCTCCGGCTGTCTAAAGAAAGCCTTGTGGGTGGCATTTCTCCTGGGGAAGCGGTGGCTGCGCATCCAGTCTAAATTTTGGTCCATAGGAAAGGAACCACGGAGGACCTGGGGCAGAGCGTGAGCGGAACCTCCCTGATTCATCCGCTAAACGTTTCCGTCAAGATCTCCAAAGTGTTCCTGGGTGGCAGGATCTCCGGGGTCCTGAATCTCCAGCGAGCAGGTCTTTCCGAAGAGAGATCTCCAGGGCAGGTTACAGAAAGAGAGACTCCAGATCCGGCCTTGGTTTGCTGAAAGCACAGCAAGGGGTCGGCTCGGATAACAGCCAAGCACCCGCCTTTCAAAATCTCCAATAAATCTGTTAGATAGTTGTAATATCCTCCCCCCCTCCACACACACACACACACACACACACACACACACACACACACACACACCAAAGTTTCTTTCTAGCACTGTTGACTGTTGCATCCTTGAGAGAATAATTCCTCAGAGGTTCAAGTGTTTGGATGTCAAATTGGTACATCGCACTACACGGGCAGGGAAATCTCTAGCCGGCTCAGTGATAAATAGAGCATTTTGCAGATAAATTGAGAAGTGCGCGTAACAATTCCTTTTCCCAGAAAAAAAAGAAGATTTTGGTAAAGTCATGTGTGTAACTTAATTTTTCAATACTCCATCGTGACCCCAAAATGCAACCCCAAAGGAGAAAGCTTCTCCCAGGTGGAGTAGTCTAACCCTTCATGCACAAAACTGCTGGTTATATGCACACTGCTAAGTGCATTCAAAGTACAGCTGAGGGTAGCCACAATGTTTTGGCATCGGCATCTGTCAAGCCACCCTCCTCAGCTGGCATCCACCAGATGTGTGAGGCCTGGAGCTCAACTACTAGGGGTCTGTTCCCTGCACATCTGGGGGAAGGGCTGGGGCAATTAGAGAAGAGTTTGCCATTTTGGAATACAATTTGAATAGGGTGTGTAGGATGGTGAAAAACCAGATCACCAAGAACTGAATGGGAAGCTGGCCAGTTCACCATTCCATGGATAAATGTTGGGTTGGGTCAACTGAACCCAACGCTACCACATTAGAACAATTTCTGTGCTTGTTTTCTGTTTTAATATTTGAAGGACGTGGACTTCTGGGCCATCTCTTTTGCATCTGCCACATGGCTTCTTCCAGGAGGTGCCCTCCCGAATTGATACACTCATGAATAACCAATTCATCCCCGGGGCATCCAAGTTGACCCATTGAGTTCTTTGGGGGTTCTGTGCTACACACCCTCTAAATGGTATTCACTAGATACGAAGACTCACTCCTGTGACTCGTTCTGTTTCGGTCTCTTTGGGACCCTGGGTCCTGATGCATCCTTGCCCTTTGGAGCCCGCTGTAATCTTTTCTCGGTGCTTTCTCGGTATTGTGGTGCTTGCCCTACAGCTTGTTCAGAGGAAGCACTGAGCAGGCACGTCTCCTGGTGAACATCCTGGAATGATATTCATGTATCCAAGCACCTGCTTGTTGCATTCATGTATTATGCATTGTAGATGTACAGGCACACCAACGTAGGTGTTTAAATACACAGGAAGTCTTTACTGGACTCACTTTACTAAAAGCCGACATTGATACAGCAGTCCTACCCCTGGGGGCCACCTGGAAGGATCCATTACACGTCCAAATCGATACTCGGTATTGATGTCACCTAGCGGCTAACCTCCACTGTGTGAGTTGGCTATCGGGAGTGGCTCATAGGCATTTTCAGCACCACAAAGTAACAGTTATAGGTTTTAAAACTCAACCACTTTAAAATATGCACCCACACTCAAAAGGATCATGAATGAACCATCTGTCCATCCACAGTTGTAGACGTCTTTAAAACTCCTACATCAATAGTTGGATCTGCTGGTCTAAAAGAGATACAGGATTCAGGTAAAATTTTTGTTCGTCCGTTTCTCTGTTCTGTACACTCTCAACGGCAGTTTTATCTTCATCTGCATATTTAAACCCAAATGCATGACTAAGCACTTAATACTGTATAAATAATATTTTGAGGCATATCTACAAAAACAAACCCACAAATGTTTGCTTTAAACTTTTGTTGATAGAAAAAAGTATATAATGACTACTATTGTCTTCAAATTGTATTGTATTTTTCATTTTTGTTAATGATAATGAAGCCAAGAGGAAGAAAGAGAATGAGAGAAAGATGCTAAGGGAGTGATGGAACTGAGTATTTGCCTATGTTGAAATGTACATACCTGTCAGAGAAAACACGTGCCAAGTATAACAAAATGTACAAAATGTAAATACATGAAAAATTTCATTTTTCTAATAAAGATAATTTCTGCCACTTGATATGAAAATGAGGGGGTGGGGGAGAAGGAGATCTCTGTCGCCGTGTTGTTATAGTGGTTTTCTCCTGCATTCATTGCTCGAGCCCCCTCAGATGCCTGAAAGCGCTGGATGAGAAGTCCCAGGGGGTTCTGAGGGTTGGGCTTGTCTGAAAGTCCTCTGGGTCGGTTCTTGTCAAGGCTCAGTCTTGACTTGTTCACTAGAGTTACAAGAAAGAGCATGCTGAGATCCTAAGCGTGTACCGTTTGTGCGTTAGTCTACAAAATTAGGGAGGTGTGGGTCCTGGAAACCCACAAGCCCCAGAAAGGTATTTTCCAGCTCATAACTTTGGAGGAGCGTGGGAAGCCAATAAGGGAAGGTCCAGAGGATTTTGGCAGCAGCAATGCCTCCAGCAGGTTTGAGCTGCAGAGTCCTTCAGCCAAGGGGAGACCTCTGGTTGCTCTTGGCTGGGTGCTTTGGGGGACTGTAGTGGCTTCGCTCACCCCAGAGAGCAGCAGGAAGGATTGCTGGTGTGTGTGTGTGTGTGTGTGTGAGGGGGAAGGAACGTCAGAAGCTCAATTTTGTGCAATCGCTCTCCTGCCAAGTTTATTATGATTTCTAAAACAATTTCACCGAAAATAACAACGGTAGACTCTAGACAGGGAGGGGTCAGTTTGCTCTAAGATGTCCATAAAATGCAGCTCCCGTTGTTTCCTCTGTCTATGGAGATTCCCAGTCATCGGGATCATGGTGGTTGTCCCAAAGGTGCTTTTTCAAGAGGCAACTGGAATTCCTCATTTTTTTTCCCTTGAAAATGGAGCGTTGCATCCCATCAAAGCAGACGGTCAGGTTCTGCACCAAATCTGACATAAAGTCAAACATATTCCTGGAGCAGGTCAACATACAGAAAGCGACACCTTTCCTGAACTTGCTTTTTTCATCCAAAGGAGATTTAAACCGGCTGTAAACTGACTGTCACAAAGCCAAACAGATTTACAAAACAATTCACAGGCTGTTGGCTGCACCTCATGATTAACAAAATAACGTTTTACAGAGAAGAGAAAGGGACTAAATTTCCTCTCCAGCATGGAAAAAGGTGCCTTCCTTGCTGTGTTGATGCAACAACCCAATAAATCATAATGAGATTTGTGGCTTAATTTGTGCAAACCAATTACTGTGGTTTGCAAATGACATTGTTAGGCTTAGCATGTTGCATAAATTCCGTCTGCTATGGATCCTTTTAGGAATGGTATTTAAGAAAACAGGCCGCCCTTGAAAAGGAGGAGGAGCTTCAGCCCCAGAGGGTCTTGTGCTGTATTTTAATGATGGTGGAACGGTAAAGCCTGTTCCAAAACGGTGCCTGCTCCATGGATTCTCCAGCATGGCCTGGAAACGAAGGAAAAACCAGCCATCCGAGGCATTAAATATTCTGTTGGCTACTAATGGGAGCAATCAGCCCGCCTCCCTCCAGGAGCCGGGCCAAGCGGGTCAAACACAGTGAAAGTTGGACAGTCCAATATGCAGGAGACAGAATATATATCTATATCTATATCTATCTATCTATCTATCTATCTATCTATCTATCTATCTATCTATCTAGTAATGCTTTTGTTACAGTTCAATTCTCTGGAGGCATCATTCAGTCTTGGAGTTTTTCTTCTTCATCCTGTCTCCCTTCTTAATGAAAAGTTTAGTGTTAACCAGTGAGAAAAAACACACCTATTCTGACATATCAAAATAGTTACCTTTTGGCCAAAGGACGGGACAAATGGCTTTCTCACAACTGGGGGCGAAATGCCTTTTAAATGAGTGTCGCTGTCCAGGTGCTGAAATATCACCCTCTAGGCTCAAACAATGTGAAAATGTCGTCATCATTGTGATGGTACCGTGATTTGTTTTTAATGAGCCGGATTGCAATTCTTGGCAGTTCCATCCAAAGAGATTTTCTGGTCTTCAGTGACATATGCTCCCTTGCCAATGCTCAGAATGTTACAGGCGTGTCTGTGGTAAATTTGAACCAAACACTTGCAGAAATGGGGCAGACATTTGGGAATCAGGAATCTGGAATGGAAACAAAAAGCAGGTTGGAGCTCATCAGGTCCATCAAGGACACTCCTGCACTGGGACATCATCCGTTAGAGGCTTCAGTCTGGAGGGCCGCTTGGAGCACCTCTGGTCTTGGTGGCTCAAATGGCTCCTTCGCACCTGTCTCCATTCTGAGAAGCCAAAGGCAGAAGGCCATTGTCCCAGGGGTAGAAGAGATGCCCAGCTCACCGGAGCAGTTCCCCGAAGAATTGAATAGGTCCCAGTTCTCTCTGATGGCAAGGAGAAACCTGAAATCTTGCGGGCCACCACTAGAGGTGGGCTTTGGGTCAATGAGGGCCACTAATCAAGACATGGAGCTGAAGAAGAGGGGACCTTACCTGGCCTGCCTTGGAACCTGCATACCAAGCGTTTTCTGTGACGAGGAGCCCCGTATTCCCTGAAGGGTACTATGATAGAGCAACTGAGCCCCTGGGATTGGTAAAAGCTCCTGGTTGCAGTGGCTTTTGAGAGGGCAGGTGGACGTCCTTACCAACCCGGCAGGGCCAGGAAGTCCCCAGAAGTGGAGTTTGATTGACAGAAAAGTTTTCTCTACATCTATTTTAGGGCATTTCCTTGTTAGCCCCATGATCAAAGGGAGCTTGCTAATCCAGCAGTTCTATGCAAGGTGCTGAGACAGACAATGAACCAATCAATGGGATTGTGAGCTAGGAGAGCTTTGCAGTCTGGCAGAGATGCAGCAGCTGCGACTGAGCTCGGCAAACGTTTCCTTTTTGCACCTTGGAATTTAATTGCCTGCTCTTTGGAAATAAAAAGGACGCATTTAGAGCCTTCTAATTCTGCTCGCGGGGCTTTGAAAAAAAATCCCAGCTCCGACTCGGAGGCCGCATGAAGGCGGCTGAAATGCAGCTTCATCTCCTTTGAAAGCCTGAAACTCAATTGGACCCGATAAGATCAGCCGGGATAACTTTTCAGCTGGGGTTTAATCACCTCTCAAGCAATTTCCCATTACAGGGCCTCGGCGCCTCCCATCGCATCCTCCCGTGTCCTCCACTATTGTTCTTCGCAGTCGCGTAATTCTCCTCGGTTGCAGTTGTGTAATTGTCAAGCTTTCAGCTCCATGTCCTCCCTGATTCATTGGCCTCTTCGGGAGCCCTTCACCACGAGCCTCCGACAGGTCGTTTCGTACGTTAACAAAAAGAGCGTCAGCTGCTGAATTAGTTCAGATGGGCATAAATCCATTCCACACGAAGCGAACAACCTGGAGCAGCTGCTGCTTTGGGAGTCGAGTGCCAGGTGTCGCTACTAACCCAAAGCCACATCCAGCCCCGGGACCAACTGGGCTCCCTTTGGCAGCCCTGCGCGGATCTGGACGGGGAAAAGGTGGACCAGCACCAACCGTTCAGCACCAGCCAGAGCAAAAGAGCTGCAGCATGGAGCCCATTGAAGGCCAAGGAAAGAGATTTGCCTTTCTGCACTGGGTCAGAAACTGGCCTCCCCCACCCCACAAAAAACCCATCCCCTAAATAGTCAGAGTGATTGAAGTGACTTACTTTTTAAATTTCTCCTTGAACTTCCTTCCTTGCCACTATTATGGACTGGCTGTGAGGCTTCTCTCCACTGTTCTGAACACCACCACCCCCGCCTGCTGCTACCCGCCAGTCGGGCTGGCTGGGCTTTAATGCTGAGTTGAGTGTGTTGTATGAACCCAGCTAGTGGGGGCTGGCCAGAGGGAATCCTGGGGGGTGGGGGGCAGACCGTGCCCTTCCCTGGCAGAGGTTGAATGGAGGAAGACTGAGTGGTTGGGGGCTGCCCAGCAAAACCCATCCTACTTACTCCTTCAGCAAAGCCAAGCAACTTCTTGAGAAATCTTCTCCATTTGTGTCCTTTGAAAGAAAAAAAGGGAGGGGAAACAACCCCCCTGCCCTGCTTCCCCATGAAGTCAAATGGAAGAATTGGGGAAAAATCCAGGATCAATGCACTGCCATTTCTACCCCCAGCGAGAGAGAACCAAGGTGTCTGTATTGCTTAGCCAGGTTTTAGGCTGCGGTCCTTCCCAGCGATTGTCCATGCTAAGCTAGAGAAATATCCGAACCAGGTGATGCAGGCACCTCCTCTCCTACAAGGAAAAAAGCCTCCAAGATAGAAAATTAGGACATCACTGAAGCCTTCCGTCATTCATTGTTTTAGTGCAAAATGGCCAGGATTTGTTTTGATCTGCAGTGGCAGAAAACACACACACAGACACACACACAGACACACACTCAGGCACACACTCAGGCACACATGCTGATTTTCAGGGGAAGTGATTTCAGCAGGTTGTGGAGGAAACCAAAGGGGGTTCCTTCTGTGGCCTCCTTCGCCCGGGGCCTCGGGCAGCTCAATTCCTGGCCCATCACAGGAACTTGCAACAGAGCAGAGAAGAGGAGAAAATCTTTGGGTGGCCGTTTCTGTGGTTGATGGATTCATTTCTTCACAGCAGGTCTTCTCCAGAGCCATCAGGGAAGCGCCGGTTCGGTCTCCACTTCATCCTTGGTGTTTTCCAGCAACCAACGAAAGGGCAACGTGAATTATAGTTGTCCAACAGAAACAACAACTTCTGTTCTTTGCTGATCTAGCAAACGAAGGAAAGAGAGGGTTTAATTTCCTCTCTTCAAGGCCCCATTGGGGGAGGAGGCATAGGTGGGGGCACCCATCACCAGCTTCCGGAGCCTCAATGACATTCTCTGATTAGCCCTCCCTCCCACCCACCCACCAAAGTAAAGAGACCCATTGCTTTGATGGCCTATTGATTTGCAATCACTTCCAACTTGCTTGAGGACAGTCCCCCCCAGTCCACAAGATGGTTCTTCTGCTCATAAAATGTCCCCCGTGTGTCCAAAGAGGTGGTGGAGATCATAGCTTCCAACCTCCCCCTCCATAAATGTTTCCTTTGACCGTCTTGCCGTAAAGGAGACACAAGAGGAGCTGAGTCCAGCTGGCAAAAGAGGAGTAAGTTCCAGGCTGAGCTGGGAAGGGCCATTCACTGCCAGAGTGGATGTGGCCTGGGGTGGGCAGAGAAGATGGGCGGGGTGGTGGTGGTCAGGTCCCCCAATTAACTCACCTGTCCAGCAGCCTGTCCACCAGGCCCTCCACCATGCTTCTGCATGTTGCTGGCCTGCAGACCAGCCGTGAGGGTTTCTCGCCACCTGCGCTCCCTCGAGGATGTCAGTTGCTTCTCTCCAATTTTCCTTCCTTTCCCTTGTGGCTCTCCACTTCTCCCTTCACTGATTTCAGTTCCAGTGTTTGAGGAAGGACGTGCAATTAATCACTCGGATCTCTGCTCCAGCCCTCTGCTAAACTGCTATTAATTAAGAGAACCCATCAGTGCAAAAAAGATTGTAATGAGGCATATTGAAATCTCCTGGGCTCTGAGAAACATAGGAGGCTAAGAGGGTGGGGGAGGGGCGCCCTGAGCCCTGGCAAATTCATGGCAAGTGTCGAGGAGAGTTTGACTCAACCACCAAGTGTTGTTTTGGTGGGGGGCGGGAGGGATGGAATGAGGGAAGATCTCCAAGGGTCCCTTGAGCTCCTGGAGAAACAGGCGGCCTTCGATCTCACCTGAGTAAATAAACAACGACTCTCCTCCCAGTTAACTTCTGCCTTGCAATTCTCGCCTTGCTCCATTTCCTGAACTCTGTAGGGGATTGCATCCTAAGAGCTAGAGAGGCGTTCCAGCTTTCAGGCAAATGTTACTTAATCTTGACAAACTTAGATGTTTGGTAGGTCAGGTTGAAGGGCTCGGTTTCCAAGAGGAGAGTTGGGTCTAGCCAAAACGGTTGGATCTTTCCCCCAGATTCCAGGAATTCAAATGAATCTTTCCATCTTTTCTGTGAAAGTCAGGCATGAGTCCATATAAAATTCTGTCTTTTTGTCAGAGGCAGATTTCTCCCAGTTCTCTTCCTTTAACGCAGAGCGATTGAGACTTGTGGCCCTCCAGATGTTACTGAACTACACTTCCCAGTGGCCAATAGAGAGGGATGCTGGAGATTGTAGTTCAGCATGATTTGCAAAGCTGAGTTTATTTTGCTCTGCTTTCTTAAAAGCCTGAAATTTAAGAATCTAAAATGTGCTACCACCACCACACCTCTTCTGTGCTGAATCTCCCCAGAGCTAGAATAATGCCACATTGTTTATATGCCCAGAATACAGAAAAGAACCTGCATGAAGGGGCATCACCTGGGACAGCTTTGAAAGGGTCAAGGGGGCAGAGTTTGTGTTGGGGGGTCCTTGTCCTTTGCCCCCCGGCCAGTGACAGCCCAGCCCAGCCCAGCTCTGCCCTGTCTGGGACGCTGCTCCTTTCTCCCCAAGAGGGAAGCAGAGAGATTCAGGCATTTGCTCTAATGTTTTCCTAAGTTACTCTTCCAACTTGCTGTAAATCCTCTTAAATGAAACTCCCACAGTAGCACCATCAATCCTTGAAGCAAGCGAAGAAATCGAAACGTTCCATTTGTTTATTTTTAAAGAAAAACAGTGTAGGAAATCAGGCTGGGGTGGGGGGCGAACATGGGGGTCTCCCCCAAAGGGGCTTTTCTGCAAAGCCATGTTCATAACACGCATCAGGGACGAACCGTTACTCACCTGGAACAGAAAAGGCTTTGCAATCGATTGTTCTGCAGAAGGTTACCAGTGGCATGTGTGAAAGAAGAGCGAGAAAAATGTGCAGGTATTTTACAGGTAATTTATGTCGTTTTGGCTGAGTGAGTGTGGAAAGCTGACGGTGATATCTTACAGATGTCTTCATATCTGGTAGTAGAAGAGGAGCTTATTAGGAATACAGAACGTGTTTCTTTTTTTAAAAAATGCTCCAGGAATTATTATAATCCAGTTCTCTGCTGCATTAGTCTTTAGATGTTTAGTTTCCTTTAAAAGAACTGTAAACAATTGTTCAGAAGTACTTAGAGCACCAGACTCTGGCTTCTTCCTAGATTTGGCCCCCAACTGAAGGGGAAACACCCCAGTTTAGGATCCTTTTTTGCGCCTTCTGAGACCACCCAGTGAACCCGAATGGAAGAGCGTCTCCACCTACCACACATTCCAGCAAATAGACGCTCTCAGTTTGACTGGGGTCAAGATAGCCTGACCAGCAGTGGCTTTAGGAGCATTTTTCTTGACCTTGGCCACCAGAGAAGTGTGGACTTGGACGCTCCAAATTCTCCAGCCAGCAACGGGAGTTGAAGTCCATCCTTTCAATTTGCCAATGTTGAGAAAGGAAAAGAGGCAGGTTCCTTGAGGGGGAGGCCTTCTGGCTTCTGAGGGACGCTCTAGTCTTGAAGAACTTTCCTGGAGCACGGTCCTTTTCCTCATATCGATACAAGTTGATCTCATCAGGCCCCTGGCTACTTGCTCTACCACTGCCCACTGCAGCTAACTCCTGATAGGAGGGCTGGAGGAGACGACTAGGACAAGCTGAGGGAGAGGTCAAGCACGTCATCAGTCTCCAGTCTAGCCTGAATTCTGTTGATTCTTATCTACCTCCAATTTGCTTTGACAGTTAGTAGTTCAGGTTCTTGTAGAGCGTGCAATAAAACTCTAGTCATTTGAACCTCCTTCCTTCCTGACTTCTTGCGCCTGACGGGGGCTTCTACAAATAACTCAGTAGAATTTACGGCGAGCTTCATTTCCTGCGCGTTTCCTAGTTAGTGGCACTACACGGCCTAATTTTACTCCTTGCGTGAAAGGCTCCTGACACCCGTGGAACTAATGGCAGCCTTGCTCAAGCCCGTCAATTTGCTCTCAGCTCCAGCCCACCACGGCTGTCCTGTTCCTTTCCCAGGACCAGCAGGCCTCGAAGTCCATCGCCAGGCACTCAGCTAATGAGCCTGTTGAGTAGCCTCGTCTTTCTTTGTGTTCATCAATCCTCTTCTTTGTGCTTAGTCTGGTCTTTGGACCTTGTATTCAGGTGGTTTATGAAAGACTAAAAGCCAAACGGCAATAATTTAACTGCAAGGAAAGCAACCCTTAGCTTGGGCGAGCAGAGTTTCTGTGATTGACCTTCTCTGGCTGGGAGTTATGGTCCCTGGGCCCCGGAGGGAGCTGATCTGAGGAAAACACCACCACGCTCTAACAACCCTACTTCTCCCCAGTTGCCTCCATGGCATTGATGCTCGAGGGCAACCCTCCCCACCTGGAGATGCAACTTCTTCTCTCTTCCTTCCACCTCCTGATTTCTGTTGGGAATTTGGAGAGTGACCAGAGAGCAAAACTTTGCCTTCCTTGCTGGGAGAATGGAGCGTCCCGATATCCATTTGTCAAATCTGGGCGATTATGTAAATTTAGGATATGAGCAGAAAGGATCAAGCCATTCTTTGTTTTGCAAAGAGAGAGTCATGAATCATTTGTTGACAAGTCTTAGCTAATTAACACCATCTCGGCCTCGGCAATATCTCTGTCTACCAGTGCTTAATTAAAACCGGTGGTAAGAGTATCAGGTGTTGCGCGTTAATCCACGTGGCTCGTTCTGTGCTGTTGGGCTGGGAATGAAACCTTATCCAGCCCGAGGCTGTACGGCTCTGCAAGGGGAGGCTGGGAGGGAAGACCCCTCTCTTCCTGCTCTCTGTAGTTTCAGAATAACAGCATGGGAAGGGACCTTGGAGGTCTTCCAGTCCAACCCCCTGCTTGAGCAGGAAACCTGATAGCATTTCAGACAAACGGTTGACCAAATTCCTCTTGAAAGCCTCCAGTGATGGAGCAGCCACAACTTCTGGAAGGAAGCTGTCCCACCATTTAAATTGTCCTCCCTGTCCGGAAGTTCCTCCTTCCTTCCAGGTTGCTTCTCCCCTTGGCGAGTTTCCCTCTGTTGCTTCTTGTCCGGCCTTCAGGGGCTTTGGAGAAGAGCTTGACCCCCTCCTCTCCTTTGGGGCAGCCCCTGAGATATGGGAGAATTGCTATCCTGTCTCCCCTAGTCCTTCTTTTCATTCGGCCAGACATACCCAATTCCAGCAACTCTTCTTCGTATGTTTGAGCTCCCGTCCCCTAACCCGCTTTGGGGCTCCTCTCTGCATGGCTTTCTCCATGGATTCTGGAACCACGAATGTTGGACTCCTCTGGGTGAGTGAAGGATCGCAGGGGAGCCTTTTTCTTTCTTCAGAACCGAACACAACCTCGCCTTTTGCATTTCTGAACTCAGAGATTCTTTGCATCCCTTTGGAGTTCCAAATATAGCAAGTCTCTTATAAACATCCCTCCCCGCCAGCTGAATTGTCTACCTGAGGGCTGTAATTGCAGGAGAGAAGAAGAAGAAGCTCCGTCTTGTTCCTCCCTTGGAAATGTTGGCCAAGGTGAGTGGTGACAGTTCTGCCAGAGCTCAGAGGTTGGGGACACTCGGGCCACCCAATTCCCCGGCCTTCTGCAGCTATTTGGAGCAGAACCGGTGTCCTTCCTGGGGACTAGGAGGAATTGTGCTGCGGGGTGCCATTGTTCCCAGCACCTGCCTGGGGGAGCCCTGGGTCCAGAAAAGGCCCGGGGGGGTGGGGATCCGGTCCAAGGAGCCAGAAGGACTCCAGCACTTGCTCGACTTGGCCATCAACTTCAAGAGGGCCTGGAAGGATTCGGTGTCTTCACCTTGGCGGATTGGGATGCATTCATAATGCATGTTGAAAACCTCACTGCGGATCCAGAGGATGGTATAAAATGTTAATGGGGTGCGATGAATAATTAAAGCCGAAAGCCATGCAAAGTCACATGGCCCAGGAACTTGGTTCGCACTTAGAGCCCGGGATCTCTCGCTCTCTCGCTCTCCCCTGCCGGGCCAGAGAGGACCGTTGTCCATGGGCCGCGAGAAGGCCCCAGGCAGGCAGGGAGGGAGGCAGGCCAGGTCAAGCGCTGGAGGAGGCCTCTTTGATACTGGCCCCGCAAGGAGGTCCAGACAAGGCGCACAAGCAGGGGGGATGCGCTCGGTCTGTATGGGAGGGCCACAGCCACAGACTCTGGAAGGCACCCCTCCCCTCCCCTTCCTCTTTACGCTCTGGGAAAGTGGGGAGGGTCCCCTCTGAAGGTTTGGCCCACCCTCCCTCCTTGTGGGGGCTGAAATCTCTTTTACCCCGAGGTTGTCCCGTCTGCAGCTCTCCCTCTGTCTCCCAGGGCTCTTCCACCCCGACCATTGCATTTGGCGGGATGTGGGCTGGAGCCCCCCAGGAGCAGCCCAAGGCAAAACTACCTGGCAAATGTGCCTCCCCTCCTGGGGGGTGGGGGGTGTCACACCCCTGAAGCTTCTCACAATCCTCAACGTTTCCTCAGGAAACCAGGAAGGGTTCGGAGGGCCAGAAGGGCCCCTGGAAATCGGTGGGAAGAACCTTCTCCTACCCTCTTCCCCCCAAATTCTCCCCTCCTCTGAAATAAAAGTTAACATGTTTTCATCTTTTGCTGAATTAAACCAAAACGGCGAAGGAAAAAACCAAACCATGGTCAGGGGTGTCTTCCGCAAGGCACTGCCATTCACATGTCACCCCGCCTGCGATTATCCGTGGACGCTGCTTTGCGCTTTTGTGCATTTCCCTCCTTTCTATTTTGACACGTGAGGAAGTTCAGAAGTTCCCTGGGAAAGATGCTGGTCGTGACTGGCCCATTTCGCCTAATCCGTCTCCGAGCTAATTTAATTTTTGCACTCCGCCTCTCCAGGCTTCTTGGAGTAAGGGAAGGGCGCAATTTCTGCTCATGTGGAGGGAGAACTCCTGGCCAGAAGTTCGCAGTAACAAGCAGAGGCAGCCCGCAACCACCTCCACAAGGCCGGGCTGGGGAAACGTTTCCTTCGGCTCAGGGCAAGCCAGCCCCCCCAGTGGTATCATCTCTCCAGTCACAGGATGCCTCCACAGCGGCCAAAGACTGCAGCATCCATGCCGGCCCCCTTAAAGCCCACCTGCACATTTCCCCAGCTGCACCGGGGATGGTTTTGGGCTGCCGGTCTTGGCATTCCGCTGATAAAATGGGAACATTTTTGGAGTGTGAAGAATTCTCCCACTGTGATGGGTGGCGCCCGAGGGCCTTCTGTGTGCTGCACACAGAATTGATGTAGGCCCCAGACACAACCAAGCGGGATAAAGGTGTGCTGCAAAAATGCTCCCCCCAGACGGGATCCCTGGTTGAATGATGGTTGATGGGATGCAAGACGACTTCCCATCGTGTTGCAAAACACACCTTGCATGTCTCCTGAAGACGCGCTCATTATAGTTCCTTCGAAGGGGCGGCTCTGAGGGCAGCTTTTCTAAACCTTGTATTTTAATATCATTTAAGGTGGAGCCTCCACCCATCCCCCAAAGCGCCTAAAAGCGAGTCAAGAGGCAACGGATGGAAACTAATCGAGGAGAGAGCCTGGCACTGAGGAATAACTTCCCCGCAGCGAAGACAATAAACCAGTGGAAGAGGTTGCCTCCAGAAGGTGTGGGAGCTCCATCACTGGAAGCTGTGAAGAAGAGACTGGACAGCCACTGGTCTGGTATGGTGGAGGGTTTCCTGCCTGAGAAGGGGGTTGGACTAGGAGACCTCTGAGGTCCCTTCCAGTTCTCCTATTCTGTCCTCTGGGGTGTGAGGGGGCGTTAGCAGAAGAAGGACGCCCCAAGCTAACAGCCGTGTGTTCTGCTTCCGATGAATGTTGTTATCCCCACCAGACCTTCCACCCCTTGTGGACCAGGAGGAGATGCGCTTGCTCACGCCACAGCACCAGGGATGGTCAAGGGGTGTGTGTGTAGACCGCACCAAATCAAGGTTTATTGAACAACCCATTATTGGCTGAGTTTGCATATTACAGCAACTCAACTGATGGTCCGTGAGGCTGCAATGGAACCCAGGAACTGCCCTCGCGGCTTAGCCCAACGTCACTTCAACTTCATGACAAGCATTCAAGCAGCCCGTTGCCCCTCAGGACCTCCGCTGTCTCTTTGCTGAGAATTTTAACCACCGCCATTTATTTGCCTGTTTTTTAAAAAATCCCTTTTGTCATCTTATTCGTTTTTTGCTCGGAGCAAAGGAGCCGTTTGTGGACCGTTGTTGCAACGATTCCCTCTATAACCTTGATTAATACTTCAATAAAAAGGCACATAAATTATATATTAATTCTCTGGGGAATAAAGATGCTCTAGCAATGGCATGCGTATAAATTCTCTGTAAATAATATTTGTCTTGTCAATGAACAGAACGCAACTGGGTGCAAATAAAGGGACACATTTTTGGCTCTCCTTGGTCAGCGACTCTTGGCCTGGTGCTGCCACTTGCCTCCTCTGTTCTGCAAAGCTGTCTCTGGATGAAGGATCACTCCGAAGATCAGCCTTCTCGAGACTGTCCCGCCAGTTTTTCAAGAAGTGCTTCTGAAATTGGGACTTGGAAATCCGTGGTAGGATTAGCCCGAACCGTGCAATGTTTCACAGTGTCCGCGGAAGAGCTTATGAAGGCAAATTGCTCCCACCGTGTTTTTCTGCATCGTCTGGCAGAAGACGGGAGGCGGCCCAGCACCTCTCAGCAGGGACCTGCCTGCCAGGATCCCACCATCCTGTCTTTCTGGCAGACAGTGAGGTCTCCAGTCCTGGCTTCGGGGTGGCAGCTTCCTGGGCGGCTGTCGGGAGTCCCGTGGAAGGACACGGAGGGGGCGAAGCCACCAGCAAATAAATAAATGGCTTCTGAGCAATTAAATAAAAGGTTAGGACTGTTGAGTGCTCTAATCAATAATGCATAGCTGAGATGAACAGCATACTGTACTTTTCAGGGCAAGATCAATAATACATTTTCA
Source organism: Pseudonaja textilis (assembly GCF_049901715.1). Classification (NCBI taxonomy): domain Eukaryota; kingdom Metazoa; phylum Chordata; class Lepidosauria; order Squamata; family Elapidae; genus Pseudonaja; species Pseudonaja textilis. The sequence goes on from NC_142003.1 coordinate 696,648, forward strand.
TGTTCAACTTTTGAATCCTAAAACAACTACATCAAAAATTTCACACCAGGCTGCCCTGAAAAATCAATAATGAAAAAAAAGCGTTCCTCCCCCCCCCCCTCCCTCCCTCTCCCTCTCCCCTCCACACACACAACCTCCCGCACCTTCTTTGGCTCAACGGGGTGTACTTAAAAGCCAAGCCACTTCCTGGGCTCCGGGAAAAAGGGGCAGCCTCTGGAAGCGGAAAAGGGGAGGGTGGTTCTTGGCATAACTTTGCCTAACGCCACATCCAGACCCTCTTTGGTTACTTCTCCTGCCAGCCTTCCTTGCCTGCCCTGCTGTGCCTGTCAGTTAAAGCACATAGACTGGACTGAGGCTCACATTCGCTGTCGCATCAGTCACTGGATGTTTGCAGCTTGGGCAGTTTGCATAAACGTGTTGGTGTCTGTGTGAGTCTGTGTGCACATATGGTGACAGAACCCTGGCAGAAGCCTGGCAGACGATAGAATAAGTGCCCGAGAGGGCAGCTTCCCCCCACCTTCCTTGCTTTTGCCCTGGGATGCAGAGAACCGGCTGCATCTGATACCCCCAGGATTCAAGATGAGGCCGGAATGTGTCCGTGGAGCCGAGGGCCCCCTTTCCACCCGAATGTGCCATGCATATTTCACAGGCCCCTTTCCCTGAGATGCTCTTGGCCATGTGCGCTTTCTCTTTCAAAAGAGCCTCTGACTCAGAGGCTTGGAGCTGAGCATCTAAGAGCCAGCCGGGCTCCCAGGTCAAGGAACAATCGTATCACCCAGCCGGTTTCTAAACCAGCCCAGACCTTTTCAGCTTCCCACAGGAGGCCAGAATGAAAAGGCTGAGACTGGCCCTTGGTTGGGTTTGGCGTTTCTTGCCCGGGTGTGGCACAAATCTCACCCAGCCCTCCTGCTTCTCCACCTCTGGGGTCGGGCTTGGACTGGGAGCGACACTGCAGCCGGTAGCTTTCCATTGTTGTGTGCTCAGAAGAACTTCCCTTGGTTAGCATGGGAGATTTGTGGATTGCATTAATTAAAAGTGGGGGAGGCAGACAACTCAGTTACCAGAAATATTTGGGTTTAGAAAGCCAGTGGCTCAAACTGAACTGGGAATTGCAGGCAAAGGCTGCCTTGAGGCTGGTTTGGACACCTCCACCAGCAGCTTCTAAGCCTACAGGAAGATTCAACCGGTGGCTTTGTTTCATTAGGAGCCACAGTGGCGCAGTGGTTGGAATGCAGTACTGCAGGCTACTGCTGCTGATTGCCGGCTGCCTGCAATTCGGCCAATGGAATCTCACCTGCTCAAGGTTGACTCAGCCTTCCGTCCTTCTGAGGTGGGCAAAATGAGGACCCGGATCATTGGGGGCCAATGTGCTGACTCTGTAAACTGCTTAGAGAGGGGATGTGAAGCACTGTGAAGCAGTATGCAAGTCTAAGTGCTCTTTCTGTTCACCAAGACTTTTAAAGAACTTAGCTCGGTCTTCCTTTCTAAGCCAACTGACCTTTGGAAAGTAGTACACTGGTTTCAGTGTAATGGTTCCTCAGATTCTGCTCTTCTCTAAAAATAACGGGAGAGAGGTCAGTTTTAAATGCATATTACAAAAATGCATACTTTAGAAAAGTCTAGCAAAGTCTGCATGGGAAGGTAAACCCCATGTCATTTAAAGTTGTGAGCCTTTTCTCATTTAGGATGCTGCAAAACCCCAAATATCACAGTCTTGTCTTTGAACACATGTAGAAGAAGGGATGCCGAGTGGACCTGGATCTGGAAATAATGCCGCTTTCCTTTGGCCGGGTGTAAAAGAGCCGGCCATCTTGATCTGCCGCCAGGACCTGGAGCTCAGCAAAGGCTTCGCTGTCCCAAAGGCTCCTCCAATTAACCCCTTGGGGAAACAGAAGGGCAGCCGTGTTAACGTTAGAGCCTGGCCCAGGACCTGAAATAAATTGAATACCAAATGATTTATAAAATGCCGTATGGCAAAGGATAACAAGGAAGTGTAAATTCCGGCGTTGGGTTCTGTAATCTGTGGTTTCTGAGGACAAACCCGTATGAACGGGGAGGGCTCGGATGGGCTCCCTCGAGGAGGCCAGGCAATTCATCTGGGAACCTGCTGAGTTAAATGGCATTTATCAAGTGAAGATCAAGATAATTAAGCAAGGCTGATTTTAATGGGTAGACGTTGTTTAATGAATGAAAATGAGTTTATTTTGTATCTGTTGGGTGACAATAACTCAGAGATTCAATATTTGAGTTATCACGCTGATTTTCTTTTAAAGAGGCAATCAATTAAATCATAGGAGCTTTAATTCATGAACACACAAAAGACAATCCATTGGCTAACTAGGGAGGGCAGTTTGGTAACCAAGCCAGGTGTTGTAACAAATCCATTTGAATTGATGGGTTTCTGTCCAAGGAGCCCAGCCCTCAATTCCCCTTCCACCCCCCCCCGCACAGAACCTGTCCCCCCCCCCCTCTCGTTTTTCCCCGAAAGGCCGGCGATTGTAATTCGTCTTTTCCTGCTGTTCCCGATGGATCCTAATTTGGATCCTGCAGATTCTGTAAGGCCCGTGAGGGGAAGCACAAAAACAGGAGAGAGGCTCCTTCCCAGAACGGAAGGGGGGCATTTTGTGGAGCGCCGGCAAGAGCTGCGGAGAAAGAGAAACGGGAAACCATCAGTGTTATCAAAGAATATCCAGGATCCTATTTTCTCGGCAAGGCTGCTCAGCATTTTGTTTTGATTTCAAGCAGCCTCTCTTTGCTCCAGAGCTCCCATAAATCTCGAGCCGTGGAATTAAGCTAGCTCTATAACTTATTCCCCCGGCCCTTTTCTCTGGAGGGGAGGGTCAGGCTTTTCAATTGAAACTCACGTCACCCTTGCCAAGTTTAATCTGGGGTGTCAAGAGAGGCCATCCATTTTGCTTTGTCCCAAATTAAAACCATTTTTCCTGCACGGCTTCAAGCATGAACCTCTCTCTCCACTCGGATCTTGATGGAATCGGCTGCTAGCACAGAAGATTCCTGAGGAGGGATCATGTTTGGCTTCAGGAGATCTGCGGCGGCTGCTGGGCCCATTCAGATGGAAGACCACCATGGTCCTTGGCCTTACAGGGGAAGGCAGCCCAGAACGGGGCTTCCCAACCTGGGCGACTTTGAGACTTGTGGACCTCAACTCCCAGAATTCCCAGCTAGGCTGGCTGGAGAATTCTGGGAGTTGAAGTCCACGTGTCTTAAAGTCGCCAAGGTTGAGAAACCCAGGTCTAGGAGAAGGAAGACGGGTGGAGACGGCTGGGGGCTGGGGACCCCTGCCTCAGGGGTCTTTAGCAGCGTAAGGTCAAGGTATGCCTTCCTGCTCTGCT